>NC_133411.1:164186428-164493214 GCF_049350105.2 Macaca mulatta | reverse complement strand
AACTAAGAGAAATCATTGAGAGACTTGGATAACAAGTTGACGTAGGCATAACGTCCAAGTATGTGATCATGCAATTCATGGTTAATGTATTTTATAGAACTATTGATCCATAATAGATAGGAAATACAATTTCTAAGTTCCTTCTCTACCAATAGCTTTTGCACAGCACCGAACTAGATGAAATTGGGTCTGTGGGTGTGGTATCATTTGAGATATACTACAGTGAGTACTTTGTCAAGTTCGAGGGTGAAGGTTCTTACAGACTCACCATTTCCAATCATATTCCACCTTCTCCATTGCTGTGTGACCTTGGCAAAACTACTCAACTTCTCTCTATAAAGAGAGATAATAATGGTGCTAAACTCCAAGGATTACTGTGTGAATCAAAAGAAAGTATCTGTGTGAAGTACTTAGTATGATACCAGGCACAAAACAGTCACTCAGTAAATGCTAGCTGCTGCATTTATTGAGTGCTTACATTAAGCCAAGATAAATTGAAGATTATTATTATTATCACTTGTCTTTTATTGACACCTGTTTTGTCATTAGAATGTGTTCCTTTGGGTTATACTAGTAGCCTTATTTTGAAAACAAAATATCCCCTCCCATCCCCTGCCCCCAAAGAAAGGTATTTAATCATATCGGCTCATTTACCACTAAGGCAGTGATAACTGGGGAAAGAGAAGATAAAGAAAATGAGAAAGACCCTAAGGGCTCATGGGGATAGGACAACGCTGGGGATAGCCTGTGAAAAGATAATCTTGGTAAGGCAGGATCTTGAAATATGAAATTCTGGAGACATGAAAGCCAGGGATGAGGCTAGGTGGCGATTTGGGAGAGTTCTCTTGAAGAAGGCAGAGGAGAACAGACATTCAAATCAGTAGCACAGAGCATAGCTAAGAAGCAGAAACCTGGAGCCAGACTGCCTGGGTTTAAATTTTGTCTTTTCCATGTAGTAGCTGTGTGACCTTGGACAAGTTATATTTCCTTGCTGTGCCTCAATTTTTCCACCTGTAAAATGAAATAAAAATAGTACTAACCTCATAGGGTGTGAGAAGTCAATGGAAGTATGTGTGTATATATACATACATGTTCTTACACTGTGTCACAAATTAACAGCAGGAAGTTTGGAGAGCGCTGTTTATGGTAAGAATGTTCTGTTACCACTACTACTAATGACATTAATTATAGCAAATACTCTATAGCTCTCACTATGTGTCAGGCACATATACATATTTACACATCTACACACACACACACACACACACACACACACACATATGCACCACAACATTATCACCCTAAAAATGCATTGCAGATTATGCCAAAAAATAGTCAGGGCTTCCTGATAACTTGTAGGACAAAGCCTAAACTCTAGATGAATACTATGATCCAACTCTGGTTAAATTTGCGGCCGCTGGAGGCAAGTGATTTATCTACATTTTAAATGGGAATCAAAGATAATTTTTAATCAAAGTCTGGTTTTATTTTAATTGGAAGCTATTTTTAAAAGACTGAAAAGCTGAAACTCCAACGCAGGAATTTCAGGAATCTTATGAATGGAAAGGAAGGTATTTTGGAATGGGGAGGAAAGAAGAGACTTACTGTTGCCTCTCAAACCATACTACTATCTTCTGCCCGCTTGTAAGGTGGGCTCCAACCAGAAGATTGTGGTGATGTCCTTACCCACAGTTTGTCAATACAATCACACCCCCAACCCAGTCATTTGGTGACCCCTGCTGGCAACCCCTGGGTAATACACAAGTGGTGCAGGTGGTTCATGAGCCCTCCTGGGAGAGTATTTTTGACCCAGTAATATGCCTTTGGGTACCCACTGCCCAGATCTTGCTTGCTTTTTCTATGATTTTCCAGTAAAAAAGGAGCAGGGACCCATGGAGAAATGGCTGATTCCAGAGTTGAGCAGGGAAAACACAAGATGAGCCTGGAGCACCCTGCAGTGTCTTAAAGACATGCTAAAAACCAAAAGTGCCTGCACCCTGTACCCCCATGTTTATTATATCACTTTTCACAGTGGCCAGGATATGGAGTTAGCCTAGATGTCCATGGACGGATGAACAGGTGAAGAGAGTCTTGTATATGCACAGTGGAATACTGTTTAGCCATAAGAAAGGAGTCCTATTTTTTGCAGCAGCATGATGGAACTGGATGGAGGTCAATATGTTGAGTGAGATGGACTGGGCACAGAAAGACAAATATCACATGGTCTCACTCATATGTGGGAGATAAAAAATTGATTTCATGGAAGTAGGTACTAAAGTGGTAGCTGCCAGAGTCTGGGAAGTGGAGGCAGGTGGTGAAGAGAGGTTGGCTAATGGATACAGGCATCCAGTTAGAAAGTAGTAGTAAGTTCTGGTGTTCAATAGCACAGTAGGGTGACTACTACAGTTAATAATGAATTAAAGTTTATTTCTAAATAGCTGGAAGAAAAGATTTGAAATGTTTCCAACACAATACAAGATAAATGTTTGAGGTGATGGGTAGGCTAAATACTCAGATTTGATCATTATATCTTATATGTATCAAAAATATCATATGTGTCCCATGAGTATGTACAATTATTATGTAACAATTGAAAGGGGGGAAATAACATAAAATAAAAGGAGCAGAAAAAAAATTCAGAAATCACAGAACATTATCTCTTACCCCACCACCGGTACCCTATGTGCAACTTTTGGTAGTATGAAACATTTTTGTTTTGGCAAAATCTTCAAAGAATTAGATTCCATAAGCTTCCCTCAGTAGCTCTTTCTAGCATTAAAGCTCAGGCTGTGTCTATACCTAGCTGAATTCAATTAAAAACTCATATTTATTTAGGAAACAAACTCCTATACACAGCATGGGTGCCAGTATTTCATTTAAAAAATGTTCATTTGTGAACATAAAGTACTTCTACTTTTAAAACAAAAGAAAAAGAATGGAGACATGTCAAAGAGAGTCAGAATCCAACCTGATAGAGCTCCTGATGTCCAAAGCTGGAGGAATTTGAGCCCAAAATAAGTAACATGATATTGGATTATAACACTAGTATAAGATAAATATAATGATTTATGCTGATATAAATAAAGGATTGAGTTAATGAACATGAAGTAAATAAGAAGGGGAAAAACTACCTTATAGAAAAATTTCAAATGATATAGGTATATATTATTATTAAGCTCTAGGAAGTAAAGCTTAATCTCTCACCTTCTTTGAACATAGGCTGAACTTGGTGACTTGTATTCAAACAAAAGAGTATGAAAAGGGGGAAAAATAGTAACTTTGCTGTGGAGAAATCTGGTAAATACCACCATAACAAAATGGTTAAGGTTAGCATCACCAGCAAAGAGTTATGTTAATATTTTGTACCCCTGATGTGATATGATGAGAAGGGCACTTTATCTCGGTGGCATTCTTCCCCAAAATGATTACGCCAGTCTAATCATGAGGAAACCATCAGACAAACACATACTGAGGGCCACATTACAAAAATGTAAAACTGACCAGTATTCCTCAAAATGGCCAAGGTCAAGTAAAACAAGGAAAGACTGAGAAACCATTATAGACCAGAGGAGGCTGGGGAGAGACATTACTACTAAATGCAATGTGGCATCCTACATTTCATCCTGGGCCAGACAGAAAAAGAACATTAGTGGAGAAATCTGGTAAAATCTGAATAAAGGCCTGAGTTTAGTTAAAGGTATATAATGATGTTGACAAATTTACCATGGCAAGGTGAGATTCTAACACTACAGGAAACTGAGTGAGGCATATGCACAAACTCCTTGCATTATATTTCAACTTTTCTGTATATCTAAAATTATTCTAAAATTTAAAACATATATATATATATTGTGTAATAGCTATTGAGGAGACTCAGAGCAAGAGAATTCAGTCTCCTGAACGCTGGTAGATTTCTGAATAGACTACCAGATAACTCATCAGGATCTTGTCTCTGTCTGGAGAGTGAGGGCCTAGGAGGGGAACCAGCGATGTTAACAACAGGCTGGCCATGAATCCATGAAAGCACCTACCCAGCCAATCAGTACATGAGAGGAAGGAGACGCTTCATATACTCTCAGGTGGGCTCACCCACAGTCCTTCCACAATAAAAAGAAAAAGCTTATCAATGTGCATGTGCTAAAAGACAATAGTAAATGGCCCTATTTTCTTCTTTATTTTCTAGAATTTTTCACAATATAGAATTTCAAAGTGTTTCCCAATAGCCTAGTATTCAAGGGAGGAAAAGAAAGAAAGGAAAGGGGGAGTGCCAGGAGAATCATATTATAATCTAATGAGACATGACTTTTCAAGATGGTACAATGGCAATACCTTTTTTGCCACTGACCCCTCTTCACTGGTCAAACAGAAACATTGTCCATCAGAAATCAGACATATAAATTGGTACCTTATTTGACCTATTGTTAGCATTTGACACACTTGATAACTCATTCCTCCTCAATGCATTTTCTTCATTGGCCTTCAGGACAACATGGTGGCTTGGTTTTTCTTCTATATCACTGGTCAGTCCCCAGTCTCATTTGCTGTTCCTTCCTCCTCTCATCAACATTTAAACTAGGGCTTGAACTTGTTTTTCTTATCTTTCTATAGTCACTTCCTTGTAATATCCAGTCTCATAGCATCTAGATGCTAAAATGTTCCCGAATTTGTTTCTTCATCCCAGATGTCTCTCCTGAACTCCAGACTCACATTCCAAATGTTTACTGGACATCTCTATTTGGATGCCTGTCGGAATTTTCAAACCATACATGTTCAAAATGGCACTACCAATCTTCCTCATTGCCCCAGCCCCCACCCAAATTCCTGTTCCACTCACAGCCTTCCCATCATGGCAACTCAATTTTTACAGTTGTTTGAGCCACAAACTTTGTGGTTATCTTTGACTCTTCTCATTCTCTCACAACTCACAGGAAATCTTGCTGGCTCTTCCTTCTAAATGCCCAGAATCTAACCACTTCTAACTGCCAAGGCTGCCACCTGGTCTGGTCTGAGCCACCATCACCTGTTGCCTGGATGACTGCAATAACTCCTTACTGGTGTCCCTGACTTGCCCCTCCTAGTGTCAACTCTCAGCCAGCAGCTAGGATATGTTAGATTATGTCTCTTCTGTACGCAAAACCCTGTAATGGCTCCCCAGCTCACTCAGAGTAGAAGCAGCAGTGCTTACAAGACCCCATGCGATCTACTCTTGGGATCTTGGGCGCCTCTCTGTCCTCTACTCCCTCCCTCCCTGGCTCACTCTGCTCCATCCCTATTACCCTCCTAGATGCTCCTCAATCTTCCCCTAGGGCTTTTACGTGGGCTGTTCTCCCTACCTATAACTCTCTTCCTGCAGATATACACACAGATAACTTCTAGTCTTGGCTCAAATTGTAGGGTTACTAGATAAAAATAAAGGACACCCATTGAAATTTGAATTTCAGATAGACAGTGACATGGACATGCAATTTGGAACATACTACGTATACTAAAAATTGTTTGTGATTTATCTAAAATTGAAATTTAACTAGTATCCAGCACTTTTCTTTGCTAAATCTGGCAATTCTACTCAAACATCATCTTATCAATGATGCCTATCTCCGTCTTCCTCACTAAAATCCTACTTACCCTTCTCACACTCTGCTCTCCTCTTTTTTGATATACAACCTAACATGCTTTATAGTTTACCTATTTATCACCTTAATCTTCTGTTTCCCTACACTGTCATGTAAAGATTCAGAGAAGGAATCATTCATTGATATATCCCAAGTGCCTAATACAAGGCAGGCACATAGTAGGTGCTCAGTAAACACTTATTGGACATGTAAATATCTTAAGGGATTAAGAGTTATTGCACTTCTGCATCCTAGCAAGTATTGTACTAGGTGTTTGGGATCCTCGCAATAACCTTGTGCAGTACACATTCTCTTTTCCACAGTCAAGGCTCAGGGAGGTTTGGTAATGCCCCAAAGTCATGTAGCTAGTAAGTTGCAGTTCTAGGAGATAAATGCAGTTCTGCCAAACTCAGCAAGCCAGTCTCCTTTAGCTGTGCTAGGAAAGGATCAGGCAGATCTTGTCAAGGGAAAATTACTTATTCATTTATTTTTGGTAAGAATTTATACAAGAGTTCCATTTGGTGTGTGGAGCCCATTTAATTTGAGAAGATGATCCTTAGATGATTGTCCTTGGTTTGCACTAAATGTCATTCTGCAGATGTATGGGACAGAATGCAAGTGATTGCTCTCCACAGCTCTGTGGGCTCTTGTTCCATATCAAAATGGTTTTGATTCACTCGCCTTCTCTCACGTTCAAAGCACACATTTGTTAAATTGTTTCAAGGTGTCTCCAAGGTACAATTTTGTTTTATAGTTACTGTCATCCCAAACTACTTAATGTTAATTTCTTACAACCTACTCCACTGTCAGCTTTCCTCATTGTTGATATTTATTTCCCAGCTAAATGTGCATTTATTTGTTGACATTTTTATTAAATTAGACCGTAATAAATCTGTCGGTGTTTATATCTCCTTTCCCTTTGCACTCTAGAATTCAAAGGAAGTTGATGTGTTTATTAGCTGGCTGACCAGTTGCCCTGAGCAACAATAAAGGGTAAGTGCTGTGATGTGAAACTATGGCAGGGGGTTGGGGGAAATCCTAAAGCCCCCTGTGGTGTCTTGGCACATCTTGAGGTCCAGGACAGCTTCTGATGCCTTTGAATAAGGACCTCCAGGGAGATAGTTAAAGAAGACATCACTGTCCATCCCATGCATCACTGAGAACTTGGAAAGGAGAATGGGATACCAAGAAAAACCTTGAACAGTGAATAGGGAGCCTAAGAAATGACCTCTGTCTCCTGTTGCCTGATCAGAAAGTGTAATAGATTGATAAAGAACACAGGCTTGGGTGTCAGACAGATCAGAGTTGGCAGCTTGCTATCTAAGTTTGGGTAAGCTACTTAAATTCTCCAAGCCTGAAATATCTCATTTATATATTGGAGTTAATTATAATATCAAGCATATAGAGTAATTATAAAGACCTAGTGAGATAAGACACATATATGTTTAGCATTATACCTAACATAATGTAACTGCTCAAAAAATAGTGAGTGACTGCCATTATTATTTTCTTGCTTTGCTACAGATTCCATTTTCTTCCCCTATCTAGTTCTGTCTCATTTCTGCTGCCATCCTGTATCACATTTGCCTATTCTGAATTACCTGCACAGGAGCCGTGATTCAGAATTATGATTTAGCCAAGTCAAACTTGGAGTGCCTTGTTTCAAATTCAGGCCAAGATGCTTTCAGTTCACTTAAGAGAAATCTAGCAGCATAGAGTATTAGAATAAGCCCAAACTTTGATGACAGAGGACCTCCCTCACAGACCCTAGTAATTTTTTCTGACTTGGAACAGCTTGAGCAAGCCGGATTAATTTCCCAGAAACTCAGTGTGCTAATCCATAAAGTGGGTACAATTTCTTATCAGCCTGCTACCTCCCGTGTAATCACTTAGTAAGCTGCAACGTTTAGACAGATATTCATGAATATCTTTTTCAGCAATTTAGGCTTTATGGGAAATGAGGGAAGAGAAACTTTTGTTGGATCCAAATTGAAGGAGTAAATGAAGAGGACAATGATTATGTTTTGTAGTTACTAGGATGATCTTGGCTGGCTATGATTTGGGGAGGCAGTAGAATGAATTGATAGTGTCCTTGGGGACTTTGCAGACTTATGTCACATTATTAGGTACATCTTCAAATCTGATGCAGGATGAAAAATACACTTTGCTATGAGTAGCTTCCAGGAGTTTGGTTTTACTTTAATTTTCTACTAACTAAACAATATAATACCTAATCAAAAGTTATATAGAATTAATGCAGCTAAAGAAGCATGTTATTGCTCCATCAAATGCACCATATTAATCTACCTAGTACCAATAATGAGAATATAATTGATGTAATAAGAGATTAACTTCCTTAGATGCATCTAAGGTTTCAGCCATTGCCCAGCAAATTATCTGCTTAAAAACACATGTGCCAATATTAAGTCCTGAAACCTAAACTGTATAAAAGAGTTATGTAAAACAAGCATGAAGGGAAAGGAAACTGCAATAAGAGGCTTTGAGGGGCAGTGTAACATATCAGAAAGAACACTGGATTCAGAATAAAAAGTCTTGCCACACGAGACCTCATATAAGCCCTGAGCCTTGGTTTCTTCATGCATAAAAGGGGCACTATCCACTTCTGGGGCTATTGCATGGATCAAGTATGTATTATATGGGGAAGTATTCTGGGAAATCGAAAGTGGTACACATAGGTACGAAGCTGTGGAAACAATGAAATAAATTAAAAAGTCAAGACCTTGGTTGAGAGGATTGCCAACCCTCCATTCTTTCCTAGAGGTGGTCCCACAGCATAGTGAAAATAGCCCGGAAGTTAGGGTCAAAAACCAAATACGAGGTCCATGTTCACTAATTAATGAGTGTGTGTTTTTAATTGAAGGCAGGAGTTCCTCCTACAGAAAATGGAAACAACACTTTCTTACTTCACAAGGTTTTGGTAAACTACCTTGATATAAAGTATGAAAAACATATTTTGTAGACTTCAAAGCACTCTACAATATAAGAAAATATCTTCAGTAATATCATATCTTTTATAGAATCCAATAGAAAACTACTTTATCTTTTCTTTTTCCTTTTGATGTTGTCTTCATTCATCTCCCCCCACCCCGTTTTCCCTAGAGTTTAACTCTACTGGAAATTTATTGTAATTTGTGCATAAAAGCAAAATATTTAGTGAGCACATGAAATAAATGTGTCTTGCATTGACTGTGGGGGTCATTTTGATTGTCCATGACAACTTGATGAGCCTTTCTAAGATTTACTCCATTTGTCCAAACTTCTCAAAGCCTATTTTTTTCTACCTCGTCAGTCCCCATTGATCTCCTTATTACTAAAGTTACCAGCTTGTCTCTTGGAATAAAAGTTATGCTTCTAACCATGACCTGCCAGCCCCACATGGAAATCCCTGCCTCTTCTGTGGTCTCACTTCCCATCCCACTCTTCTTCTCCAGGCAATCTGCCCTTCCTTATCTATCCTTCCAATACAACATACATGTTCCTTCTCAGGGCCTTTATATCCATTGGCATTCCCCTGCACCTGTAACACCCTTCCACAGATTTTTTACTGGCCTGCTTCCATTCCCTCCTCCAGTCTCAACTCAGATATTGCCTCCTTGGCGGGGCCTTCTTTGGTCACAGTGTACAGTAGCCCCAGGACTCCAGTCTCTCTGTGCTATGTTGCTTCATTTCAGAGTATTCTTTCAACTCTACACAATCCAAGTCAGTGGTTCTCAGCCAAGGGCAACAATGGCACCTGAGGGGAGGTTTGGAAATGTGTGTGGACAGCTTTGATTGACGTTTAGTATCACTTAGCCTCATCGACTGCCTGCTAGGAGGACAGTTAATGGATGAGGCTGGGTGAATGTGATGCCTGGGTGGATCTGCACATGGAGAATCATCCCCCCACAAAATGTTGAAAAATACTGATTAACTTTCCTATTATTTGTTGCCCCCATTTGGAATGTAACCTTCTATATTAGTTTCCTATTGCTGCTGTAACAAATTACCACAAACTTAGTGGCTTAAAACAACACAAACGTATTATTTACAGTTCTGGAGGTCAGAAGTCTAAAATCAACAGGCCTATGTTCCTTCTGGGGAGTTCAGGGAAGAATCCAATTCCTTGCCTTTTTCAGCTTTTAGGAGCCATCTCCATCACTTGGGTCATGACCTCTTCTTCAAGTCATTCTAATATCTTTGCTTCCATTGCCATTTCTCTTACTAATGACTCTTACCTTTCGCATCTCTCTTATAAGGACCCTTGTATTACATCAGGCCCACTAGGTAATACAGGATGACTCCCTTGTCTCTTAATTACACCAGCAAAGTCCCTTTTGCTATACAAGGTAACATTCACAAATTCTAGGCATTAGGATGCAGACATCTTTGGGAGCCCATTACTCATCCAACCATAGCTGCAAATGAATAGGAACCCTGTCTTGTTCAATGTTATAGGCCAGGATCCTAGCACAGGTTCTGACACACAGAGGTGCTCAGAAGATATTTGATGCTGGGTGAATCAACGTCAAGTCAATTGTTTACAACAGCCTAGTAAACATGTCTGTGGGCAGGCTCTCATGTGAGTGCTGCCATATAAAATAAAGCTGCAGTTTATAACAATGTTGTTCTCCCTTATGGAATATGGATTTATTCATATTGAAAACTGTTTTACAACAAGCAGAGAAGCATAGTTCTTACTCAAAATCTGCATGGTGATTTTGTCAGAATCTGCTTCAATCTGAACTTTCAGAATAAAACTTCCCACAAGATACCCTAAGTAATAAATCTTTTCACTGGCTGTTTTCACAAGGAATTGGATGTAAATGAGGAAAGGGAGTTAATTCTGCTAAATAATGCCTCATTTCAAAATGCTATAATGAACATTAGTGTTTGAGGCAGTTGGTGCCATAAAGCTTTCCCCTTGGAGGTTGTGTCTGAAGGAATATAACATGTCTTAGTCCATTTGTGTTGCTATAACAAAATACCTGAGACTTGTAATTTTCAAACAGTAGAAATTTCTTCCTCACAGTTCTGGAGGCTAGGAAGTCCAAGATCAAGGCACTGGCATGGTCAATGTCTAGTGAGGGCTATACTCTGCATCCACGATGGTGCCTTGTCACTATATCCTCTTGAGGAAATGGATACCGTGTCCCCACGTAGGAGAAAAGATGAAAGGGATTATGCAGTTTTGTGAAGCTTTTTTAATAAGGGCATTAATCCAATTCATAAGCACCAGAGACCTTACGGCCTAATCACTTCCCAGAAGCCCTACCTCTTAACACCATTGTCTTCAGGTTTCAGTTCCAACACATGCATTTTGGAGGGACAGGTACATTTAAACCACAGCATAACAATACAATGTAGATTATCCAGAGAGCATTGCATGGAACTCAAGCCTCAAACCAAAATATTTTCAAGTTTTGTCCTTTGGAAATTTTTTCTTGACTCAGAGGAGTCAAGAAAAGGAGAGGAGTATGGCATTGCATAAATTCCTAAGGCCAGTCTGACACATACAATTGACAAACCCATCCTTTCTCTGTGCCTTGATACCTACCTCTTTTGTCCTTTGTGCTGAACAGGGGTTGAGGCCTCTTCTGTACAGATGAAGATCAGAGCTCAGAGAGTAAAAATAATAAAAACAGCAGAGGCAGCACCTGTATTAGAAATTAGATTGCCTGACTTTCCAGCCAGGCCTCCCCTTTTCACTTCACTGCAGACAAATATGCCCATGCTCCTTCCAAGATAGGATCCTCTGAGCCCAGGGGAATGTCAGAAAAGGGCTCTTTGCTGATAGAGAATTTGCAAAAATCAACTGTGGAACTCAATTATGGGGGAAATGGTGGTGTCTTGGAATTCTCAGACCCAGCATAAAAAGGGGTACCAGAACCTTCTTAAATCATTCTAAACCAAATCAACCAGGGTTGCCTTAGTAGCAAGTAAAATGACTGCGGAGGTGGGAAGAGGGGAGGGATGTGGAGAGATGGGGACACTCGAAGTGAGTCACTGTCTTCATCAACTACTACATGTATCAAAGGAAAATTCTCATTTACAGAACAGATTACATTTGCTGCTAACTTCAGCAGGCTTCTGACAAGCTACGGAAGAATAACTCTTTTTTATGGAAATTCAATCTAGTTTGATGCTGGGGAGCATGGGCCCATCTAAAATGTTAAGTGGCAGGAGCAGCAATGCATCAGGTATCTGTTCAGGCAAACAGGGCCTGAGCCATGGGCCATTTCCACATGAGCACTTGATAGTCAGCCCTCTCTCGCTGTCACCATGGAAGCAGTGGGAAATCATTAATGCTTTTACAGACACTTCAGGGTAGGGGCCAGGAAATAGCCTCTTCAAATGGTGTATTGGAGGCCCTTCTGCTTAATTCAGACCAGCACACTCAGCTGATGGACTGAGGGTTTTGTGCAGAGAGCTTGCAGGTTGGAAGAATTCTCTCTCTCATTCTCTCGTGCTCTCTCTCTCTCTCTCTCTCTCTTTCTCTCTCTCTCTCTCATTCACAGCCCTAGAAATACAATGCTTTTCTCTTTTTCAAGGCAGCTGGGGCCAAGAGGAGAAAGCAAGCATAGAGAGTCAGGATGCCCAGCTTTGTGTCTGGACTATAACATCCCATCACTCTTAACTTTGAAAAACACATGTCCCTCTTCAGAATCCATTTCCTCATCTGTCACATAAGAGATGTAGTGGGCTATGGTGCTCATTGTTCTTTTGCCTTTTCAGAATTCACTCTTATCCTCTTTGTTTGGTAATATCCTCCCTTTTATTTTGGAAAATTCTTTCCCTTCTCTGTGGACCCTAAAGATTTCCCACACCCGTATGCACAGCCTTGGCCTGAGGGCTGCACAGGAGGCAATGATTATGTCATTCACAATTCCCCACTCCCTGGCCAGGGAAGAATTAAAGGAAAATGACCCTAGGAGAACCAGGGAGACTTGCCTGGTTTCTAAATCTTGCTCTGCCTCTTGCTGGCTTTGTGAACTTGGACAGCTTTACATAACTCCTCAGTGTTTTAAGAATAGATAATCATAATGCCTTCCTCACAGAATTGTGTAACAGAATTCAAGATTAAGTACAGGCATACCTTCTTTTATTGTTTTTCACAGATAGTACATTTTCAAATAAACTGATAGTTTGTGGCAACCCTGCATCAAGCAAGTTTATCGGTACTATTTCTCCTACAAGCTGGGCTCACTTTGTGTCTCTGTGTCACATTTTGGTAATTCCCACAATATTTCAAACTTTTTCATTATAATTGTATCTGTTATGGCAACCTGTGGTCAGCAATCTTTGATATTACTACTGTAGTTGTTGTGAGGTGCCACAAACTGTACCCCTGCAAAGTGGCAAACATAATCAATGTCATATGTGTTCTGTGTGCTCCACTAGCCAGCCATTCCTCACCTCTCTCCCTCTTCTTGGGCCTCCCTAGACCCTGAAACCCAATAATATTGAAATTAGGCCAACTGATAACCCTGCAGTGGCCTCTAAGGATTCAAGTGAAAGGAAGAGTTGCACATCTGTCACTTTAAATCAAAAGCTAGAAAGAATTAAGCTTAGTGAGGAAGGCATGTCAAAAGCCCAGGTAGGCTGAAAGCTAGGCCCCTTCATGCCAAATAGTTAGCCAAGTTTTGAATGCAATGAAAAAGTTATTGAAGGAAATTAAAAGTGCTATTCCAGGGAACACAAGAATGACAACAAAGTAAAACAGCCTCATTTTTCATGTGGAAAACATGTTAGTGGCCTAGATAGAAGATCAAATCAGCCACAGCATTTTTAAGCCAAAACTTGACCCTCTTGAATTCTATGTACTCTGAGAGAGGTGAGGAAGCATCAGAAGAAAAGTTGAGATTAGACAGGTTGGTTTATGAGGATTATGGAAAGAAACGTCTCCATAGCAAAGTACAAGGTGAAGCTGCAAGTGCTGATGTAGAAGTTGCAGCAAGTCATCCTGAAGATCCAGCTAAGATAATTGATGAGGGTGACTACCCTAATGGCTTTTCAATGTAGACAAAACAGACTTCTGTCGGAAGAAGATGCTGTCTAGGATTTTCATAGCTAGAGAGAAGTTGATGCCTGTTTTTGAAGCTTCAAAGGATAGGCTGACTCTCTTGTGAGGGGCTAACGCAGCTGGTGACTTTAGATTGAAGCCAATGCTCTTTGGCCAGTCCAAAAATCCTAGGGTCCTTAAGAATGATGCTAAATCTACTGTGCCTTTGCCCTACACAGTACATCTATTTATGTACTGTGGTTTACTGAATATTTTGAAGACTACAACTTCAGAAAATATTCCTTTCAAAATATTACTGTCATTGACATTGACACCTGGTCACTCAAAAGCTCTGATGTAGATGTACAAGGAGATTAGTGTTGTTCTCATGCCTGTTAACACAACATTCATTCTGCAGCCCATGGGTCAACAAAGAATTTCAACTTCTGAATCTTATTATTTAAGAAGTACATTTCATAAGACTCTAGCTTTCATAGATAGTGATTCCTCTGATTGATATAAGCAAAGTAAATTGAAACCTTCTGGAAAGGATTCACCATTCTAGATGCCGTTAAAAACATTCATGATCACGGAAGGAAATAAAAATATCCACATTAACAAGAGTTTGGAAGAAGTTGATTCCAACTCTCATGGGCAACTTTGAGGATTTTAATGGAGAAAGTCAACAAAGGTGTGGTGGAAATAGCAGGAGAGCCAGAATTAGAAGTGAAGTCCAAAGATGTGACTGAATTTCTCAATCTCATGATAAAACTTGAATGGATGAGGAATTGCTTCTTATGGATGAGCATAGAAAATGGTTTCTTGATGTGAAAGCTACTCCTGGGGAAGATGCCGTGAACATGGTTGAAACGACAACAAAGGGTTTGAAATCTTCCATAAACTTTGTTGATAAAGCAGTGGCACAATTTAAGAGGATTGACTCCAATTTTGAAAGAAGTTCTACTGTGGGTAAAATGCTATCAAATAGCAGCACACGCTACAGTAAAGTCTTTCCCAAAAGGAAGGGTCCTCAGTACAGCAGTCTCTACTGCTGTCTTATTTTATGAAATTGCCCACAGCCACTCCAACCTTCAGCTATTAGCATCTTGATCAATGAACAGCCATCAACATGAAGGCAAAACCCTCCACCAGCAAAAAAGATTACATACGACTCTCCAAAGGCCGATAATTGTTAGCAATTTTTAGCATGAAGTATTTTTAGATTAAGATATATACATTATTTTTTCAGACATAATGCTATTTTTTACTTAATAGACTACATGATATTATAAACGTAAGTTTTGTGTGTGCTGGGAAACCAAAACTTTCATGTGACTTATTTTATTAGTGATATTTGCTCTATGGCAGTGGTCCGGAATCAAACTCACAATATCTCCAAAGTATGCCTATGTGAAGCAAGGAGCACAAAGTAAACACTCATTAAATGTTAGCTATATTATTTCCTTACTATTATTATTTTCAGTATTGTTATGCAGACAATGAGAGTTCTCCTCTATCTTCTGGGGTTGAGAAATTGACATGTGTGAAGTTGAGGATTCCAGTACCACTTCCCTGGCAGCATGGAAAAAGCCATCTGCAACAGGGGAGAACAACGACAAAGAAATGCAAAGTCAAGTAATGGGATTAGAGACAGAGCCCCAGCAACTTTGATAAAATCGCTTAATTCACCCAGACCTGAATGTTAGCCTCAGGAAATGCCAGTTACATTGGATGATGAATGTTTGTTTCCTTTTTCCTAAAGGCAGTTGAACTGAGTTTATATCATCTTCAAATTAATAAAGGAGATTTGATTAGACAATTTCTAAGGGTTCTCCCATTTTAAAAACTATTTGGCTTCACCATTTTATGCTACTTATTCATCATATATTTAGGGCTATCTAAAGTATAAAGGGGACTTTTCCTGGAAAGACGTTTACGTTGAGATATTTTCATTGCAACGAAATTGTCCACAGATGTTTAGAGCGGAGAAAGTTTAGAGGATTGATTTAATTGAGCAAAAGAAATCTATATATGACCAATATGAGGAAAGGCATTTAAGCCAGGGCCTGACATCTAAATAGGACTTGTCACAGTGAAGAGTGGGAATAATTCATTCTCATTGGCAATCAGGGAAAGGCAAACCAAGATCACAATAAGATACCAATTTACACCATTGCAACAGCACTAATAAAAAATACTTAGCATTGTTGAACTTGTTCCTTTGTACCACTAGAGAAAGTGTGGGACCATGAGATTTCTTGTACATTGCTCTGGAGTATAAATTGGTAGAGTAACTTTGGATAACATCCACTATATTGATATTATAAAGTTATCACATATCCTACAACTCAGGACAATTAGCCTCCTAAGACATCTACCAAAGAGTAAGCTTGTACAGCAGGAAACCTGTATAAGAATGTTCACAGTGGCACCATTCATAACATCAAAAACCTGGAAACAGCCCAAATGCGTGAATCTTAGCAATATGATATTGAATGAAAAATCCCTAAAAGATTATAAATAGTATGATACCATTTTTATAAATAAAAGAAACTTGAATTAAATTACATACATTTTCAGAATACATAGAGGTATGTGTGAGAGAGAGCAAGAAAGAAAGAGAGAGAGAAAGAGAAAGAGAAAGAGAGAGAGAGATGGAGCAAGAAAGACAGGAAGAGAGGCAGGAAGGGAGGGAGGGAGGAGAAAGATAACTCAGGATTCTGATGGAGTTTCTTTTGAATGGAGGGAAGCAGGAGGTCGAGGTCAAAATACTGGAGAATCTCAAGAGTAGATGTAAGTTGTTCATATTCTTATTTCCAAACTAGTTCCAGTGTCTCATAAGCCAAGGATTATGATTAATCTAATTCTATGCACTTTTCTTTTAAGAAAAAAATGTCAAGGAGAGCATTAGACACAGAGAAATGAGCTTAATTTAAAGCTCTTTCTGATCCTCCCTGTCCTTCCTCCCCTCATCACTTGTGGCTAAAGCTGGACTCTGTGTGTGTGTGTGTGCAGGCGTGCAATGTGTGTGCATGTATGTGTGTGTATACATAACTTTTTTTGCTAAGGGGTACAGGGAAGTTAGGCAACTAGTATAAGGTTAGAGAAGTCACAGAGGACATATCATTTAGGGGCTTTTAGGCTATGAGGACTTGGTCTTTTATCTCAGATGCAACAGAAAGCCAAGAAGGCTTTAAGCAGAAGAAAGACACAATTGTATTTAGGTTGTAAAGGATGCAGAATGAAGATTAGATTGAGGAGCAGGAAGGCAGTGGGAATGAAAGCAGAGAGAAGTGAGAAGCTTCTGTACTCCATCTGGCAAGGGAGACCTTAGTACCTAGGACCAGGGGGCAGCAGTGGTTACAGGGAGGAGTGGACTAATTTAAGAATGTTTAGAGACAAAAACTGCATCTTTGTAAGTTTTCCATTTTCCCAGTGTGTAAGTCTGTTCTCACACGACTAATAAAGACATACCTGAGACTGGCTAATTTATAAAGGAAAGCAATTTAATTGACTCACAGTTTGACACAGCTGGGGAGGCCTCAGGAAACTTACAATCATTGCAGAAGGGGAAGCAAACATGCCCTTCTTCACATGGTGGCACAAGGAGAAGTGCTGAGTAAAAAGGGAAAAAGACCCCTGTAAAACCATCAGATCTCGTGAGAACTTACTCACTATCATGAGAAGAGAAGCATGGAAGTAACAGCCCCCATGATTTAGTTACCTCCCACTGGGTCCCTCCCATGACACTTAGGGATTATAGAAACTACAATTCAAGATGAGATTTGGGTGGGGACACAGCCAAACCATATCACCCAAAGATAAGGTGTTCATCCATAACGCTCTATACATCATGTCAAGTGACTAATTTCCACGCTTGTAATTAAACATTCAAACGGATCTATTCATTAGAGGTGACTGTATTTCACCAGAAGCCCTCACAAAAGAGGTAGTCTTTGAAAAACTTCAGCTAGCAATGCCAGTTAGTGTTTGTTTTCCAACATGCTGCAGCTGTAATTGGGAAATAACTGAACCATGTACTCATTAGAAAGGAAAATGAATGGCCTCTCACAACCCTTCCCTCAAGTTTATGACTTGGAAGCCTAGATCATAAGAATTATCCCCCCCCAAAAAAAATCCAAAAATGATCAGAAGCTTCGATCATGCTCTCCTGAATAAGAAGGTGAGCCTCATCATACTGCCTATAGCCAGGATGCCTGGAACGCCTCACAGTGATAATTTTCTCTTCAGATTTTTCTTTTGACAATTAAATCAGACCTTGATGAATTTGGAGGAAAAAACACCCAGCACAGTGATTATGAGTACTAATTAGGAAGCAAAATAGTGGCTTTGATGAATCTGTTCTTGGTTTGTTCCTTAATTAATTGACTGGCTGCTATTACACTTGTTGGTTGATTGGTTGAAATATTCCATTTAAAATCTGATATAGTCAGGGTTCTTTATTTCGAAGAGCCTTCCAAGGAGGAGGAGCGAGTGGGTAATAGGGCTGCGAAAGGCAAACATTTATTATTTTATTGTATTTGTTGGATGCACAGGGAATTCCTTGAGCAGGTTCTAAGCATATGTCTTCATCCAAGTACAAGGTAACCTGTGTAACTCTGGGGAAATTTGCTTTAAAGGCAGCTATTGGTTCACTTTGCTAAACACAAGGTCCTCAAGGCCTGCCTTTAGCACTTACTGTGACCACATGTCCATACCTGAGCATGGCATTGCCACGCTAAATGCTATGAGCTGGGCTGGCACATCCTCTCTGCCTTTGTTTCTAGGCAAATGGCTCTGACTGCCATCCAAAACATTACAAGGGAAATATCTCAGCAAAAGGCAGAATACAGGGATGCATTTTCCCCTGCAAGACTGTCTAATTTTTTGGTAACCCTAACTAATTTCATCCTTCAAAGTCTTGTGACATTGATCAAAACAAGAAAAGGCAGCAGCCAAGCTCAAGTTTTTCCCTGCTGCCCAAAGACCACACCCTCCCATTTTGGTTTGGGAGAAGTAATCATGTATCATGCCTAGACTAATCAAAAAGTAATTTTCAAAAGACCATTCTGAAGAAATCATAAGTCTGATTCAAATGAAGAACCTTTTGGAGTCACCCACGACAGGGAACTTACATCAGTGTGTCAGCTAATCATCAGAACTCCAGCCTCTGAATTCTATTTTGACACCTGCATCCCACATCCAAATATGAGACCTATTCTGGACTATGCAGCAAGTGGTAAGAAGAAAGAAGAAACTAACTGCCCATAGCCAAGCCCTTGCTCATTCCTGCTGATGCAGATGGAATTCTTGCTATAATAATTATAATTGTATTTAACAGCAATAAATAATTACATGTTTAAGTGGCAGTAGAATTGTGACTATTAACATTTGGTTTTCAACAAATCCACGTTGTTGGAGGTGGTAGTAGAGAGAAATCTAAATGGTGACAGGACTGTATTCTCAATTCCTTAGTGTCTATAAATTAAATCTTATGCAAAGACTACAATTACTCTGAATTTCTGAATAGGAAAGATGAATTATTACAGTGGCTTATTCAGAGGCAGAGTGCAGGCATCTGCAGGTGAACTTCCTAGCAAGTCTGGAAAAGTCCTCATGTTGCATCAGCGATCTTAGAGCTTATTGACCAGGAATGGACTTGATAGATGGGGGAACACCTATGCCTGCTAAATGACATAATGGCTCCCTAATGCAACGATCTGCTGTAAGTTAGATTTCCAGAGTCATACTTAGGAGTAAAGACAAAAAGAGTTTTGTTTTGTTTTTGTTTTGGAATAACCTACTTGCTATTGCCTCATTTTGCGTAGTACTGGAGGAAGCATTTTCTGCTCAAAGTCTGCCTGATCCTATCCTTCAGGCTCCTAGTTTTAACAGCACAGTGAAAAATGTCACTATGACCCCAGGAAGTGGGGAGAAAGAGTGGTGAGCATTTTATAATCTGGCTTGCTTTAAAGTCACTTCTAGGTAGGAATCTGAATTTTTGGTGTTGTCAAACACCTGTCTCTGTCTGAAGAACCATCTCTATCACTCAAGACATTTCAGATGTCATTTTCTCAGTAATTCTTTCTCTCTCTGAAGTTTTATACATCATTACTGTGCACAATCGTAAGACACTAAGTTTTACTCTGTGTTACAGCTTTTTACATTCTTACTTTCTTCTTCTCTACCAGAATATAAACACCCAGACAGAAAACAACCATCTTTCACTAATCTACAGAGCCAAATCCAGTTTTATATATCCAATAGGAGTTTACCAGACAGGATCCAGACTTTGTTCTTAGCCCTACCTAGATTAGAAATCAGACTCCTTCATATACCAGCTGCATGCCTGGGGACACGAGTCGTATCTTTTGAAGGCCTCAGTTTTTTAGCTTTAAGGTGGAGATAATAATAGGTTATGTACTATAGGTCTTTTGACAGCATTAAATGAGATGACACAAATTATTTAGCAAAGTCACTTGCATATGATGAGTCCTCAATAAGTGGAAGTTATTAAAATTACTATTAAATTAAGCCCAAATATACTCCCTGTTTTCTTCACTGGGAGGTCCTTTAAGTCAGAGATAAATGTATTCCCCTTTGTAATCCCAGTATCAAGCACTATGCATGATCCATGCTAGGTCCTCACTGTTTCTGGAAGAGGTGCATATCTCAGATGTCTGGCTTGCAATGTTAGGTCCTTCTGTTGGTTGTGAGCCTGCAGAATCTTTTATTCCATTGCAAACAGCAGGAAGAGGAAGCTAATTGTCTGGATAATGTCTGCAGGCCTCATTTGCAAGAACTAGAGAATGCTTCTCTCCATTCAATAGCATAAGGTTACTGTTTAAGTTTTCTATTTTCTGCACCTCGCTCGCTCCTTTTTGTTCATAGAAAATAGTGTAGAAGTGAAGCAGGAGAAGAAAACAAGAAGTATTATATTGAAATGCTAATCTCATTTCATTAAATGAATTGCAGAGGCTGAGACAGTGATCTGCATCCATAAAGTATAATTTCTTTAAATACCTTGAGCTCAATATTCCCTTCTGGACAACTTTTCATCTTCTTATTTTTTAAAGGTATTAAATTATGCTAAAGTGTCCCAATTGAGCTTGGTTTTTAGATCATCCAAGCTAAAGGAGATATACTCAGTGGTGAGGGTGAGACACTGATGTACTCCAAAATATCCTCTTAAAAACAGCTGTGCCCTGCCTTCTCAGGCTGGCTTACATCGCCTGAAGCAACTCCCCAAAGTTGAGTAGTGCTTATTTCAGGAAACAGCAAATAATCACAGTTTCAGGTCAAGTCCATTACAAAGTTGGTCAGGTCACCGCAAGCTTCTCTCAGAGGCTTTGGCCCCAAAGCTTCCATATTTATTGGGAGCAAACCTTTATCTAAAAGAGCATCCATTTCAATTCTCTAGGGAGGACAGCTGCTGATCCAATAATGTTCCTTATAATGAGCTTGGGGTTGAGTTCATGAAGTTGTTCAAGGCCAGCTCTGTTCTTGCTGTACCTATGGGCTTGTACTTGAACTTGAGAAGGTCAGATTCAAAGTTATTTTTAATCACAATTTTTAAAAGACATTTTAACCTACAATGAAAGGGTTGGAAGCATGGAAGAGAATAGGTATTCCCAGAAGACAGGGAAGCAAGGAAGAAATTAAACAAAGCAGGTGATCTCACAAGAAATGGAAGTGGCCAGAACAGATGGGAGGAAAGCAGCAGTGCCTCTGAAGGCACAAAACTTTATCCTAGAATAGCAAAGGTCTCTAGAAAATGCTAGGAGAACAGAAGAGGAAAAAGGAGAGGTAGAAGAAGCTACTAAGACAATATAAATAATTCCATTCTTTATTTATTTAGTCTTTTGACACCAGAGGAGAGAATAAGATGCCAAGCTACTCTCTCTGGATGTATATGAGACAGGATTCTGAGATGCTAGCAAGAGAAACCAACTCTGGCTGTTTAAAGCAGAAAATTATTCAATAGAAGGATGTTGGATAGCTGCTGAATAGCTGAGGAACACTCGACAGCAGATTCAGCAGCTACTTAGGAGCAGCGTTCAGTCCACACAGTGGGTCTGTGAACGTCCCCCCTGGAGCCACAGCTGAGCCCTGGGGGCTCCAGCTTACTGGATATCCAGCCCCAGTCACTGGCTAGTGAGTCCACTGCTAGCAATTTTTCCTAGAGCCCTTAGAACACAACCTTGCTACAATCCCCTCTACTGCCAGACAGGAGTTTCACTGGACTCTTCATTCATCTTCACTAACTCCTATTCAAAATATCGTTGAGTGTATGTTAGAGATTAGCTCATACATTTGTGCCCTAGTTGTAGCCATAGCCAGAAAATGAACTTTCTGGCATCTTCAGCAACTCCAGTGAGAGATGAGTTCTATGTTTAGCAAATTCTCTGAACATAAGAAACAAGTTCAGATAGAAAAGTGAAAAATAATGACAGAGGTGTAGTATATGATGAAACCTGTTTCGAGTTCCTAAAATATTAAGAATGGGATACCACAGTCCTGTGAAGTAAACACTGGGTCCTGTAGCCATAACTGGGTATAGTGGTTACAAGCACCGGTTCTGGAGACAGAGAGACCTAGGTCCGATCCTGACTGCATTGCTTCTATACTTACGTGATCTTGGACAAGGCTCTTTAACCTTTTTAAGCCTCATTTTCCCCACCTGCAAAATAGGCTTAATAACAATTTGCCAACATCAATGCCAAGGCATCTGCTGTGACATCTGTTGTTTTTGCCTTCTTAGAACCTCTTTTTCATCCTGTTGTCCTAATAATGTTCCCATTTCCTGTGGAGAACTTAGTGTGATCCAAATGGGCCCACCCAAATTGCCCTCATTCATATGGGTGGCATGTGACTCAGATTTGACCAATTCACGTATCCCATTTACCTGGTCTCAGTGATTGACTCAGGGATGGGGATGGGACTCAACTTGGGCCGATCAGAATCCTTCCTGGAACCTTTCTCCTGGAGATGCATGAAGGCTATTTTTCTCCACCAAGGCTGCTACATTGGTAGGAGGTGAGCTTAGAACTACAGGAGGCCATGTTTCCTACTTCGCAGAAAAAGTTTGCCTGAGGTAGAAATGAAGACAGAGTCGTAAAGACTTTGAGTACCTTCATCCGGCTAGACACAAAGTCACCTGCTCTCCTGTGTTTCTCAGTTATGAGAGTCAATACATTTCCTTTTATGCTTAAGCTAGTTTGTATCGAATGTCTGTAACTAACAACCTAATGAGTCCTGAGGAATCTAGTTGTCGAAAGCATTACATGAGATAATGCTAGTAAGATGCTTAGTATCTGCAAATATTTGGTTTTTTATCTTCTTTGCAACAGGTGCAGGCATTGAGCTGAACTGTAACAAAAAATGATACTTATTATTATTATTTGCATTGTTCAAGACTTGGCCATATCATCCTGTATTATCTGTCACTCTCGAGGCTAAATGCATTTCAAAATTTTGCTACTGGTGTTAATAACATTCCCTCTTTCCCAAATGTAATTTACTTTCTCTTCCTTCTACCCAAATCCTACACCTTTCGAGTCATAAGTGTTGCTGCCATAAATAAGCCCTCCCTACAAAAAGTAAGACTAGCCCAGGTTTCATCAGTTTCCCTCCTCTCCGACTATGTACAGTATATCAGTGTGCATCAGGGCATTTGTTGTTTCTATATTCTCTCATCATGGTGACTATTTCATGTGTTTGACCCTTGGAACCCATGTTCTGAGCTGCATTATGCTTTCATTGACAGTAAGAACAAACGTTATACCTCTTTATATACCTCACTGCATGACGCAGGGTGGAGCATTACTCTTCTCTGTACATAGGGGGCAATAGACTGGGTAACCTTACAAAAAGTTTGGTTTTTTAAGCATAGATGCTCAGGAAATATTTGTTTGTAGACTGATTTCATAGACTAAATGAATTTTGTCTTCAATGCCACAGGTGGTAAGTAATCTGCCCAAGTAAACATATGAACCAACAAAAAGAGGACATGAAGCCAGGTCTAACTTTTATTTGAATGTTCTTTTATTGATACAGTAGGTGAATTTAGCTACTTTGAGGGTATACCAAGTGCAAAGTTATTGATATTCAATATGACTTAAGTACTTACTCTGTGCTGGTAGCATGCTTTCTATGCATTATCTTATTTAATTCTAGGAGGTAAACACTATTGCTGTCCCCTTTTTGCAGTTGAGCAAACTGTGAATCTGAAGAGAGGTTAAGGGATCTGACCAAAGTTACACAGCTATTAAATGTCAGAACTGGATATTAGCCTGGTACTCTCTGACTTAAAAGACTCTTCTCTTAATTACTAGATCATTAGGGGCACTCAATAAACAAATAGTGTGTGCCTTGTAACTCCTGAAAAGTCATTTGAAGGTTAGGACTTCAATAGTTTTGACATAGTACCTTGACGCTCTAAGAAAGCCAGAGCTTCAACACTGTGCCTTTGCCTTTCTGACACTCCAGATGATGCAGGCACCTCTTTTTACCTATGTCTCACATTTTACTCATTTTTAATGGAATGCTAATTTTGTATGCATTCTCCATATCCAGATTTAGACAAGGCACCTAGTTGAGCATACTTAGTTTTTATCTAAATGTGCCATATCTCAGGTGAAAAATGTACCGCCTGCAATGTAATTATGCATTCAGAATAATATGTGTGTCTGCTGGGGGCTTATAAATCAATAGCTTATTGTGCAATATATTGTCCGATTTTTTGCCATAGACATATTTGAGAAAACTAAAACCTGTCAACTGGTTGCACATTAATAATGAGTTTGGGACTTGGACAAGAAAGCAGAATAAATCTGAGTTGACATCCATTGACCAAGAAGACCTCCACGGCTTTCTCATCTGTCTGCTGCAACCAAGGCCTGAGCAAAGCCTAAAATTAGTCAATAATGTCACAAGAAGGTAAGGCCTGGTGCTTTCATTCTCCAGAATAGTCATTTATTTTTCATTCCACGAACATTTACCTAGTACCTGCAGGTGGCCCTAGGGATAGAGGGGTGAAAAAGACAAGCCAAGGGTTCCATTCTTCGGGATATGGCATGTGGGTGGACAGTGATGAACAAGCAAGTAAACAAATGTATGAATGGATAATATTATTTCAAATGGTGGTATGAGCTATGAAGAAAAAAAAGGTATTGGGTTTAGGCAGAGACTGGGGATGGTGAGGCAGAACATAATAATAAATGAGTATTTAGGAATGATCACTCTAAGGAGTAGATATAGGAGATGAGAACTGAAAGATGAGAAGGAATCGATATGTAAAGATTGGAGGAAAAGCATTCCAGGGACAGGGCATAGCATGTGCAAAGGAAAGCTGGCCAGTGTGACTGGAGAGTAGAAAGCAGGGGGAGAGAGTAGGATAAATAACATCAGACAAGCAAGCAATGGCTTGGTTGTGTAGGACCTGACAGGTTATTGTAAGAAACTGAGATTTCATTTTAAGTGTGGAACAAAGCCATTGGAGGGATTTAAAGCCAGAAAATGATGTGATGTGATTTATAAGCTTTCTGCCACTCCAGTCCAATTGCATGTACTTATTGCAAATTTAAAGTTCTGGAAGAAAAATTAGCTCCAAGTGAGAGCTGCCTGTGTACAAACTGTATTAAACTCTATAGATTTTTTTTCCCTGAGAGAATGGGGAAATTCTTTTCTAACAGCCACATCTTGACAAGGCAAGTGCTTTTTGAAAGGGTTTTGCAGTATTCAAATTGCCAAAGACTCTTGGAAAATTTACCCTTGATGTTATGGTTAAGCAGAGAGTTTCTGAATGGCTTGCTGAGCTTCACTGAAAAGCAACACCGGGGGCGGAGCAAGATGGCCGAATAGGAACAGCTCTAGTCTCCAACTCCCAGCGCGAGCGACACAGAAGACCGGTGATTTCTGCATTTTCAACTGAGCCTCTGCTGCTGACACCCAGGTAAACAGGGTCTGGAGTGGACCTCAAGCAATCTCCAACAGACCTACAGCTGAGGGTCCTGACTGTTAGAAGGAAAACTATCAAACAGGAAGGAC
This sequence comes from Macaca mulatta, assembly GCF_049350105.2. NCBI lineage: Eukaryota > Metazoa > Chordata > Mammalia > Primates > Cercopithecidae > Macaca > Macaca mulatta. The sequence goes on along the minus strand of NC_133411.1, from coordinate 164,467,555 downwards.
ATCTACACCAAAACCCCATCAGTACATCACCATCATCAAAGACCAGAGGCAGATAAGACCACAAAGATGGGGAAAAAGCAGGGCAGAAAAGCTGGAAATTCAAAAAATAAGAGTGCATCTCCCCCGGCAAAGGAGCGCAGCTCATCGCCAGCAACGGATCAAAGCTGGACGGAGAATGACTTTGACAAGATGAGAGAAGAAGGCTTCAGTCCATCAAATTTCTCAGAGCTAAAGGAGGAATTACGTACCCAGTGCAAAGAAACTAAAAATCTTGAAAAAAAAGTGGAAGAATTGATGGCTAGAGTAATTAATGCAGAGAAGGTCATAAACGAAATGAAAGAGATGAAAACCATGACACGAGAAATACGTGACAAATGCACAAGCTTCAGTAACCGACTCGATCAACTGGAAGAAAGAGTATCTGCGATTGAGGATCAAATGAATGAAATGAAGCGAGAAGAGAAACCAAAAGAAAAAAGAAGAAAAAGAAATGAACAAAGCCTGCAAGAAGTATGGGATTATGTAAAAAGACCAAATCTACGTCTGATTGGGGTGCCTGAAAGTGAGGGGGAAAATGGAACAAAGTTGGAAAACACTCTTCAGGATATCATCCAGGAGAACTTCCCCAACCTAGTAGGGCAGGCCAACATTCAAATCCAGGAAATACAGAGAACGCCACAAAGATACTCCTCGAGAAGAGCAACTCCAAGACACATAATTGCCAGATTCACCAAAGTTGAAATGAAGGAAAAAATCTTAAGGGCAGCCAGAGAGAAAGGTCGGGTTACCCACAAAGGGAAGCCCATCAGACTAACAGCAGATCTCTCGGCAGAAACTCTCCAAGCCAGAAGAGAGTGGGGGCCAATATTCAACATTCTTAAAGAAAAGAATTTTCAACCCAGAATTTCATATCCAGCCAAACTAAGTTTCATAAGTGAAGGAGAAATAAAATCCTTTACAGATAAGCAAATGCTTAGAGATTTTGTCACCACTAGGCCTGTCTTACAAGAGACCCTGAAGGAAGCACTAAACATGGAAAAGAACAACCGGTACCAGCCATTGCAAAAACATGCCAAAATGTAAAGACCATCGAGGCTAGGAAGAAACTGCATCAACTAACGAGCAAAATAACCAGTTAATATCATAATGGCAGGATCAAGTTCACACATAACAATATTAACCTTAAATGTAAATGGACTAAATGCTCCAATTAAAAGACACAGACTGGCAAACTGGATAAAGAGTCAAGACCCATCAGTCTGCTGTATTCAGGAGACCCATCTCACACGCAGAGACATACATAGGCTCAAAATAAAGGGATGGAGGAAAATTTACCAAGCAAATGGAGAACAAAAAAAAGCAGGGGTTGCAATACTAGTCTCTGATAAAACAGACTTTAAACCATCAAAGATCAAAAGACACAAAGAAGGCCATTACATAATGGTAAAGGGATCAATTCAACAGGAAGAGCTAACTATCGTAAATATATATGCACCCAATACAGGAGCACCCAGATTCATAAAGCAAATCCTTAGAGACTTACAAAGAGACTTAGACTCCCATACAATAATAATGGGAGACTTCAACACTCCACTGTCAACATTAGACAGATCAACGAGACAGAAAGTTAACAAGGATATCCAGGAATTGAACTCATCTCTGCAGCAAGCAGACCTAATAGACATCTATAGAACTCTCCACCCCAAAGCAACAGAATATACATTCTTCTCAGCACCACATCGTACTTACTCCAAAACTGACCACATAATTGGAAGTAAAGCACTCCTCAGCAAATGTACAAGAACAGAAATTATAACAAACTGTCTCTCAGACCACAGTGCAATCAAACTAGAACTCAGGACTAAGAAACTCAATCAAAACCGCTCAACTACATGGAAACTGAACAACTTGCTCCTGAATGACTACTGGGTACATAACGAAATGAAGGCAGAAATAAAGATGTTCTTTGAAACCAATGAGAACAAAGATACAACATACCAGAATCTCTGGGACACATTTAAAGCAGTGTGTAGAGGGAAATTTATAGCACTAAATGCCCACAAGAGAAAGCAGGAAAGATCTAAAATTGACACTCTAACATCGCAGTTAAAAGAACTAGAGAAGCATGAGCAAACACATTTGAAAGCTAGCAGAAGGCAAGAAATAACTAAGATCAGAGCAGAACTGAAGGAGATAGAGACACAAAAAACCCTCCAAAAAATCAATGAATCCAGGAGTTGGTTTTTTGAAAAGATCAACAAAATTGACAGACCACTAGCAAGACTAATAAAGAAGAAAAGAGAGAAGAATCAAATCGACGCAATTAAAAATGATAAAGGGGATATCACCACCGACCCCACAGAAATACAAACTACCATCAGAGAATACAATAAACACCTCTACGCAAATAAACTGGAAAATCTAGAAGAAATGGATAATTTCCTGGACACTTACACTCTTCCAAGACTAAACCAGGAAGAAGTTGAATCCCTGAATAGACCAATAGCAGGCTCTGAAATTGAGGCAATAATTAATAGCCTACCAACCAAAAAAAGTCCAGGACCAGATGGATTCACAGCTGAATTCTACCAGAGGTACAAGGAGGAGTTGGTACCATTCCTTCTGAAACTATTCCAATCAATAGAAAAAGAGGGAATCCTCCCTAACTCATTTTATGAGGCCAACATCATCCTGATACCAAAGCCTGGCAGAGACACAACAAAAAAAGAGAATTTTAGACCAATATCCCTGATGAACATCGATGCAAAAATCCTCAATAAAATACTGGCAAACCGGATTCAGCAACACATCAAAAAGCTTATCCACCATGATCAAGTGGGATTCATCCCTGGGATGCAAGGTTGGTTCATCATTCGCAAATCAATAAACATAATCCAGCATATAAACAGAACCAAAGACAAGAACCACATGATTATCTCAATAGATGCAGAAAAGGCTTTTGACAACATTCAACAGCCCTTCATGCTAAAAACGCTCAATAAATTCGGTATTGATGGAACGTACCTCAAAATCATAAGAGCCTATTTATGACAAACCCACAGCCAATATCATACTGAATGGGCAAAAACTGGAAAAATTCCCTTTGAAAACTGGCACAAGACAGGGATGCCCTCTCTCACCACTCCTATTCAACATAGTGTTGGAAGTTCTGGCTAGGGCAATTAGGCAAGAGAAAGAAATCAAGGGTATTCAGTTAGGAAAAGAAGAAGTCAAATTGTTCCTGTTTGCAGATGACATGATTGTATATTTAGAAAACCCCATTGTCTCAGCCCAAAATCTCCTTAAGCTGATAAGCAACTTCAGCAAAGTCTCAGGATACAAAATTAATGTGCAAAAATCACAAGCATTCTTATATACCAGTAACAGACAAACAGAGAGCCAAATCATGAATGAACTACCATTCACAATTGCTTCAAAGAGAATAAAATACCTAGGAATCCAACTTACAAGGGATGTAAAGGAACTCTTCAAGGAGAACTACAAACCACTGCTCAGTGAAATCAAAGAGGACACAAACAAATGGAAGAACATACCATGCTCATGGATAGGAAGAATCAATATGGTGAAAATGGCCATACTGCCCAAGGTTATTTATAGATTCAATGCCATCCCCATCAAGCTACCAATGAGTTTCTTCACAGAATTGGAAAAAACTGCTTTAAAGTTCATATGGAACCAAAAAAGAGCCCGCATCTCCAAGACAATCCTAAGTCAAAAGAACAAAGCTGGAGGCATCACGCTACCTGACTTCAAACTATACTACAAGGCTACAGTAACCAAAACAGCATGGTACTGGTACCAAAACAGAGATATAGACCAATGGAACAGAACAGAGTCCTCAGAAATAATACCACACATCTACAGCCATCTGATCTTTGACAAACCTGAGAAAAACAAGAAATGGGGAAAGGATTCCCTATTTAATAAATGGTGCTGGGAAAATTGGCTAGCCATAAGTAGAAAGCTGAAACTGGATCCTTTCCTTACTCCTTATACGAAAATTAATTCAAGATGGATTAGAGACTTAAATGTTAGACCTAATACCATAAAAATCCTAGAGGAAAACCTAGGTAGTACCATTCAGGACATAGGCATGGGCAAAGACTTCATGTCTAAAACACCAAAAGCAACGGCAGCAAAAGGCAAAATTGACAAATGGGATCTCATTAAACTAAAGAGCTTCTGCACAGCAAAAGAAACTACCATCAGAGTGAACAGGCAACCTACAGAATGGGAGAAAATTTTTGCAATCTACTCATCTGACAAAGGGCTAATATCCAGAACCTACAAAGAACTCAAACAAATTTACAAGAAAAAAACAAACAACCCCATCAAAAAGTGGGCAAAGGATATGAACAGACATTTCTCAAAAGAAGACATTCATACAGCCAACAGACACATGAAAAAATGCTCATCATCACTGGCCATCAGAGAAATGCAAATCAAAACCACAATGAGATACCATCTCACACCAGTTAGAATGGCGATCATTAAAAAGTCAGGAAACAACAGGTGCTGGAGAGGATGTGGAGAAATAGGAACATTTTTACACTGTTGGTGGGATTGTAAACTAGTTCAACCATTATGGAAAACAGTATGGCGATTCCTCAAGGATCTAGAACTAGATGTACCATATGACCCAGCCATCCCATTACTGGGTATATACCCAAAGGATTATAAATCATGCTGCTATAAAGACACATGCACACGTATGTTTATTGCGGCACTATTCACAATAGCAAAGACTTGGAATCAACCCAAATGTCCGTCAGTGACAGATTGGATTAAGAAAATGTGGCACATATACACCATGGAATACTATGCAGCCATAAAAAAGGATGAGTTTGTGTCCTTTGTAGGGACATGGATGCAGCTGGAAACCATCATTCTTAGCAAACTATCACAAGAACAGAAAACCAAACACCGCATGTTCTCACTCATAGGTGGGAACTGAACAATGAGATCACTTGGACTCGGGAAGGGGAACATCACACACCGGGGCCTATCATGGGGAGGGGGGAGGGGGGAGGGATTGCATTGGGAGTTATACCTGATGTAAATGACGAGTTGATGGGTGCTGACGAGTTGATGGGTGCAGCACACCAACATGGCACAAGTATACATATGTAACAAACCTGCACGTTATGCACATGTACCCTAGAACTTAAAGTATAATAATAATAAATAAATTTAAACAAAAATAAAATATAAATAAATAAATAAATAAATAAATAAAAAGCAACAGCCAAGAAAGGCAGGTGACCTTTCTTTGTGAATGGAGATAAACCAATGCGTCTGCCGAGGGCTGTGAATTTTGCTTCATAAAGCAGTTAATGGTCACACTGAGTCAGCCATTTGCACTCTAGTACCTTCAGAAAGAGACAGAATTCTGGACAGCAAGAAGCATAATTCAAATTCCAGCTCTGTGTCTTCCTAGCTGTGTAACAGTAGTCAAGCTATTTAGCATCTGTCAACCTTAGTTTGGTCACCTGAAAATGGAGATTAATAATGGTACTACCTTCTTGGGTAGTAATGTGAACTAAATGAGGCAACCCAAGTAATACATTAAGGCCAGAGAAAAGCATAAGTATTTGCTATCAGGGGTTCATATTTGAAAGATATGTACCTAGGTTGAGAAGTATAAACCATAGCACAAGGTGTTCTGAAAGGAAAGACAAACTAAGCCCTTTGGACAAATACCTTCTTAAGAGAATGATGCTCTCAACTCAATACCTGTTTTTGTATAACCAAATCCAGTCAACCACCTATTTATGTAGGGCCTGCAAGCAAAGAATGTTTTTTTACACTTTTAAGTAGCTGGAAAAAACAAAAACAAAAGAATTTGTGACATATGGAAATGCTAGGAAATTCAAATTTCAGTGTCCATAAATAAAGTTTTATTGGAACATAGCTGTGTACATTTGTCTATGTAGTGTCCGTGGCTGCTTTCTTTCAAAAATGGCAGTGTTGAGTAGCTGTAAAAGAGACGATGCAGCCTGCAAAGCTGAAACTATTTATTGCCTGGCCACTATCAGAAACAGTTTGCTGACCCCTACTCTAAGCAGCTGAGCTGGCTATACTGAAGCTAACTAAATTGCCCTTCTGTTCAGATTTCTGTCCATTTACATTCAGGTTTCTTTTGACAAGGCTGCTAATCCCCAGGTGGTGGTTAATTCCTCTCCTGGATATTTGGCCTGCAGTGAGTGCACTTAAACTAGTTGAATTGTGGTAGGTCAGGTATGACCTCACGGTCTTTCCACCTGCCACTCAAACATGAATTGAACAAACAGAATGTTGTGGACTTTCCTATTTGGTTAAGTTTTTAGTGGATAATTTCTTACTAAAAGTGCTGAACAGAATCATCAATTAATATTATATTACTCTATGTAAACAGTTGACATGAGGCATGATTTAAAAAAACACAACCATAAGTACTTACACGTAACTTTTTATTGGACATTAGATTTGTCTATTGGCAATTAATATAATCTTGATTATATCTTCACACTTGAGAAGAAAACTTCCATTTTGGACAGGTGGAAGCCTTATATGTAGAGAAAAATGAGAATCCTACAGAATCTCTGGACTGTTATCGATCAAAAGCTTTAGCAGGTAGTTTCCTTTCAGCCTTTGATCTCCCTGTCAAGAGATGTCTGTCAGGGAGCAAATTAGCAGGCAGATGACCTTCCAAGTGCCTTACTCTTGATCTGTCTCTCCTCAGATAGCATAGATATTGGTTTTAAAGGGGAAAGGTTATATGAAAATGTGCTGTTTGTGTATTTGAAAACTACTGAGCTTTTCTTTAATCAGGAAAAAAAAAAAAAATCATTGTTGCTCTCTGCCTTTCCTCTTCATAGTTTTCGTGTTAATAAGTCCCCATTGTTTCCGAACCATTTGGATGCAAAGAAGTTTCATAATACTGCATGATAATACTGCATGCATTATAAGTATCATCTCATTTAATCCTTATTTGACCCTACGGCTGTGTTGTGTTCCCATTTTATAAGTATGTAAACTAAGGTTTGGAGAAATTAAGTAATTTGCCTTGTGTCACATAGCTTGTAAGAGACATACCTGGGATTTTAATCCAGAGCGTCTAACTTCCCCAAACTGCTATTAGTACTACAATTCAACACAGAGTTCTTTGCTTGAGCTTAACTTTGATTTATCATTTAAGATCCCCTTCTCCAAATTAACCAAAGATAATTTAGCTCATATGTATAATAAAGAGATTTGGTGTTCCTAATAAGAACAAAAATGATCTATTACAAAACAAAATGTTCTTTCCAGAGGCTCGCTTTGGGCACTGTATCACAAATTCTATAAACCAATAACATCTGCTTTATCTAAGATGAGACCGATAGATTTGGGACACTTCTAGGGAGTCTTATTTTGTTAAGATTTGACAACTAGCTACATCTGTGTTATCGAGACACAGTGCAATGAAACGTCATGGATTACTTTCCATATTTGCTCCTCAGAGCAAATTGGTTTAAATTTATTGCTGGAATCTATGCTTTGCAGCCCTATCATTTACTCAACACGTTCATCATGATAAGAAATGTATGAAAAGTAGTGCCACTTCCAAAATGTATCCTACTGGGCTTATGGCGTCTAAGACTTTTTTCCTTTTTAAATCAATTTTACTGAGGTATAATTTGCAAACAAAAAGTACACCCATTTCAAGTGTACATTTGGATGCATCTTGACACATGTATATAGCTTTGTAAATACCACCTCCATTAATGTAAAGAACATTTCTGTAATTCCACAAAGTTCCTTCATGGTCCTCTACAGTCAGTGCTCCCATGCATCCCTACCTCATGGATTAGTTTTGACAGTTCCAAGGTTTCACATCAGTGGAATCATACAGTATGTACTCCTTTATTTCAGATTTCTTTCATTTAATGCCTTTGAGATTCATCTACGTTGTTCTGTGGATCAGTAATTTACTCCCTTTTATTGCTAAGTAACACTCCATTTTATGGAATTTTGTTTGTCCATTAATTTGTGATGGACACTTTGGTTGTTTCCAGACTGGTGCTATTATAAATAAAGCTGTACATCAGTGTACAAGCTTTGGGTACATATTTTTTTTTTATTTCTCTACCTAGGAGTAGAATGACTGGATTATATGTGAGTTAATTTTATTAAAACCTGTCAAACAGTTCTCCAAAGTGGTTGTGCCATTTTACACTCTCACCAGAAACATGTGAAAGTTCCAGTGTCTTGGTTATCAGTAGTTAGTGGATTTTAGCTTCATGATAATCTAGATCTTTCTCAGTAAAACAGTGACTCTTGAACCAGTAGAGAAATTGACTCCAGATAACCAATTTCTGTAAAGCTGTAAGGAGAAACAACATTACCTTAACTGTTAAAAACCTGATTTTATTGGTTAATTTCTGAGAAAGAATGCTCATAAATTTTAAAAGAACATGGCTTAAAATCTAGTCTGTGAAAGTGAAATTGATGTAGGTAGTCTGTTGCTTAGAGACAGGACTTTAACGAGTAACTGCTGTTTAGGCATTGGTCATGGAACTATGCTGGGGTTACCAGTGACTTTAAAACATGACCTACTTCAGACCTTCGTCTGATGCCTGCAGTGTGCCTCAGGTGGGCATTTAAACTGGGTTTGAATGCTTCCAGGGGATTGTGAGTCAAGGAAAACTACTACATGAGGGAAGGAGCAGAGTGGCAACTGAGGAAACCCACTCTCGCCCCGAAGGCACCACTCCCACTCGGTGCTCTGTTCTCACCAAGGGAGCCGGGGAACAAGGGAGTGGGGTGTGGCAGGGCTAAATTGACTTCCATCGTCCCATTAACTCAGAGAGAGGAAGCCAGGAGCTGAATAGAGACCAGAGCTTTTCTCTTAACAGTGTGAAAGAGAAAGCACCTTGATTTTATAGCCAAGAGTCATTAATTAACCAAATTGAATTAAACACCCTCAAATGCTGGCAGCTAAAGAACCACAACAAGCTTGTGGCACCAGGGTTGAACCCAAATGGAGCATACCTAACTTCAAACAGAGCAAACCAAATAATGAAAATGGAAAAATTATAATTTGTCTTTTTTTTTTTTTTCCGAGACATGGTCTCACTTTTTTGCCCAAGCTGGAGTGCTTTGGCGTGATCTTGGCTCAGTGCAGCCTCAATCTTCCAGACTAAGGCAATCCTCCCACTTCAGCCTCCCAAGTAGCTGGGACTACAGTAGCATGCCATTATGGCTGGATAATTTTTGTATCTTTTGTGGAGAACAGAGTTTCGCCATGTTGCCCAGGCTGGTCTCAAACTCCTGGGCTCAAGGGATCTGCCCACCTCAGCCTGCCAAAGTGCTGGGATTACAGGCGTGAGTCACAACTCCTGGCCTGTTTTGTGTTAAATCTAAGAAATGAGAGCACTGCCGAATTGTGCACACACTCCTGTCTTCGTCTCATTGCCTGCTAAGGAATCGTGGGTTTTTTTCTCAAAATTTACTTTTAATTTTAGTGTAGTATTTAGCCTTTGATATAAAGCATATAGTTATATGTTAAAAAGTGGAACTGTCATTCCTGGTTTTTGAAGGCTAGATTTGGAGGGCAGATACAGAGTTCTCTGAGAAGACCATTTGCTGGTGGCCCTGCTCAAATTAGAGCTACAGATTCCCAAAACTTCAAAAAATGGACAAGTAAAGAGAAAGTTGCAGAGACTCCTAGAATAGTACTACAAGAAACAGATGGAAATACAGAAAGAACTTTAATAGAGATTAATATATAACACTTTTTAGTGTTTTCTATCATTATACTAAATGCTTTAAGTATGTTATTTTATTCAACTTTTATTAATACAATAATTTCATGAAAGAAGTTGTTTTGGTTTTTTCCAGCCCACTTTACAATTAAAGAAGCCGAATCATAGAGAGGTTTATCCAAATGCACAAACCTAAAGGAGAACAGAGCTTTCCAACCACAAAATTAACCAAACAATTGTACCACTCATGGAATCAAATTATGGTGCCTATGCTTGGCCCTGGCAAATAGCCAGCCCTGTCTCAGGGCAGAGGAGGGCCACCTCCTGCCCAGAGGAAATAAATGCCACAATAGAGGAGCTCAGCTTAGCAGAACCACCTGTAGCAAAGGGTTAGCTTTTTATAAGACAACACAATTCCCATTTCTATAGTACTCTTTTCATTTAAAGAGTTACAGATAGATAGATAGATAGATAGATAGATAGATAGATAGAGAAATAGAGATATAAAATTGCATTTAATCTTCACACCATCTTTGGAGGAGAGGAGTATTATTAACATTTGACAGAAAAGACAATGAGTTTCCAAGTAGTTAAACAAGTTGCCCTGGTTCTCTCACCCAGATGGGAATTTGTACTAGTGTCCTCATCTTCTGCTTCTAGGTTTTGCTTTTTCAGTTTTAACTCCTCCTCCCTTTGATAGGCTAACTGGGCAACAAAAATATAACTTTGTGAGCCTTGACCAAGGTTCCCTGGAATAGACTATTTTAATTTAATAATATTGATAAAAATAATAGTAACAACACTAATTGCATCCTTCATGAATCCTCTTAACGCAAACCTATGCAGTAGGCACTATTATCAGCCCCATTTCACAGTGGAGGAAACTGAGTGAAAGTGGAAATAAGTGGACAGGCACCCAGGCTTGACTCCCTCTTGCTGTAAATTCGATTTCTTCAATTAAGGTGAAACTCTTCCAATTCCATGAGTTTCAGAATCGTAACAAAGAGGCTGGAACATGAGCCCTCACTGTGAATGTACAGATCAAATGTCTACATCACCCACTAACGAGAACCCATTGTCATAGCAACAGATGTATCAGATATTTCAGCTCAAGCACAGGGAAGCAACATTCTCAAACAATTCACAAGAGATCCTGGCTCTGTTCAATGCCATAATTCCAGATTTCACGTGAAATTAAAAAAAAAAAAAATTCAGTTGTTTCGTCTTTTAAAGTAAACAGAAACCCTGAGAAGGAGAGAGAAGATTCATGAGATAAGTAAAACACAAAATTATCTGATGTAAGAGAATCAGAGTAAAAGGAAATTTCATAATATATGGGGCCATTTTCCTAATATGGAAACTTTTCATATTATATCTTTTTATTGCCTAATGCTAAATTCTACCTGGCTTCCAGTCCTATAGTATTGAATGCCAAGTATCCTGTGAGAAACAAGAGTTCTGCTTTCATTTGATTTGCTTTAGGTGAACTCATTTTGCCTGCTGAATCCATAAGCCAGTGGTAAAAAAAAAAAATGTATTTCCCTGAGTGGCAGATGAGGGTAGTATGATCACATAGGACATACTTGTAGTAAAACAGTCACTGTTTATCTGAAATTCATATTTAATTTGTGATCCTGTATTTTTATTTGTTGAATCTGGCAACCCTATTTGGAGACAGATTGAACAGGGTTCAACTTCCAGCTCCACCATCTACTGACTGTGTTAAGGTCAGTTATTTTGAACACGTATATGAACATGTCCAGTTATTTAACATGGCATTTCCTTATCTGTAAAATAAGGGTAATGCCTGCACCTATCTCATAAAGTTGTGTTGAGAATTAAATTTTAAAAATACCTAGTATGTGTCTGGAACATTATAAGCACTCTGTAGATTTAGTACTACTACTGGTATTATCAACCATCCTATTATCAGAACCACTAAATATAAATGATCACCACCACATCTCCTAAATATAATGAAGAAAGTCGTCTTTCCAGAAACCTAAATGATGTGATGAGTTGATGACACTTAACTAATAATAAATAGTAATTAACTAAATTTGGCTCCATAGACATTTATTAATTCCCTAATATATACAAGGCACAGAGCTAAGCACTAGAAGTGCAAAATTCATAAGCTGTCAGAGTTAAAAGGAAATGCAAAAGATGATCTCATTCAATGCCCCTCACTTTATAGATCAGGAAACCAGTTAGTGCGGGAGGCAGTGAGTCCTTTACCCAGCATTACAAGGCAAAATGGTGGTAAAACCAGGACTGGAAACCAATCCCCCCGACTCTGAATCTAGGATGGCTTTTACTCATCTTTCCTGTTTTCTTGTGCAGACAGGGCCCTTACTCTCTAAGAGCTAATACTCTAGTAGAAAAATACCAAACAGATGTAACCACTGGTTTTTACCATTTTGCTGTGAGTTAACTAAGTAGAGTCAATGTCCCCTAACAATTTGATCCTCACAAAAGTTTAATAAATTAACAGAAGAAAAAAAAAAAAAAAGCAACAATTGTTATTGTCATTAATCTTAGGAAAACTGCTGTCCCAAGATGTCAATTGACTGTCACAATGTTGTAAGGTGGGCATGAGACAGTGTTTAAAGTAGATGCCAGATTACCCATTGGAGCTGGCTGCCTCTGCCCATGAAAATGAATTGAAACACACTGTGAAGCAAAGTGAAGTCAAGCAGGTGCCTTTAATGAGGATATCTTTACACAAAACTGCATGGGCATTGGAATGAGCTTGCAGACCAAGCACAGGGAAGCAACCAACAGGGTTAGCCAAAACTCAGAAAAACTCTGTCACAAAAGCCAATAAACTGCTTGCCCAGATCACCAGGAAGGAAACCCTGATTGAAACCAAAGACCAGGAGAACAGACCAGAGATTTCAGAATCACAAATTTCAGACACACGGGCCAAGGATGTGCCTGAGGATGCTGAGTAAAGCAGTGGTCCCGGTTGGGCTTAAATCCAGGTCTTTTGAAACCTAGTTTGCTTTCCACAGAACCACAGTGGCTCTTGTTTTTTTGTTTTGTTTTGTTTTTTGTTTGTTTTGTTTTTTCCTCTGTAAAATGAGAGAGGAGGGCAGCTATTGAACCAGCTTATCTCTGAGGTCCTTTCCAGCAATAGCATCCTATGATTTCATTCTCATCTGTTCTATTCTATTCTATCCTGGCCTAGTTTCTTCCCATATTCAATCTGATTAATTCCTGCCATTTTTTAAATTATCTTTACCATTTAACTATTTTTAGGTATACAATCCAGTGGCATTGAGTACATCCACAATGTTGCGGAACTATCACCAATATCATCCCAAACAAAAACTTTGCATACATTAAACAATAACACTCTATTCTTCCTTTCTTCCAGAACCATGGAAGAACCTTGTAACCATGATCCTTTTTTCTATTTATAAATTTTATTTTTCTAGGTATTTCATATAAATGAAACTATACAATATTTGTCTCTTTTGTGCCTGGCTTATTTAACTTAGCATAGTGTTTTCAAATGTCATCCATGTTGTGGTATGTGTTAGAATTTCATTCTTTTCTAAGGGAACGATGTTTCATTGTATGTGCACACCACCACATTTTGTTTATCTATCCATCCACCGATGGACATCTGAGTTGTTTCCATTTTTGCCTATTGCAAATAATGTTGCTAGGAATATGATTGTGCATGTATCTGTTTTAGTTCCTGCTTTCAATTCTTTTGCATATACACCCAGAAGTGGAATTGCTGGACCATACAGTAATTTTTGGTTTAACTTTTTAAGAAACGGCTAGCTGCATATTTTTAATCCAGTTTCAGCAATGAGACTTCACCTGTGGAAGCCCAAGAATCATGCCAATGTTAATTATTCTCGGGTTTGTAAAATAATTACTGAGTTCAGCCACATGCTAGGGCTGTGTCAGGCACTGGGACTCCAGTGATGAGCAAACCCAGACACAGTCCCTGATCACGTGGAGCTCTCAGTTTGATAGGAAACCAAGCATTAAACAAACATACGCACCATGAGGTAATCAGAGTAGCATAAGGACTCTAAAGACACAGTATGAAAGATTTTATCTAAGAAGTTAGGGAAAGGCTGCTAGAAAATGATGTTTAAGCTGAGCTCTGGAAAATAACCAAAAGCAGTGGTCAGAAAACTGCAGCCAACAGGCAAATCCAGCCAAGTGCTTCTTTTCATATATAAAGTTTTATTGGAACACAACCATGCCCATTTGCTTATATATTATTTATGAATACTTTCATGATATAATACCAGGGTTGGGTAGTTGTGACCGACACCATATAGCTCAAAATACCTAAAATAGTTACCTAGTCCTTGGCAAGAAGTTTGTCAAATGCTGACCAAAAGTCAGTGAAGAAGGAATGAATGGTAGATAGTATAACTGAAGAGAAGACAGCATGTGTGTGGTCCTGAGAAGGAAGAGCACGCCATAGTCAAATAACTTGGAGTACCTATATTAGTTCACTTAGAAGGGAATGGAATTCTGACGCATACTACAACATGGATGAAACTTGAAAACACTATGCTAAGTGAAATAAGCCAGGCACAAAAACACAAATATTGTAATGAGTTATCACTAAGTTGGTGATTTAAAACAACAGGCATCGTCTCATAGTTCTAGGGGCTAGAAGCCTGAAATACGGATGTGAGTGGTGTTGTTTCCTTCTGAAGGTGCTAAGGGAGAATCCATTCTGTCCCCCTCCTAGCTTCTGGTGACTTCTGGCAAGCCTTGACTGATTGCTGTAATCGCTGCCTCCATCTTCACATGGTCTTCCCCTCTGCGTGTCTCTGTGTCTTCTCCTTTTCTGTCTCCTGTAAGGATGCTTGTCACCAGATTTAGGGTCCCACTCTAATTCAGGATGATCTCATCTCATTGTGGGATCCTTACACTAACGACACTTACAAACACTCTTAGTCCAAGTAGGTTCATGTTCTGAGGATCCATGTGGACTTCTACTTTGTGGCTCCATGATTCAGCCCACCACAGTAGTCAGAGAACTCATGAAGGACAATATAATGGAGAAGAGGACAAGAGATGAAGACTGTCAGGGGGTGAGCCTAGAGAGTTGAGAGAGACCAACTCTTATGGACTCTTAAAGGACACACCATTGAGACAGAGGATTCCTTTACACCTCCAGTGACCCAAGAATATTGTCAGGCAACCTAACATATACTTTTTAAAAAGTAGATGAAAAAGATGGTGTTTTAATTGATAAGCTCAAAGGATCCCAGAATTTCTTTTCCAATCATTGTTTCTTCCAAATGGAGGACCCCCAAAGTGTCAGATTCGCAAGCAGCAAAAATGCTTGACAAAAAAATTAATATTTGGCCATGATGCTTAGATTAAAAACATCAAGATTTTTGAAATGTAATTTGAGTACTGTGGAAACTACTTTAACCTAATAACTCACATTGTCTATTTTTAAAAGATTCATTTGTCAAAAACTAAATCATTTAGACAACTATTCTCAAGCTTATACTCTTTCTTCTCTAGGACTGAGGCCATGTAAACTCTGCCCATTTCATTCATGATGGCCAAGGCTGACTTTTGAAGGAAGATCTTTAAGCAGTTTCCATCCAATGCTCAGAGCATAACATCAGGTCTCAGTCATTGCTGATTCAGCCTGACCTCGTTCCCTGGTTGAATAATTAAACAACTCCATTCACTTCCCAGACCCTGTCTGTTCCTTGCGATACAGTGCTAGTGGCAGGAATCCTGCTTTCCTCCCAGGGACTGAGGTTCTGAGTTAATAACTTCCATTTTATGTCACTCCCCCAATACTGTAGTTGTCCTTTGCTCTTATCAGTAACCAATTTAGGGATACCCCTAACTTCAGACTTCTTGCTGAGATGCTGTTACCATCTGATAAACTTCTGTAGTGAGTACACGAGATCAGACATGCAAGAAATGTAACTACATTTTTTTCTTGAATTGAATTGAATTTCTATTCTGAGCTTTCCTTCTTTGTGATAGAAGCTGAACTCATTCAATTTAGAATGTCCCCATCCCTCTTTTTTTCCAGGGTTGCATGGGGCTGTGACATAAGTGGGGAGGAACTGGTAATAGACACTATCATCTGTCCACATTGGCATCTTCTAAGATAACTTCATTCTAACCCAGTCTCCGTAAGATCTCTGTTGTATCCTCTTCTCCCCAATCCCAGGGATGCTGAAGATCTGGCTCCACTAACTGGCCACAGCTTGGAGTGAGAAGCACCTCTGCCACTCTGAGGGCTGGGAAGGTTGGTGATCCTACCCAGATGCTCCATATAGTCATTTCTGGACTATTACTCCTGCAGCATTGCAGGTGTAAGGGAAGGCTGGGATCTTAACTACTGTCTGGGGTTTATCCAGAGGTGTGAGAAGCAGATTCTTATTCTCAGCTTCCTTAGGTCCCTCTGGGGTTGCTGTCTCTACCTCCAGCCCCAAACTCAGAAGAAGGGAAAAGAATATGAGGCTCCTTCTCTGGAACCCACTCTGGACCAAGTCTCTTTTCCCCACTCTGATTTTCCCTTCCTCCCTTGCTATGGTGTCTTATCTAGTCTCAGGGACAGAGAAAATGGACTTGACTACCTATATTTTTCCAAGTCTTGTTATTTTATACTTGAAGCTTGACTTTTGAAACTCCAAAGCCAGAAATTGTATTCTTTTATTTTGTGTTAGTATTGCCTCATCCTCTTCCTTGAGGGTAGAAGTTATGGAATATATATTTAACTGTTCTATAAACAGAAGAAAGGCAACAAGATAAAAGGAAGTGAAAGAGAGAAACAGATTAATATATCAAAGCAGTATCCCACTATGCTTTCCTTATGCCAACTGCCCGTGGGCTACATCTGAATTCATCATTTCTACATCCTGCTAGTCTGGTGGAGTTCCACACTAATTGATAATAGCTCTTCTAGTACCTGGGCTTCCGGTACTAGTACTCTACAACAAATGGAATCCAGTCTGCTGTAATTCACTTGCTCCATCATCCATTCATGCATTCATTCACTCTCTACTTTGATTAGTATATATTGAGTCTTACTAATATGCCAGACACTGTGCCTGGCATTAGGACACAGGGATGATCCTGAACACTAGCATCCTTTTGTGGACAGGACTACTCCATTTTGGCATTATTGGCATTTTGTACTGGATAATTGTTGTGGGGGCTGTACTATGTGTTACACTATGCTTAGCAGCATTCCTGGCTCTACATACTAGATACCAGTAGCATCCCCCAGTGATAATCAAAAATGTCTGGACATTACCAAAGGTCCCTTGGAGAGCAAACTCATCCCTGATTGAGAATCACTGTTCTAGCAGAGGACACAGGCACATAAATAGACCATTACAACACAGCGAGGTCAGTGCATGGAGAGAAACACACTAGTTAATATGGAATGCTAATTAAGGCATTTAACTCACTCTAGGTGAGGGTGGGTAGGGTGAGATAAGACAGTGATGCCTGAACAAATAATGCTCAGATAATGTTCTGAACCACAACTCATATTGCTGTTCCACATTTCTGCTCTACCATTCATCATTTGCTTATTCATTCAATAAATATTTCTGAGAACTGACGCTAGGAGCTAGGCACTGAATGTACAAAAAATAGTAAGATACAGCTCCTGCTTGCACAGAAGCTGTGTGTAATTACAGTTAAGACCGTGGGCTGAAGAGGCAGACTGCCTGGTTTCCAATTCCAATCCAAATCTACTATTTGTAAGCTCTGTGACATTGGGCAACTTACTTAACCTCTCTGATCTAAAATTTCTAATTCTGTAAAACAGCAATAATAATAGCAACTACCTCTTGGAGTTAATCAGATAATTCTTATAAATCCCTTAGCATCTGGCCTGGTGAATGGAAAGCATAAAATAAATGGTAGTTGTTATCAGTAATTGTCCAAGTTCTGTATTGTAATGAGAAGGTCTTGTTTTAAGCCAGGGCCTCTCATCAGTGCCACTGCAGTTAATTGGATTATATCTAGTCCTATCCTGAGATGTGACAAGCAGAGACTCAGTATCTTGTCATCATTGGATTTCCATTAAAATACCATTAAGATTAAAAGTACTATAAAATCTTAATTAGGGCATTAATTTTCACAGTAATAAATTAAAATTTTCAGGTCAGCTACAATAACCATAATAAACCCAAAAAAAGAGAGAAAGAAAGAAAAATTCTGAAAACCAAACCACACAGTCTCAAATTTTAGCCTCATTTGTCAGTTGATATTTTCATCAAAAAGTGTTTTTCTTCCATTTTAATACACAAATATTAGTTTGAAGACTCTATTTTCTCCCAGACTTTGTGCAATTTTTGGTGCATGTTTGAGCATAACAATTACTCAGCAAAGAGAAGCTTGTGGATGGTTTAATAATAGTCTTCAAATGTATGAAAAGTTATTACACGGAACATGATGACCAGCTGTTCCCTACTTTCACAGAGGACCAAGAAAAATGAATAGGCTGAAAATTACAGGGGCTGACAATTTGAGGTAGACTCACTGAAGAACTTTGCAGAGTAAAAAGTCACTGTAGAAAACCTAAAACAAAAAAAAGAGTTTGGAAAATATAGTATAGCAAAAAGAATACTGAAATTCCAAGGATGTAAGTTCTTGTGCCAACTCAAAACCCATGGCTTTCTGCAAGCCACTGACCCTCTGAAGCTGTTTTCTAATCTGCAAAATCTTCCACAAGTTCCTCGTTACACAATGTGGTCATAGTTTAGCCAGAATCTCCCTAAGACTGAATAGTCTGTGGATACAAACGAGGTCACTTTAAATTAGTGGTTCTCAACTGGGGGTGATTTTGCCTTCCAGGAGGCATTTGGCAAAGACTGGAGACATTTTCAATTGTAACAAGTAGGGGAGGAAAGGTGCTACTGACATTTAATGAACAAGGTCAGGGATGCTGCTAAATAGCCTACCATGCAGAGGACAGAATCCCACAAGAAATAATTATCTGGTTCAATGTGTGAAGAGTGCCAAGATTGAGAGACTCTTTTCTAGAGTAAGAACTTAACTTTCTCTACGTTGTACACCTGCCCATATAACACCATAGTGCACAGGATTTGCCCACTAATTTTTGAGAGTCCTTGGGTATGGTAGCTATTGATATTCATGGAGCATTTCTAGCTCTCTGCCTCTTGAGTCATAGTAAGGCTGCACTTTCCTACTCCCTTTGAAGTTAGGTATGGCCATGTGACTTGTTTTAGTCAATGAAATTTGAATGGAAGTGATGTGCTTATTTTGAAGGGCTAACGGGTGATTCACTGTGGTCCCATTCCACTATTGCAACAGTCTTGGAACCACAGGTCAGGCTCATGATGAAGCCCTTGTCCACCTATCTTGCTCAGTTACTAAGATGGGCATTACCCTCGACCAACCTTGATGGATGTGTATGTAATATTAGAAGTACATATTTTCCCCCAAATTCAGCAGATCTAAGAATATGAGTGTTATGTAGATGCAAAAATATGATTTTAGAAGAGCATGATGTTAAGAGTGTAGGTTGTCAAGTTAATCCTCCTTGAGCCAAACCTGGCTGTACTTCCTATTAGCTGTGTGACCTTGAGTAAGTTAACTTCTCCGCATTCTACTTTCCTCATGTGTAAAATGGGGTGATTGATAGCATCTTCCTTTGAAGTCAGATGGGAATATACACATTGAGTAATTAGTAAGGTGCCCTTATTATTAAGCACTTTGTAAATAGTGACTCAATCCTCATAACAGCTTTGTGCAGTAATCACTATTATTATTCCCATTGCATGGATGATGAAACTGAGGCACTAAGAGGGTAAATAACTTACCCAAGCCCATAGAACCACCAAATGGCAGAGGCATTCAAACTCACACTGTCTGGCTACAGTCCATGCTATTAGCCATAACGCAATGACAATGATGATGATAATGATGAACATTACATCATTGTCTTAAAAAATATGATCCCTTGGGCCACAGTGAATTACAGACTAGTATATGGCCAGATTCTACCCTCAGAAAGTTCTCAGTCTATTAGGAAAGATGAGACATGAACTTCACAAGTGCCCAGGCAAGATAGAATGTGATCAGTGCCATAAAACAGAGACAGATAAGTGCTTTGGCAATTTTACTAAATCTGTCATTTAACCCTCAGTTAACGTGAAGATTCAATTAACCAGAAGCATTACTCATATGTTCACATTAATCAAGATTTTATAATATCAGTTGAACTCATTTAACCTTAATAAACAGATGATTGCATATGGATTGCAGGAGAACTTAGGAGCACAATAACTCAGAAATCAGCTCCACGACTAAGTGCTTTCCTAAAAGCAAAGGAAACACTGCAGGACAGAAAGGGAGGAGGAGAGAAAACAATGAGTGCTTAGTACAAGACAGTAAGGAAGGGAAGAAAATCTTGGTTTGTGGAAGACTAAGTAGGTCAGAGGAGAAAGAAAAACCCTTTGGCATCACTGACGTTATCTGAGTAATGTCTGTCAGAGCAGATGGCCCTGCTCTTCTAGCAGACAGTCCAAGGGACAGTAACTGGTGAGACAAGGTGTGCCCATCTATGTAAAACCAATTGTGAGCATGGACAATCACTTTAAATTAGTGGTTTATTTATTTTGAGCCCCCAAGCATTGAGGCCCCAAGCATGGTTGTAAGGAATGGTAAAGAACTCAAAAGGTCATGAGATTTAGGACACACGCAGAGAAACCATGGAGATTACATTCATTGCTTCTCCTGTATAAGGTAACCTTCTTTCCTTCCATCCTGGGAAAATCCAATTCATCCTTTAAGGCCCAAGTGCCCTAAGAATTGTTTTGCAAATGCTCCAGAAAGAATTAAATTGTTTCTTTTTCTGTATTTACATGGCTCTCCATTTATGTGTACTCTATACTAGTTTTCACACTGAAATTTATACAATAGCCTTTTCTAGAAAGGAAAGAACAATGTGGTCTTGAATAGTTATAGAAAGTTTTATAAAGATTAATATACTCCACCAAATACAAAGATCTGGAGCACATCTCTCTACAGACAATCCATGCCCCTTTCCTAGTTTTATGAGTCACTCGTCAATGCTTGTGACTCAGTGATACTCAATGAGTATGTATCTTGTGGTGAAAATTTTATGGTGTTTCTTCCTTAGTCTTCTCAAATAATGAAATAAGAAGATTGTGTCCCAAGAAAGGGTGTCCAACACTCAAGTAGAGATGTGAAGCTTTGGTTAGGTATAGAGAGAGAGGGAGTGAGGTGCAAGAATTCAGATCTCCCTTAGGAGTAAGAGTAATCCTATTGACATATGGCAACAATGAACCAAAAGTACACGAAATTGAATCAATTACTCCCATTTTAAGAGCATACTCAGTCATACTAACAATGAAGTTAGAACACACACCTTGAAGATACTTTTCTTTTCTTTCTTTTTTTGAGACAGAGTCTTGCTCTGTCACTCAGACTGGAGTGCAATGGCACAATCTTAGCTCACTGCAACCTCCACCTCCCGGGTTCCATCAATTCTCATGCCTCAACCTCCCACGTAGCTGGGATTACAGGTGCCTGCCACCACACCAAGCTAATTTTTCTTTTTCTTTCTTTCTTTTCTTTTCTCTCTCTCTCTTTTTTTTTTTTTTTTTTTTTTTTTGGTTTGTTTGTTTGCTTTTTAGTAGAGACAGGGTTTTGCCATGTTGGCCAGGCTGGTATCAAACTCCTGACCTCAGGTGATCCACCTGCCTCAGCTTCCCAAAAGGCTAGGATTACAGACATAAGGCACTGCACCTGGCAAAGATATTTTTCTTAATCCCACCTAGCTGGAGTTCATCTTCCCTGTCCCCTTTTGCTTATGCCATTTTATACCCCCATTTGAGCACTTTTAGTTGCTGTGGCTGTGTCTCCCACCACAAAAGACTGTGAACCAAAGGCGAGAATTAAACTTTACTTATGTCTCTTGAACTGAATTGAAAAGACAACCTCACCAATCAGTTTTTCTTCTTCTTTTTTTTTTATTATACTTTATGTTCTAGGGTACATGTGCACAACATGCAGGTTTGTTACATATGTATACATGTGCCATGTTGGTGTGCTGCACCCATTAACTCGTCATTTACATTAGGTATATCTCCTAATGTTATCCTTCCCCCCTCCCCCCTCCCCACAATAGGCCCCAGTGTGTGATGTTCCCCTTCCTGTGTCCAAGTGATCTCATTGTTCAATTCCCACCTATGAGTGAGAATATGCGGTGCTTGGTTTTCTATTCTTGCGATAGTTTGCTGAGAATGATGGTTTCCAGCTGCATCCATGTCCCTACAAAGGACACAAACTCATCCTTTTTTATGGCTGCATAGTATTCCATGGTGTAAATGTGCCACATTTTCTTAATCCAGTCTGTCACTGATGGACATTTGGGTTGATTCCAAGTCTTTGCTATTGTGAATAGTGCTGCAGTAAACATATGTGTGCATGTGTCTTTATAGCAGCATGATTTATAATCCTTTGGGTATATACCCAGTAATGGGATGGCTGGGTCAAATGGTATTTCTAGTTCTAGATCCTTGAAGAATTGCCACACTGTTTTCCACAATGGTTGAACTAGTTTACAGTCCCACCAACAGTGTAAAAGTGTTCCTATTTCTCCACATCCTCTCCAGCACCTGTTGTTTCCTGACTTTTTAATGATTGCCATTCTAACTGGTGTGAGATGGTATCTCATTGTGGTTTTGATTTGTATTTCTCTGATGGCCAGTGATGACAAGCATTTTTTCATGTGTCTGTTGGCTGTATGAATGTCTTATTTTGAGAAGTGTCTGTTCATATCCTTTGCCCACTTTTTGATGGGGTTGTTTTTTTCTTGTAAATTTGTTTGAGTTCTTTGTAGGTTCTGGATATTAGCCCTTTGTCAGATGAGTAGATTGCAAAAATTTTCTCCTATTCTGTAGGTTGCCTGTTCACTCTGATGGTAGTTTCTTTTGCTGTGCAGAAGCTCTTTAGTTTAATTAGATCCCATTTGTCAATTTTGGCTTTTGTTGTCATTGCTTTTGGTGTTTTAGACATGAAGTCCTTGCCCATGCCTATGTCCTAATTGTTATTATCTAGGTTTTCTTCTAGGGTTTTTGTGGCTTTAGGTCTAACATTTAAGTCTCTAATCCATCTTGAATTAATTTTCGTATAAGGAGTAAGGAAAGGATCCAGTTTCAGCTTTCTACTTATGGCTAGCCAACTTTCCCAGCACCATTATTAAATAGGGAATCCTTTCCCCATTTCTTGTTTTTCTCAGGTTTGTCAAAGATCAGATGGCTGTAGATGTGTGGTATTATTTCTGAGGACTCTGTTCTGTTCCATTGGTCTATATCTCTGTTTTGGTATCAGTACCATGCTGTTTTGATTATAGTAGCCTTGTAGTATAGTTTGAAGTCAGGTAGTGTGATGCCTCTAGCTTTGTTCTTTTGGCTTAGGATTGTCTTGGCAATGCGGACTCTTTTTTGGTTCCATATTAACTTTAAAGCGGTTTTTTTCCAAATCTGTGAAGAAAGTCATTGGTAACTTAATGGGGATGGCATTGAATCTATAAATTACCTAGGGCAGTATGGCCATTTTCACGATATTGATTCTTCCTATCCATAAGGATGGTATGTTCTTCCATTTGTTTGTGTCCTCTTTTATTTCACTGAGCAGTGATTTGTAGTTCTCCTTGAAGAGATCCTTTGTATCCCTTGTAAGTTGGATTCCTAGGTATTTTATTCTCTTTGAAGCTATAGTGAATGAGAGTTCACTCATTATTTGGCTCTCTGTTACTGGTGTATAAGAATGCTTGTGATTTTTGCACATTGATTTTGTGTCCTGAGATTTGCTGAAGTTGCTTATCAGCTTAAGGAGATATGGGGCTGACACGATGAGGTTTTCTCAATGTACAATCATGTCATCTGCAAAAAGAGACAATTTGACTTCTTCTTTTCCTAATTGAATACCCTTTATTTCTTTCTCTTGCTTGATTGTCCTAGCCAGAACTTCCAACAGTATGTTGAATAGGAGTGGTGTGAGAGGGCATCCCTGTCTCGTGCCAGTTTTCAAAGGGAATGCTTCCAGTTTTTGCCCATTCAGTATGATATTGGCTGTGGGTTTGTCATAAATAGCTCTTATTATTTTGAGATACTTTCCATCAATACGGAATTTATTGAGAGTTTTTAGCATGAAGGGCTGCTAAATTTTGTCAAAGGCCTTTTCTGCATCTATTGAGACAATCATGTGGTTTTTGTCTTTGGTTCTGTTTACATGCTGGATTACGTTTATTGATTTGCGTATGTTGAACCAGCCTTGCATCCCAGGGATGAAGCCCACTTGATCATGGTGGATAAGCTTTTTGATGTGCTGCTGGATTCGGTTTGCTGGTATTTTATTGAGGATTTTTGCATCAATGTTCATCAGGGATACTGGTCTAAAATTCTCTTTTTTGTTGTTGTGTCTCTGCCAGGCTTTGGTATCAGGATGATGTTGGCCTCATAAAATGAGTTAGGGAGGATTCCCTCTTTTTCTATTGATTGGAATAGTTTCAGAAGGAATGGTATCAGCTCCTCCTTGTACCTCTGGTAGAATTCAGCTGTGAATCTGTCTGGTCCTGGACTTTTTTTGGGTGGTAGGATATTAATTATTGCCTTAATTTCAGAGCCTACTATTGGTCTATTCAGGGATTCAACTTCTACCTGGTTTAGTCTTGGGAGAGTGTATGTGTCCAGGGATTTATCCATTTCTTCTAGGTTTTCTAGTTTATTTGCATAGAGGTGTTTATTGTATTCTCTGATGGTAGTTTATATTACTGTGGGGTCGGTGGTGATATCACCTTTATCTTTTTTTATTACGTCTATGTGATTCTTCTCTCTTTTCTTCTTTATTAGTCTTGCTAGTGGTCTATTAATTTTGTTGATCCTTTCAAAAAACCAGCTCCTGGATTCCTTGATTTTTTGAAGGGTTTCTTGTGTCTCTATCTCCTTCAGTTCTGCTCTGATCTTAGTTATTTTTTGCCTTTGCTAGCTTTTAAATGTGTTTGCTCTTACTTCTCTAGTTTTTTTAATTGTGATGTTAGGGTGTCAATTTTAGATCTTTCCTGCTTTCTCTTGTGGGCATTTAGTGCTATAAATTTCCCTCTACACACTGCTTTAAATGTGTCCCAGAGATTCTGGTATGTTGTATCTTTGTTCTCATTGGTTTCAAAGAACATCTTTATTTCTGCCTTCATTTCGTTATGTACCCAGTAGTCATTCAGGAGCAGGTTTTTCAGTTTCCACATAGTTGAGTGGTTTTGATTGAGTTTCTTATTCCTGATTGCACTGTGGTCTGAGAGACAGTTTGTTATAATTTCTGTTCTTGTACATTTGCTGAGGAGTGCTTTACTTCCAATTATGTGGTCAATTTTGGAATAAGTGTGATGTGGTGCTGAGAAGAACGTATATTCTGTTGATTTGGGGTGGAGACTTCTGTAGATATCTATTAGTTCTGCTTGGTGCTGAGTTGAGTTCAATTCCTGGATATCCTTCTTAACTTTCTGTCTCACTGATCTAATGTTGACAGTGGGGTGTTAAAGTCTCCCATTATTATTGTATGGGAGTCTAAGTCTCTTTATAAGTCTCTAAGAACTTGCTTTATGAATCTGGGTGCTCCTATATTGGGTTCATATATATTTAGGATACTTAGCTCTTCTTGTTGAATCGATCCCTTTACCATTATGTAATGGCTTCGTTTGTGTCTTTTGATCTTTGTTGGTTTAAAGCCTGTTTTATCAGAGACTAGGATTGCAACCCCTGCCTTTTTTTGTTTTCCATTTGCTTGGTAGATCTTCCTCCATCCCTTTATTTTGAGCCTACACGTGTCTCTGCATGTGAGATGGGTCTCCTGAATACAGCAAACTGATGGGTCTTGGCTCTTTATCCAATTTGCCAGTCTGTGTCTTTTAATTGGACCATTTAATCCATTTACATTTAAGGTTAATATTGTTATGTGTGAACTTGATCCTATCATTATGATATTAGTTGGTTATTTTGCTCATTAGTTGATGCACTTTCTTCCTAGCATCGATGGCTTTATATTTTGGCATGTTTTTGCAATGGCTGGTACCTGTTGTTCCTTTCCATGTTTAGTGCTTCCTTCAGGATCTCTTTGGGCAGCCCTGGTGGTGACAAAATCTCTAAACATTTGCTTGTCTGTAAAGGATTTTATTTCTTCTTCACTTATGAAACTTAGTTTGGCTGGATATGAAATTCTGGGTTGAAAATTCTTTTCTTTAAAAAATGTTGAATATTGACCCCCACTCTCTTCTGGCTTGTAGAGTTTCTGCCGAGAGATCTGCTGTTAGTCTGATGGGCTTCCCTTTGTGGGTAACCCGACCTTTCTCTCTGGGTGCCCTTAACATTTTTTCCTTCATTTCAACTTAGGTGAATCTGACAATTATGTATCTTGGAGTTGCTCTTCTCGAGGAGTATCTTTGTGACATTCTCTGTATTTCCTGAATTTTAATGTTGGCCTGCCTTGCTCGGTTGGGGAAGTTCTCCTGGATGATATCCTGCAGAATGTTTTCCAACTTGGTTCCATTCTCCCCGTCACTTTCAGGCACACCAATCAGACGTAGATTTGGTCTTTTCACATAATCCCATATTTCTTGGAGGCTTTGTTCTTTTCTTTTTACTCTTTTTTCTCGAAACTTCTCTTCTCACTTCATTTCATTCATTTGATCTTCAATCACTGATACTCTTTCTTCCAGTTAATCAAATTGGTTACTGAAACTTCTGCATTAGTCATGTAGTTCTCATGTCATGGTTTTCATCTCTATCAGTTCGTTTATGGACTTCTCTGCATTGGTTATTCTAGTTATCCATTCTTTTTTCAAGGTTTTTAGTTTCTTTGTGCTGGTTACGTAGCTCCTCCTTTAGCTCTGAGAAGTCTGATCAACTGAAGCCTTCTTCTCTCAGCTCGTCAAAGTCATTCTCCATCCAGCTTTGTTCTGTTGCTGGTGATGAGCTGTGTTCCTTGGGAGGGGGAGATGCACTCTGAATTTTTGAGTCTCCAGCTTTTCTGCACTGCTTTTTCCCCATCTTTGTGGTTTTATCTGCCTTTGGTCTTTGATGATGGTGACGTACTGATGGGGTTTTGGTGTGGGTGTCCTTTTTTGTTTGTTAGTTTTCTTTCTAGCAGTCAGGACCCTCAGCTGCAGGTCTGTTGGAGTTTGCTTGAGGTCCACTCCAGACCACGTTTGCCTGGGTATCAGCAGCAGAGGCTGCAGAAGATAGAATATCGCTGAACAGCAAGTGTTGCTGTCTGATTCTTGCTCTGGAAGCTTCGTCACAGAGGTGTACCCAGCCGTGTGAGGTGTGAGGTGTCATTCTGCACCTAGTGGGGGATGTCTCCCAGTTAGGCTACTCAGGGGTCAGGGACTCACTTGAGCAGGCATTCTGTCCATTCTCAGATCTCAACCTCCACCTCGGAGAACCACTGCTCTCTTCAAAGCTGTCAGACAGGGACGTTTACATCTGCAGAGGTTTCTGCTGCTTTTTGTTTAGCTATGCCCTGTCCCCAGAGGAGGAGTCTACAGAGGCAGGCAGGCCACCTTGAGCTGAGGTGGGCTCCACCCAGTTCGAGCTTCCTGGTGGCTTTGTTTACCTACTTAAGCCTCAGCAATGGCAGGTGCCCCTCCCCCAGCCTCGCTGCCACCTTGCAGTTAGATTTCAGACTGCTGTGCTAGCAATGAGGGAGATTTCATGCGCATGGGACCCTCCAGGCCAGGCGTGGGATATAATCTCCTGATGTGATTTTTGCTAAGACCCTTGGTAAAGTGCAGTATTAGGGTGGGAGATACCCGATTTTCCGGGTGTTGTGTGTCTCAGTTTCCCTTGGCAAGGAAAAGGAATTACCTTCCCCCTTGCACTTCCCAGGTGAGGCAATGCCTCACCCTACTTCAGCTCTCGCTGATTGGGCTGCACCCACTGACCAGCACTGACTGTCCGACATGCCCCAGTGAGATGAACCTGGTACCTCAGTTGAAAATGCAGAAATCACCCATCTTCTGTGTCGCTCACACTGGGAGCTGGAGGTTGGAGCTGTTCCTATTTGGCCATTTTCACCAATCAGTTTTTCAAATAACAACCCTAAGAGCTGAGTCAGACCTCTCCTCTGTGGAGCAATGAAGGATTTCATCCTTACACAAGGGGGCAGATGTGAGCCTGTCCCTTCATTGGAATGAAAGGTGATTGTCTACTCTGGTCACCTCATTGAGTTCCACAGCCTCTAAAATCACTGTAGACACAAATAGTTGGAGAAGTGAAATCTCAAAATTAATATTAGCAAATCTGGGGCCAAACCTTCACTTGTAGATTGGATTCATTCTCCTTTTCCAGCCACCCTCTTAAACCAATTTTAGCCAAATAATGCTGTGGATATGTGGTCTTAGAAGACTCTTGAACAAATGAATTCCTGGATTGGCATTTCCCTCCTGGGATTTGCTACAAGCTTACACTAAATGTTGAAGATGAGACCTGAAGCCAATCAATGATTTCTTTTGCAGAGTGTATCTGTGTGAGCATATGTATGTGTGACTTGATTCACTCTAATTAGAGTTGTTTCTGCTTCCTACAACACTATCTTCACCTTCTCATTAAAGAGTTTTTATTACCAAGTGTCCATTTCAGTCTATTAAGCACTTTAAGCACTTAGTAATGTAATTGGTATGTATGTTTAGACACAATGAATCTCACATCATATTTCCAGTTAGTGCAAACAAAATTGGACTGCAAAAACACTGGCATGCAACATGACCTTAAATTCTAAAAAATAATAAGAAATTCCTTCTTTACTATCCCCTTGCAATGCATGCCTTTACTTATTACAATTCCCATTGTTATTATGAAGGGACGATTGTAAACAATTCTGTTAGCAATCTCAGGTAGGCAGCCCAGGAGTTACTGCCTGTTCTTAAAGAGAATAATAAACCAGAAAAATTCACTTAGACATTATGACGTTTATTCCTTACTCAAAAAAATACTTATTAGGGCATCACCATGTAAAGACAATCACACAAAGTCCTCTGGGAGGCTTTTATTCTTACATTGTGGTGCTTACAATTTAGAGCTAGATGTTACCAAATTAATCTTCCTCCCTCCTGTGTTTTATAGAAGTGATATCTGAGGCTCTTTTTATTTGACTTGCTCAAGAACCATGTCTAATGAATGTTGTAAACAAAACATTACATACTGAGGAAGAAGTAATCATTTGAAAAATGCATTTGGTTACAGTATTTCTAGCACTAACATCAGCCAAAACTGTGGATAGTTAGTCTTCACCACCTTTGTTACATCCCTTCTATATTCTGCCCACTGAGGTCTTCTAACACATGTTTTAAAGAAGATGAAAAATGTTCTATCCACTATGATTGGTGTGGGGAATGAAATAGAACAGTACCCAAGAAGGAAATAAAGATTAGGTTATAGAGAAAATGTAGGAGACTTTGGCTCCCACTTATGGCAAGGAGGGTCATCCTGGTATTAGCAGCAAAATAATTCAAACAAATCCTCCTGCTGAGGACATTCAGAAACTTTGGACAAGATATAAAAATGTCTGCTTAAAGGCAGCAGAGATAGTAAAGCTATGAGAAACTACTGGACCAATATACTGGAAAAGAAAATCCAAAGATATGAGTCAGACATTTGGAGCGACATTTGATTTCAAGGCATTTGCAAAACTAGAATAGACGTGATGCCAAGCACCACTTTTGACAGCCTCCTGGGGATTGGAGCAAGAGTTGGGGTACAGTACCTGCCAAGTGTAAGCACTCTGGTCAATCCCCCAACTTCATTTTTGACTGAGATTCCAAATCAAATTGCATGCCTGAAAGCAGAGAGAAACTGAACCTTCTCGTGGGCTTCAGGTTAACTTTGAATTATCTGGGTGGGCCAAAAAATAGCAAGCTCTACAACTGGATTAAGGTTACCCCAGATAACTAGTACATTCAGGTACCCCATAGAGGTAAATTAAATTTCTCTCTAAAGGAATATAACATCCTGCTAGGCTTCAAAATAATTTCAAATTCAGTATTAGTCATACAGTAAGTACAATAAGACAAAAGAAAACAGGACAACATGAAAAAGAGCCAGCAGAAACAACAAGTAATAGAAGCATGTCTCCAGGAGTCTCCAGACATTAGAGAAACTATGTTAATATGTTGAAGGGAGAGAAGAAGAGGATTGAAATTTTCTGCTGAGAACTATAAGAACTGACTAGCATCTTTGAGAAACAAACAGAAATTCTAGAACCACAACAAAATACAACTATAATAACTCAGCAAAGGAGTTAATATCATATTAGAGATATCTAAAGAGAAAAAGAGTAAATCGGAAGGCATATCTAAAATTCTCCAGCAGTCACATGAAAAAGAACAGGTGAAAGGCATAGATGATAGAGGGTGAGGTCTAGGTTGAATGAGAATCTCAGGAAGGCAGGAGAAGACATGGGTCAGAAGAAATATTTGAAATGGGAAGTATTAAGGATTTCCCAAGACCGATAAAGCATGTCAAATCACAGATTTAAGAATTCCAAAGAATCACAATCAGGATAAAGGAATAGAAACCCCCATGTAGGAAAAACTACTAAAATCCAAAGTGGAAGAGAAAACTCTCACAGTCAGATGGAAAAACCCACAAGATACCTTCAAAAACCAAGAATAACACTTTGGGAGGCCAAGGCAGGCAGATCATTTGAGGTCAGGAGTTCCAGAACACCCTGGTCAACATGGTGAAACCCTGTCTCTACTAAAAATACCAAAAAAAAAAAAAAAATTGTAGCCAGGTGTGATGGTGCACGCCCATAATCCCAGGTACTTGGGAGGCTGGGACAGGAGAGAACCACCTGAGTTGAGGAAACAGAGGTTGCAGTGAGCCAAGACTGCACCACTGCACTCCATCCTGGGTGGTAGAGACTCTCTCTCAAAAAAAAAAAAAAAAAAAAAGGAAAGAATAAGAAAGACAGGTGATTTTCACCAAGAACACAGGAACAAAAGAATCCAGAATGCAATGAAATATTACCCTCAATGTGCTAAAAATGAAAAGAAATCAAAACAAGAATTCTATACCCTGCCAATATGTCTTTAAAAATGAAAGCAAAATAGTTTTAGAAGACAACAACAAAAACCTGAAAGAATGTGTCACCAGCAGACTCCCACTGAAGCTATTAAAGGGCATTCTTTAGGGAAAAGGAAAAGAAGATTGAAGATTCAAGGGAAAATGAAAATGGTAAACATGTTTAAATCTATGTCAACACTGACTGAATTGAATAGAGAATAAAAATAAACATCAACAATAGTCTATAATTTAAGTGGGATTTAAATGTTGACAAAAAGTTCCAGGATGCTTGCTCGCTTTGTCTAAGTACCAATTAACATTAGAGTTAGCAAGTAAAGAATACAGTTGTAATCTTGTAGCAGTCATCTATCACCACAAAAGTGCTGCATAAAATAACTATAAAATCTCTGTGGCTTAAAATACTCATCATTGATTGTTACCAATCTGGATCAACACAGGCAGCACTGCTTCAGGTGCAGTTCTGTGGGTCTAGGTCTGCTCCAGGTGTCTCTTACCTTCCCTGGGTCAGCAGGCTAGCTGGGCATGTTCTTCTCATGGCAATGGCAGTAGAGAAAGCATATTTCAAGACCCTGCTTGTGTCATGTTTTCTAACCTTCTATTCACCAGAGCAAATCTTATTGCCAAACTAAAAGGCAAGTGGTAAGGCAAAAGGTTGCTGGAAATAAAAATCTAAGGTTCAGGAGTGAGGTATGACTTAGAAATATAGCTTTATCAAAACAACCTCATTAAAAAGTAGGCAAAGGATGACCAGGCGCGGTGGCTCATGCCTGTAATCCCGGCACTTTGGGAGGCCGAGGAGGGCGGATCACGAGGTCAGGAGATCGAGACCATCCTGGCTGACATGGTGAAACCCCATCTCTACTAAAAATACAAGAAATTAGCCAGGCATTTGGTGGGGGCCTGTAGTCCCAGCGACTCGGGAGGCTGAGGCAGGAGAATAGCGTTCACCCGGGAGGTGGAGGTTGCAGTGAGCCAAGATCGCGCCACTGCACTCCAGCCTGGGCGACAGAGCGAGACTCCATCTCAAAAAAAACAAAACAAACAAACAAACAAAAAAACAAAAGTAGACAAAAGACATGAACAGACACTTCCCAAAAGAAGACATACACATGGTCAACTAACATGAAAAAATGTTCAACCTCCTAATCATCAGAGAAATGCAAATCAAAACCACAATAAAACATTACACCAGTTAGAATGGCTATTATTAAAAAGTAAAAGAAAACAAAAACAGATGCTGGCAAGGCTGCAGAGAAAAGAGAACACTTATACACTGTTGGTAGGAATGTAAATTAGTTCAGCCATTGTGGAAAGCATTTTCAAAACCTCTCAAAGAACTTAAAACAGAACTACAATTCAACCCAGCAATGCCATTACTGGGTATGTATCTGATATGGTTTGGATCTTGTGTTCCCACCAAAATCTCATGTTAAATTGTAATCCCCAATGTTGCAGGTGGGGCCTGGTGGGAGGTGATTGGGTCATGGGAGCAGATTTCTCATGGATTGTTCAGTACCATCCCCTTAGTGCTGTCCTCATGATAGTGAGTGAGTTCTCATGAGATCTGGTCATTTAAAAGTGTGTGGCATCTTTCTCCACCTCTTGCCCTGGCTCTGACCATGTGACATGCCTGCCCCCGCCCTTACCTTCTGCCATGATTATAATCTCCCTGAGGCCTCACCAGAAGCTGAGCAGATGCCAGCATCATGCTTTCTGTACAGTCTGTGGAACTGTGAGCCAATTAAACTGCTTTTCTTCATAAATTACCCAGTCTCAGGTATTTCTTTATATCAGTGCAAGAATGGACTAATACAATATCCAAAAGAAAATAAGTTGTTCTACCAAAAAGACGTATGCATTCATATGTTCATCACAGCATATTCACAATAGCAAAGACATGGAATTAACCTGTGTGCTCACCAACGGTAAATTGGATAAACAGAATGTGGTACATATACACATGGAATACTATGCAGTCATAAAAAGAACAAAATCATGTCTTTTGCAGCAATGTGGATGGAGCTGGAGGCCATTATCCTAAGTGAATTAACACAAAAACAGAAAACCAAATACTGCCTATTGTCACTTATAAGTGGGAACCAAACATTGGGTATTCATGGACACAAAGATGGCAAGAATAGACACTGGAGACTACTAGACGGGAGAGGGAGGGAGAGGACAAGTGTTGAAAAACTGATTGGTACTGTGCTCATTACTTGGGTGATGGAATCAATTTTACCCAAACCTCAGCATCATGCAATATACCCATGTAATGAACCTACACACACCACCTGAATCAAAAATAGAAGTTGAAATTATACATACACACATTCTTACATATATACATGAGACATTAGACGCCATGAACATATTAATGGTAGACTAGACTCTGAGGCTGGGTAAAATTTCCCTGTCTCCCACCATCCTCTTAGGTGTAGATTTTCATCTTTATTTCTCTAAAACATTTATTTTCTAGATCTCTGCTACATCGCCATCTTTGAAATAAGCAAAAGAGAGAAAGATCCTGAATGACCTAGCCCATATCTTTTATTTTTTTTTTTTTTATTTTTTTTAATTTATTTATTATTATTATACTTTAAGTTGTAGGGTACATGTGCATAACGTGCAGGTTTGTTACATATGTATACTTGTGCCATGTTGGTGTGCTGCACCCATCAACTCGTCATTTACAACTGGCTAATTCTTGGATAAGCCATTTAATCTTTTTGAATCTCAGTATACTTGTCTGTAAAACAGAGCTAATTATTAAGAACCCTCTCACAAGGTGCTGGGAGAATTAGCTTGATAGGTATTTAAAGTTATGAGTGGTAATATGTTTTTCATTTGTAGAGCAAGACAGGCTAAAGCACAAGGCCCCAAAACTACATCTTATCACATAGATAGGAATGGAATTTAGGAATCAAATTTTTCATTCCTGTGTTCCTTCCTTGGATAAAATATTTTCTGTCCTCTTCTCCTCTACCCCAAGCAAAAAAAAATATAAACAAGAAATGTGTCTTTGAAGAATATAGCAGGATGGTCATTGTTTCTGTTCACACTCATTGCTTGTACACTATTTTCTATGTGCCTTTGTGAATTAACTCATTTGAATCTTACAACAACCCTGTGAGGTAGGTACTAGTGCAAGTCCCATTTCTATTTATTTATTTATTTATTTATTTATTTATTTATTTTTCTTTTAACTTTTATTTTAGCTTCAGGGGTACATCAGGATTGTTATATAGGTAAACTGCATGTCATAGGGATTTGGTGTATAGACTATTTCATAACCCAGGTAATAAGCATAACCCTATAGGTATTTTTTCTGCTCCTCTCCCTCCTCCCAACCTCTACTGTCAACTAGGCCCTAGTTTCTGTTGTTTCCCCTAGTGTTCACGTGTTCTGGTTGTTTAGCTCCCACTCGTCAGTGAGAACATGTAGTATTTGGTTTTCTATTCCTGTGTTATTTTGCTTAGGATAATGGCCTCCAGCTCCATCCACATTGCTGCAACAGACATGATTTTGCTCTCTTTTATGGCTGCATAGTATTCCATGGTGTATATGTGCCATATTTTTCTTTATCCAGGCTACCATTGATGGGCATTTAGGTTGCTTTCCTGTGTTTGCTATTGTGAATAGTGTTTTGATGAATATATGTATACATGTGTCTTTATGGCAGAGTGATTTATATTCCTTTGGATATACACCCAATAATAGGGTGTTTGGTTGAATGGTAATGCTGAGTTCTTTGAAGAATTGCCACACTACGTTCCACAATGGCTGAACTAATTTACGCTCTCACCAGCAGTTCATAAATGTTCCCTTTTCTCTGCAACTTTGCCAGCATCTGTTATTTTTTGATGTCTTATTAATAGTCATTCTGACTGGTGTGAGATGGTATCTTATTGTAGTTTTGATTTGCATTTCTCTAATGTTTAGTGGTGTTAATAATTTTTTCTTATTCTTATTGGCTGCATGTATGTCTTCTTTTGAAAATTGTCTGTTCAGACCAGTCACGGTGGCTCATGCCCGTAATCCCAGCACTTTGGGAGGCCGAGGTGGTTGGATTGCTTGAGCTCAGGAGTTTGAGACTAGCCTGGGCAACATGGAAAAACCTCGTGTCTACAAAAAGTACAAAAACTTAGCCAGGCATGATGGTGCATGCCTGTAGTCCCAGCTACTTGGGAGGCTGAAGTGGAAGGATTCCTTGAGCCAAGGAGGTGGAGGTTGCAGTGAGCCAAGATGGCACCACTATACTGCAGCCTGGGTGACATAGTAAGACCGTGTCTCAAAAAAAGAAAAATGTGTCCGTCATGCCCTTTGCCCAATTTTTAATGGGCTTGTTTGGTTTTTGCTTGTAAATTTGTTTAAGTTTCTTACACATGTTGGATATTAGACCTTTGTCAGATGCATAGTTTGCAAATATTTTCTCCCATTTTGTAGTTTGTTTACACTGTTGATAGTTTCTTTTGCTGTGCAGAGGCTCTTTAGTTTAATTAGGTCCCACTTGTCAATTTTTTGTTGCTATTGTTTTTGGCCTCTTTGTCATGAAATCTTTGCCAGGTCCTACGCCTAGAATGGTATTTCCTAAGTTATCTTCCAGGGTTTTATAGTTTTGGGTTTTCAATGTAAATCCTTAATCCATCTTGAGTTGATTTTTGTATGTGGTGTAAGGTGGTTCAATCTTCTGCATATGGCTAGCCAGTTATCCCAACACCATTTATTAAATAGGGAGTCTTTTCCCCATTGCTTGTTTTCATCAGTTTTGTCAAAGATCAGATGGTTGTAGGTGTGCAGCCTTATTTCTAAGCTCTCTATTCTGTTTCATTGGTTTATGTTTCTGTTTTTGTACCAGTACCATGCTGTTTGGGTTACTGTAGCCTTGTAGCATAGTTTGAGGTTGGGTAACATGATGCCTCTGGCTTTGTTTTGTTGTTGTTGTTGTTTAGGATTGCTTTGGATATTTGGGCTCTTTTTTTGGTTCATATGAATTTTAAAATATATTTTTCTAATTCTAATTCAAGAATGTCATTGGTAGTTTGATAGGAATAACATTGAATCTGTACATTACTTTGGGCAGTATGGCCATTTTTTGTTATATTGATTATTCCTATCCATGAGGATGGAATGTTTTCCATTTGTTTGTGTCATCACTGATTTT
Source organism: Macaca mulatta (assembly GCF_049350105.2). NCBI lineage: Eukaryota > Metazoa > Chordata > Mammalia > Primates > Cercopithecidae > Macaca > Macaca mulatta. Next base: position 164,431,544 of record NC_133411.1, on the reverse strand, counting down.
ATTTGAGCAGTTGTTTTGTAATTTTTACTGTAGAAACTTTTAGCCTTCCTGGTTAGTTGTGTTCCTAGGTATTTTGTTATTTTTGTGGCTATTGTAAGTAGGATTGTGCTCCTGATTTGGCTCTCAGCTTGACTGTTGTCAGTGTATAGTGTTGCTACTGATTTGTATGTTGATTTGTATCCTGAAAGTTTGCTGAAATTGTTCATCAGATCAAGGAACTTTTGTGCTGAGACTATGGGTTGATATAGAATCATGCCTCTGCAAATAGGGATAGTTTGACTTCCTCTCTTCCTATTTGGATGCCTTTTATTTCTTTCTCCTGCATGATTGCTCCAGCCAGGACTTCCAGTACTCTGTTAAATAGGAGTGGTGAGAGAGGGCATTCTTATCTTGTGCTGGTTTTCAAGGGAAATGCTTCCAGCTTTTGCCTATTCAGTATGATTTTGGGCTGTGGGTTTGTCATAGATGGCTTTTATTATTTTGAGGTATGTTCCTCTGATGCCTAGTTTATTGAGGGTAAGCTCCATTTTAAAGAGAAGTAAACTGAGGCACTGAGGTATTAACTTTCTCAGAGTTACACAGCTGATAATTAGCAAAGCCATGGCTCAAACTTCAGACCCCAGTGCTCTTAACCGCATCTCAAATGGTGGAGATGACAAGGACAGGAAAGCATTTGTCAGGGAGGACCTTGCACACCTCTCAAATGACTTCAAAAAGACAACTGTGTTCATATGTTCTCTGCAGCTATGGAGACGTTGATGCCCATGTGTTCCTTGAGGCATGAGGTTTGCCCAATTTTGTTTCAGTCTAGAAATCATCAAGGAGAAAAATACATGACTCAGAGGGATAACAGAGACTCTGAGGGCTTGCACTGAATCCAGGAAACACCCTTACTTATGGCACAGAATTAAATGAACAGAGCTTGGGGAAAAAAAGAGGCCTCTGGAACTCCAGAAAGGAAAGACTATTGGCTCCTGGAGAGAGAAGCACATCTGAGACAGATAGGAAAGAAGACTTTGTTTCTTTAGCCAGCTGAGAGGAAATCTAGTGATAGAAGTACACCGGATCCGTATTTTCCAGAGCTTGGGGCACACACCTCTGACTGCCTGCAGGATGAGATGGGGCGGTAGATGGGATTGCACCAGGTAGCACAAGTGATAGGAGTTAGTGTTACCAGTTGAGGGTAGTAGTCCCGGTTCTTGGCGTCTTGAACAAAGAACTGGACAAAGCACATAAGCAAGGCAGCCAAAGCAGAGATTTATTTTAAATGAGAGTACACTCCACAGGGTGGGAGCTGGCCAAGCAAGCAGCTCAACAGTATTGGTTACAGAATTTTGGGGTTTAAATACCCTCTAGAGGTTTCCCATTGATTCACTCTAGTGGCCCACGACCAGCCGGATTCATTGAGGGAGGGGAGGGTAGGCCTGCAACCAGTCTGGTTGGTTGTGAGAGGGAGCCAATCAGAGGTACTTTCATTTTCCAACTGCCGCACAGCAACCGCCACGCAGCAACTGCCACGCAGCAACTTCCACACAGCAAAAGGAGTGGTTGGAAAGGGAGTAGCATGTGATATCCAGTCAGCATGAGTTGGCCTTTTGTTTCCTGCCTCCAAACCCTATTCTCCTGCCTCCTTAGGTTTCTGTGGGCACATCTTTAAAGAACACTGGATCACACAGGGAGAGAATTGTTCTTTTAATCTTTTTTTTTTTCATTCTTCTGATTATCATAAAGTCTTAATTTGATGCTAGTATGTTTTTAAAAAGTCTGTGACACCTGTAACCTCCCCTTTCAACAAAGAGGCCCTGGCAGGTAACAGAATTTAACTAGAAGGGAACAACATTATTCTGTGTTCACTGTGCTGTGTTCATTTTTATAGCTGCCTTTTATTTATGTCAAGTTTGGTGGTGGTGGTGGTTGTTGTTGTTGTTTGAGACAGAGCCTTGCTCTGTCACGTGGCTGGAGTGCATGATCTTAGATCACTGCAACCTCTGCCTCCGGGTTCAAGCAATTCTTGTGCCTCAGCCTCCCAAGTAGCTGGCATTGCAGGTGCATGCCACTATGCCTGGCTAATTTTCATATTTTTAGTAGAGACGGGGTTTCACCATATTGGCCAGGCTGGTCTCGAACTCCTTGCCTCAAGTGATTTACCTGCCTCGGCCTTCCAAAGTGATAGGATTACAGGTGTGAGCCACCGTGCCTGGCCCTATGTCAAATATTTTTTTTTTTATTTGTGATAATAAAAGTTTCTTTTGAAAGTAAATTTTTATGTAAGAAAAATGTAAATGTTTTAAGAAATTATCACATAAAAAGTAATAAAGGTTAAATGCATGCAAGGCAAAAACATAATTATAATGATGGTGTGTAAATGACCAAGGTCTGTGAACTCTTACTCTAAACCCTTCAATAATCCATATTCTGTCTTGAACCTGTGTCCTACCCTGCAGTGCTACATCCACACAGCGAGCACTGTGCTCATTTCTGGAGATCACTCCTTAGGAGCAATTTAAACACACGCTAGCCTATCCAGAGCGACAGAGAACAGTATAACAACAACAGCATAAGAAGAATGTGAGCATAATGGTGGCCTTTGCATGGGGGCATGAGAGTTGTTCTGAAGAATCTAAACAGCTGCTTCATTGGTTGGGGGGACCCTATGGCATTTAGTCTTCATGAACTACAAACATGGCACCAATGATAGATAATCTCAAGAAACAGACTTCTGCATAGCATATGGAACTTTCCTATAGCCCAAACGTTCCATGGGTAGAAAGTAGTTGCAAGAGGACAAACCTAGAGCCCAGGAGGCATGCCTGGGTTCCAGTCTTCCCCTCAACCAGGAGTTTTTGGTGAATGAGATTCTAGAGAGCAGCTTAACTCTCCAGCTTTGTGTCCCCCATGTTTAAGGTAAGAGTTTTGCACTTGATGAGAGGTGGGAAACAGGCTCACCTTGGTAATACTGATTGCTTTATAATTTGTGGCCTGAAACTCCTTGTTGAGAAAAATGTTAAGCCCGTGTTCAGGTTTAGCGGGAAGAAAGACTGACTGGTAGCGTCTGCCATGGATACGAGGCATGCATTACCATGTTCCTAATTGGTATGAAACAAGTGATCATTAAGATTCCTCCCAGCTCTATAACACAACATCAAATTCATATCACTTCACCACGATTGCAAATAGGTGCACTTTGAAAAGCAATTCCTGACCAGAGAGGAATGCTACGCTAGGCTTAAACATTTTATTACTGCATTCACTAGTGTTAATGTTTATGAATAGTAATAATGGCTATTTGTGGCTATTAAGGCCTTTTATTTTTATGAGATTATCCTAAGAGCCTCTAACTATGGACCAATTTTGCACTATCCTGTGTTCTCAGAAGCAGACTGGCATATCTCTAGGACCTCTGTGAACTGAAATGGAATAATTATTAAAACTTCCTGGTCTTTAGGTTTTCAGTAAATGTGCTGGTTTAGTCGGCCTGTTTGACTAATGAAAGGGAAATTCTATTCTCCCTCTGTTCTTCTAGGATTGACCCATACTTGTAAACTATGAAAAAAGGCCTGTTACTGTTAAGATGTTTTTAAGAGGCATGCCCTCTTGCAAGGGGATTTCCTCCCCAAACTATGATGGTACCCAGTAAATCTGCCTTTACGAGGATTATGTGAGTTTCATTTCATTTCATTTCTCTCCTCATACATAACATGCAGGATAATAGACGATCCAGCACTCAGATGCCATGGAAATTTCTAAAAGGGAATGCATTTGTCAAGGGCCACAGCAGACTCTGCCGACTGCTAGTACTGCTAGATTGTGATCATGCTTCATTTTTCATCAACATTCTGCTTAATTTACCACAAGTGTCATTGTCCCAGGGCTGTCAGCCTGGAAAGATGATGCCCTTGTTGCGTGAGCTTCATAGGAACTGACTGGTGAGGGGCTCGGGCTATGGAGCGAATCATCATTTATAATTTCCCACTCTACTTAGTTGAGGCGGGCAGATGCCTTGGAGCCTGAGAAAAAGGAGGACTTGAAGCTAAGCAGATGGGCAGGCAAATATCTTAGCAGCACCTGCTGCTGGCTGTGATGGTTCCAGCTACCTGTCTTTGGGGAAGAGATTCTGTGCTCCTTACTGCTTAAAGTATAGATCTGCGCTGTCTGCTACTGTGGTCACTAGCCACATGTGGGCTATCGAGCACTTGAAGTGTGGCTAGTCCAAACTGAGATGTGTTGAGTGTATAAAATACACACTGAATTTGGAAGACTTAAAACCAGAATGTGATAATTTTTATATTGATTTCACGTTGAAATAATCATATACTGTATAAACTGGGTTAAATTATATATACAATAAAAATTAATTTCACCTAGTAGCATTTTACCTGTTTAATACAGCTACTGGAAAACTGGAAATTACATACATGGCTGGTATCATGTTTATGCTGGGCCTCACTATTGTGTATCATGACATCTCACCCCTTTATTTGACAGAGAAGAAAACCATGAGCTGGATTAGGCGAGGGACGTGACTGTGATCACATTGCCAGTAAGTTCAGAGCTGGGATGGGTCACCACATCTCTGATTTTCAGAGTTGACTGCCTTTGCCCTATGTCATCTTCTAGGGAGAAACACACAAATCTAAGAGTAAGAAGACCTGGATATCATTTCATGTTCAATCTCTTACTCACTGGCAACAGAATGTTAACTTTCCTGTGACTCAGTTTCTACTTTGCTAAAAAGTGTAAACATATCCCACATGGTTAGTTGTGAATCAAAGAAATAAAATATGTGCTTTGGAAATCCTAAAGGACAACACAATACTAAGGCCGTCTAGTGTAGAATTTAAGAGTACAAACATTGGTGCAACCCACTTGTCTATACTTCATTTCTGACACCACCACCACCACCACCACCATCATTTTGGGTTATTTAACTTCTCTGAGTCTCGGTTTCCTCACCTGCACTAGTACCTTTGTCTAGAGTGGCTGAGAGAATTAAATGAATTAACGCACATAGAACACTTAGAAAAGTGCCAGGCACATGGCAAACAGAAGTGTTAGCTACTTTTATTAGCAACAATACTACTCCACTTTTGTGACCCAAATTCCTGTGAGTAAAATTCACGGAAAGAACTGCTCTTAAATGTAAGCTCACGGGTAATCACCCACTTTGTGTGATTTCGGGGATAGAAGAATGGCCCAAGGCTTCCAAAACAAGGATCATTTTCACTGTCTCTTGAAAAAGCACAAATATGATTTACCTAGTAGGGCTGTTGAGAGAAAACCCTATTACACTGCCTGAAAATAAACATGAGCTTTTGACTGTAAAAAACAACAACAAAAACTTTCCACTAGTAGCTAGCTTAGTACCATTAGAAATGCATCTCTTTCCTTTCTGCTTTTGTTTGATCCCTCCACCTGTATTTCTTCCTTCTGTCTTCAAAAATACACAGAATTCCATCAGCTCCAGACTAATCTCTAGACCCTGGTGTTCCTCTAACTTCAGTGCTCTTTCCTTCCAAACACTGCTCAACTGATTTAATTAAATCCTCTACCCATATGGCCCAGTTTTTCTGTTCACTTTCTAATACCTCAAGTCCCTGGACTGTACCTACATCACTTCTCTCTGAAGCAGGTTTTCAAAAGCACCACAAGACACCATGCAGCATTGCCTTTCTCAGTCTTTGCTGTTCTTTACTTTCTGACACACCCTCTCTTTAACTCCACCTTCATGTTCTCCTGTTACTTCTCTGACCATTCATCTTCTTCGTCTTCTTGCTTCTCTCTTCCACTTTCCTTAATATCCAGCATTTTCTTCTTCACTCTGCCCATTCTACCTTGATGACTATTCACCTCATGGCTTTAACTTCCTATTAGGCACATACTATAGATTCTCTTTCCCTTCCCTTTGCATTTCTCTCTCAGCCCTTGCCTTCCTCCCTTTTCCTTTCTCCCTTTGTTTTAAGTATTTCCAAGTAAATGGGCCTTCTTCACATTGAAGTCCAAGACAAAACACCTTCTTCCTACCTCAAGTTTCTTTTAAATGTCTGAACTCTATTTCAGTTAGAGTTTTTAGTATACTCCCAGTTTTTCAAGATTAAAACCTCAAAGCTTTCTTTGATTCTTTGCTCTGTATTACAACAGGTCTGGGCTTGAGTCCTTACTTCATATCTTATTAACTCTTCAACTTGGACCAAGTTGCTGGACCTCCCTGAGCCCCATGTTTCTCATCTGTAAAAAAGAGTTGTTGTGGGGATTAAATAAGAACACATTCAAAGCACTTAGCATAACCTTTTCTCCACCTTGACTGTCCCCACTCCAACTAAATCTCTACCTGTTCATCGAGACTAAAATTGCTCATGGTGTTTTTCTTTCCCTTGGCAAATAAAAAATACCCATTCAATGTCTGGCATTATTTTTATTATTATTACTCCATATTTATCTTGTAGAATTCACATGTAGATTCCTTTATACATGCAGCAACTCATCACGACTTAGAGATTATTTCTTGTGTCTTTTCATACTTTTTCATTTTTCACCCCTGCCATTTCTACTAGGCTTTTTTTTTTTTTTTTTTTTTTTTTTTTTTGAGACGGAGTCTCGCTCTGTCGCCCAGGCTGGAGTGCAGTGGCCAGATCTCAGCTCACTACAAGCTCCGCCTCCCGGGTTTACGCCATTCTCCTGCCTCAGCCTCCCGAGTAGCTGGGACTACAGGCGCCCGCCACCTCGCCCGGCTGGTTTTTTGTACTTTTTAGTAGAGACGGGGTTTCACCGGGTTAGCCAGGATGGTCTCGATCTCCTGACCTCGTGATCCGCCCGTCTCGGCCTCCCAAAGTGCTGGGATTACAGGCTTGAGCCGCCGCGCCCGGCCTCTACTAGGCTTTTATCATTTTATAAAAAATCTGCATTCAATTTCAAACAGTGTTGACATCTTCTAGTCCTTCTGTCCATTCATCTAATCTGCCAGACTAATTGCCCTAACATTCTACATTTTTAAAGCCATCCATGGTTTCTCATTGCCTAACATCAGCCAATAATAATAATAATAAACACCTACATACTCCATTATCTGACATAAATTACTTTTCTAGTCTCATCTCTCACTGTTGCCTATAATATCCTCCACTTCAGCCCTGGAGTTTATTTATTGTTCTTTGAATCAACTTAGTGTTCCCACTTTAGGGCCTTTGCTGACAATATTCTCAGAATGCTCCATGTTCCACTCTACCTAGCCTTTTGAAACTCTGATCCCCTGAAGTTTCCTCAGATAACTTTGGCCTCTACACGTATATACATTTGTCTGAACCTAGAGCTGTATCTATACCTCTTGGTTGGTCATGAATCATGTACTGCTTTGGAGCATGACTTGCGCTGCTATCTTGTAAGGAGGCAGTAGGCACGGTTAGCAAGCTCATGGGCATTGAACCAAATATTAGGCTTAAATCTGGATTCTGCCTCCTACTAGTGTGTGATCTTGAGCAAGCCATATAACCTCTCTGACTGTGTTTCTTTGGCCTAAAAATGGATCTAACATTGTCTACTTCATAAAGATACTACAAGATTAAATAAGATTGCATCTAAGTGTATCAGTTATCAAGAATGTAAAAATTCAACTCACAAATGGAAAAAAATATTTACAACTCATATATTTGTTAAAGAAATAATATCCAGAATATAGAATAACCCTTATAACAATAATGGACAAACAATTCAATTTAAGAATGGGCAAAGGATTTCAATAGACATTTCTCCAAATAAGATATATAAATGGTCAATAAGCTCAAGAAAAGATGCTCAAAATCATTAGTCATTAGCGAAATGCAAGTCAAAACTATGAGATGCCACTTAAAAGCCACTAAGATAGCCATAATAAAGAAGAAGAAGAAGAAGAAGAAGAAGAAGAAGAAGAAGAAGAAGAAGAAGAAGAAGAAGAAGAAGAAGAGGAGGAGGAGGAGGAGGAGGAGGAGGAGGAGGAGGAGGAAGAAGAAGAAGAAGAGGAAGAAGAAGAGGAGGAAGAAGAAGAAGAGGAGGAGGAGGAGGAGGAAGAAAGAAGAAAGAAGAAAGAAGAAGACGACCCAGGCATGGTGGCTCATGCCTGTAATCCCAGCACTTTGGGAGGTTAAGGCAGGAGGATCACTTGAGCCAGGAGTTTGAGACCACCCTGGGCAACATAGTAAGACTCCATCTCTAAAAAAAAGAAGAAAACTAGCAAGTGTTGGTGAGGATGTGAGGTAATTTTAACCTTCCTACATTTCCAATGGAAATATAAAATGATGCAGCCACTGTGGAAAACAGTCTGGCTGTTCCCCACAAACTTAAACATAGAGTTACCATATGATACAGCAATTTCACTCCTAGGTATATACTCAAGAGAAATTAAAACACATGTTTACACAAAAACTTGTACATGAATGTTCATAGTAGCATTATTTGTAATAGCCAAAAATGGAAGCAACATAGATGTTCATCAACTGAAGAATGGATAACTAATATGTGGTCTTCATACAATGAAATGTTATTCAACCATTAAAAGGAAAGAAGTACTAATATATGATACAACATGGATGAACCTTGAGGACATTATGCCAAGTGAAATAAACCAGTCATGAAAGGACAAATACTATGTGATCCCACTGACATGAGGTATTTAGGATAGTCAAACTCATAGAGAAAGTAGAATGGTGGTAGCCAGGGGTTGAGAGGAGAGAGGTATGGGGGGTGACTACTAACAGGTACAGATTTCTTTTTGGGGTGATAAAAATGTTCTGGGATTAGATAGTAGTGATTGTTGTACAACTTTGTGAACAGCATTAAATAGTACTTTTTAAATGGTGAATTTCATGGTGTGTGAATTATAACTCTAAAAATATAAAAGGGGGAGAAGTATGTCAAATAGTGCAATTTGCTAAGTTCCCTTTGTTTCTCATTAAAAATGGTGAAGCTGGGATTCATGTTCAAGTCATTCTGATACAAAGACAGTGCTTTTCAAAGCCTCCACTAATCTTGTCTCTCTCATGTGGTGAAACAGAGGTCTACTGGAACACAGAAAAAATGAAACGAGTTTTTCTGATGGTTCTGACATTTTGACTAAAAGGCTTTATTCAGTTGTATGATCAGTTAATGGTGATTAAAGAAAAATATTATTCATATTCTTTGTTCAACTAAATGCATCTGTTGAGACTGTATTAATAAACCCAGCCAAACAAATGAAAGACTATACACAGATAACTTGGGGGAGAAAGTAAAAGAAACAGGAACAGCATGGAGAATATTAACACTGTTTTTGCCCAAACAAAACACTGCAAACGTTGCTTTTGCCAAAGAGATTATGAAAGGAGTTAATAAAAGCAAATTAAACTTGAGGGAAAATTGGATTGGCAAATAAGTCTTTAGCTGGAAACTGTGCATTAAAGCAAGGATTAAAGGGAAACAGCAAATATTTCTGAAATGCCAGCCATGATGTAATGAATCAGATACACATGGTTTCACAACCCTTCTCTGCCACTGTCTCAGCCAAGTAACCCTAGCCAATTTATGTCATTTCTCTAATCACCTTTTTTCTTTTTGTGTAAAATACAAACAAAAAAAAATTTTCTCATAAAGTTCCTATTGATTATAAGGGTAGCAAGTAGGCACACTAAAGGGACAGCTCTGATTATTGGTTATTACACAGGCCAAGAATGATGGTACACATTTGGGTGGGGATCAAATGACAGTACCCACTTTGAAGGGAGAGTAAAGTTTCCTGATGTCAAACACAGGCCTCTGAATATAGGCAGATCATCCCCTACATGCGCTATTGATTGGGTCTTTTTTTTTAACTTGAAATTTTAAAGGCTCACAAAGAGGCATCTTTGTTTACCCTTGGTGGAAAAAAACATTTTTTAAAAAAGGGATTTATTTTCAGAATAGCAGACTAAGCTGACACAGCAAATTATTCCTTCCAACCTCAAACAATTAGAAATATTTTTTAAATTTCTCTCTTATGAAGATTCCAGGCAAAGACAGTTTTACAAACAAATTTAACAAATGTTCAAAGAACATTTAAACTATAATTTATGTAAATTGTTTCAAATAACAGAAAAAAAGGCAACTACCCAACTCAGTTTACGAGACTAGGACTTTTTTTTTTTATATGTCAAAACTAAAAAGGGATAGTATAAGCAAATAGAATTACTAACCGATTTAATTTATAAACATGGATGTAGAATTTCCAAGTAAAATACCCATAAGTCGAGTCCAGCCATATTTTAAATATAATAAATCATGTCTAGGTAGGGTTTATCCCAACAATGTTTTAAAGTCATAATGTCTTAAAAATCACCATGCTAATTTGCTACCCTTATATATAATCAGTTGTGAAAAACATGGTGATCTCAATGCACTCAGAAAAATCATTAGATATTCTTTTTTTTTTTTTTTTTTTGAGATGGAATCTCGCTCTGTTGCCCAGGCTGGAGTGCAGTGGTGTGATCTCGGCTCACTGCAAGATCCGCCCCCCGGGTTCACGCCATTCTCCTGCCTTAGCCTCCTGAGTAGCTGGGACTACAGGGGCCCGCCAACGCGCCCAGCTAATTTTTTGTATCTTTTAGTAGAGACGGGGTTTCACGGTGCTGGCCAGGATGGTCTCGATCTCCTGATCGCATGATCCGCCCGCCTCTGCCACCCAAAGTGCTGAGATTACAGGCTTGAGCCACCGCGCCCGGCCGATATTCTTAATAACACATTTCACTATTAAAAGTTTTTAACCAAACAAGGAATAGCAAGAACATTTTTTCTTCTGATAAATCCTACAGCAAATGTAATATTTAATGATGAAACTTTAGGAGCATTTCCATCAAAGATACAAGATGAAGACTCCCATTTTAACTTCTATCATTATTTTACTGAAGATCTTAGCCAATGGAATAAGATACGGAAAATAATTGGTATGTATAAATATTAGAGAGTTTTGTCATTTGCTATTAAGTTATGTATATAGAAAATCCCCCCACACAAAAATCAAACTACCAGAATATATAAGATGATTCAACATGGTTATTGGATATAGAGTCAACTACAAAAATCAATAAATATTTATATATTGTTAATGAATTAATGTAAAAGGAAAATTGCTACCATCACAACAATAATAAAACTATACAAGTCAAAAAATGGATCTAATAAAACATGTTGAGTACTTTGTGGAGAAAATTTTGAAATGTTAATGAAAGTCACAGAAAATATCTAAGCAAATGATGGAGAGATAATCACATTTGTAGTTGGGAACAGTAAATATATTAGATGTAAAAATTTCCTCTGAATTAATCTGCAAAATTCAAGACCATTACAATCAAATCAAACAAAATTCCTATAAGAGAATAACAATGTGGTGTATGGCATTCGTGTATGGATAGACAAACACATCAGTGAAGAGTACAGAGAATCCAGAAACAGATTAAATAAAGCATTTGATAACTTAGAATATAAGAAACAAGATATCACGAATCTGAAGGAAAAGCAAAATGATTTGTGTTTCCACTTGAAAAAGAACCATAAAATCAAAATTATTTGACATTATACTAAAAATTCCTGATAATTTAGAGACCTGATGTTAAGAAAAAATAGTTCTATTTGAAGAAATACGGGAGAAAGTCATTTGACACTGGGATTGGAAATCTCATTTAAGTTGTTGGAAATAATTTTGTTGGTTTTGGTAAGTTTTCTTGGCTGTAGGACTCATGGCAACTTGTTTCTCCAAAATCAGCCAGTAATAAAGAAGCCAAAATTAAGTATCACATGATATAAGATAATCATAGGAGTGCCAACCCATCACCTCAGCCATATATATGGGTAATGTAATCATAGGTGTGACATATTCCAGCCTCTTTGGGATATTACTCAGAAGCATCCTACAGGTCCTGCTCACACTCAAGGGTAGGGATTATGAAAGGGCATGAACACTGGGAGATGAGATCACAGGTCTCTGTTCAAGTCTGTTTGCCACACTGAAATTCTTTGACATTACCTAAGGTCATAGGAATGTTTAGAATGTCAGAATGTGCCTTATTAAGTTTTATAGTACCTTTGGTTCTGTTTGAGGAGTGAAAATAGGCCTTTCCTTTTCTTTCCCAAATTCAACTTCTTGACTCCTAAATAACAGAAAGGTTTTTCCCATTCCTCTCTACAAGGATTACTCCTTTTTTCTTCCTGATACCAAGATGAGTTGAAGTGTTAAAACCTATTAACGGCACCATTACTAGAGCATAGCTATAAATTAAGATGATTTATTAAAAAGAGAAAAGATATTTAATGAGAAGTGAAATAAACCAGCCCACTTAATGTATTAATGTTCCAGACTTTATTTTTCTTTCTTACAGATCTTCCAAATTACAGTTCCCAAAATGTCCTAACTTCAAGTTCCAAATGTAGCATGAGATTCGTTGGAAGCAAAAACACTGCTCAACATTCTGGACATCTGTACTTACACGGTTACTATTTTCCACAAGAGGGCAAAGAAAATTTTTAGCTTTTTGGAATTCTATAAATAAGGCCAAAGAATCCACTTTTGATTCTAAATTACGAAAGCAAAATATTGTTCATAATGCCAGATTATAGATCATAATCTTTATTAATAACAAAGTAACAATACTAACAACTACTATTTAAGTACTTTCTGCATCCCAGACTGCACAAAAATCTTGCATGCATTGTTTCATTTAGTCCTCATAACAAAACCTGGGTTAAGCATTTTTATCCCAGCTTTCCAGATAAAGGTACTGAGGCATAGTGTGGCTATAAAATTTGCCCAAATCCCGGTGGCTGGTTAGTGGCACAGCAGGGATTTAAATATAGGTTAATTAATCTTCAAAGTCTTACATCTTAGCCTCTCTGTAATACCACATGTCACAAAGAAATTATATTTATGTATTAGTGGAAAGATGGCACTCTTAACACACAGGTTATAAAGAACATCCATCACTCATTCATTTAACAGAAAAGAAAAATATCACTGGGCCAGTTTTTAAATCTGCCACTGCTAGCCGTGTGGCCCTTAGCAATTAACTTATTTGAGTTTTCTTTCTCTTTCTCTCTCTAGAGGCAGAGTCTCACCATGATGCCCAGACTGGACTTAGACTTGAACACCTGGGCTCAAGTTATCCTCCAGCCCCAGCTTCCTAAGTAGCTGAGACTAAAGGTATATAGCACTGAACCCAGGTTTTTCACTCTGAAATTTTTTTCTCATAGGTAAGATGGTAATTCCATCCTATTTCTCTCATAGGATTGTGAGGAGTATCAAAAGTGACATATACTTTCAAAAGTATTACATAAGTAAATATAAACATGAATATAAGGAATTAATATACTCCTTATGTGAGAATATGAAAAATTCATAACTGAGTAAGAGGGAGCCAGGGCTCAATAACCTAGTCTAGAATATAGGAGACATAATATATATTTGAGTAAAAAGCACCTAAATTATTTAATGTGCTTACCCCAAACAATTGCATTTCAAAACAACGTTATTTAGGCACACCACTCATCTACTCTGGCAAATATTCCCAAACAATTCCTAAAGAGCATTCATTTTCTCAGATATGGTGGACCCAAAACTCTTCTCAACATGACACACAAAGATGGAGGAGAATATAAGGAAGCATCACATAACATTAAAAAGAATACTTTTGAAGGCCAAGAGATTCATTCTTTTAGTTATAAAATAGGGATAGTAATACATACCTTGCCAAGATTTTGAAAAAATTCCAGATGTCTGTATTCAGTGAAGACAGACTTGCTCATTTAAAGTAATCTCAGATGTCCAGATTACTAAAATCACTGGAAAATATATAAAAGACATGTTCTGAAGGACATCTTCTAAAGAACCAACAGTATCATAAAGAATTATTTCTAAAAAGCCAAGATTCAAGAGAAGATAGAAATCTAGAAAGTCGAGTCCAGCATTTGTACTTGCCCAGGGGGCATTTTTCTGCCTTGAAGAGATGGCTGATAGGATGAGCAGCACTTTTGACAGCCCTTCAGCATTAGGGGGACAAAAATGTGATCCAAAGTCTGCCAAGAATGGAGAATCTAGTAAGTCACCTATGCTTAGGATATATGCTCCAAAGAGCTACATCCTAGGAGTAAGGGGAAACCAGAAATAAAGCAGCACCCCATGGACCACAGTCTGTATTCAAGATGCCCAGGTGGCCTAGAAAATTTCTAGCCCAGACACAAGTTGGAGACTCCAGATTGCTGATGACCAGAGGCACCTGGCAAAGCAAATGAAAATCCTTTGAGGAGCAAAATAACATCATCCCAGCCTCGTATCATTTTACTAGTATATTTTCAAATGCAGTGTCCAGCATACCAAAAAAGCAGACCAGGCAGTCAAAGAGATATTAGTAAGAATGAGGACCAACACAAATAACCCACAAGAAAACATTTAGAGGTACTCCAGACAGTATTACCAGACCCAGACTGTGAACACCCATGATAATAATACTTACGAAGAAAAATATGTGAACTTGAATTTTTGTCTAAGAACTATCAACTACTAACAAAATTTCCAATTTGACCTCCAAAAATCCACAAATGAAAAGGCAATCAATGACATTAAAACATCACTGGTTCTGTTTAACAGCAAATGAGTAAAATAATTTTAAGAATTTTCTCAAATAGAGAATTGGTTAATAGATAGGTCAGAAGACATTATTTAGAATTATGTACAGAAAGATAACAGTATTGAAATACAGAAGAAAGTGTAAGATGTACAAATAATATGAGAAGACCGTATATTTATTGAAGTCCCAGAAGAAGCAGAGAAACAGAATATCAAGTAGAAGAAATATTTGAAAAGATAATGGTTGAGGATTTTCTAAAACTGAAGAAAGACATCAATCTACAAATTTAAGCACCCCAGTGAACTTCCGGTTTGTTTGGGATATACAGTCATGAAAACTGTAAATTAATAACTTTCTTTAAACTTTCAGAGAGCTGAAATCATGAAGCAGAAATAAGTCCAAAATCTAAGGACAGAGGTGTGTGCATAGGAGGACAGGCTGCTAATATGTGCTTACCTGGGACGGACACAGTCAAACACCAAAAAAACTAATTTAGCTGGAATTGTTCATAAATTGGTAAAGACCAAGTGTGGGCTTGCAAGAATGTTTAGAGCCCTAGCTGCAAATATAGGGGGAATTTGCATGATCCACTTGTAGTTTTCTCCCCACAGACTCCCCAGAAAAGATTGGTGGGAGTCCTGAGAGGGCATCACTCCTGGTACAGACTTGGAGAAGTAGAACAGCAGCCATAGCTGTAGGGAAATGAAGGCTGCCCAGATCCTTTTTCCTTTTCTCCTCTACAAAGCTGGGGTGGGAGGAGACGGAGACAAACAATCCCCCACCCACCAAGACCAAGATGCAAGTGAAACCCCAATGAAACTGAGAGAAGAAAACAGAAAAAAAATTCCTTTACGCCTGGGGGAGGGGCAAGAATATAGCTGAGCTCTGAACTACAGCGGTGGAACGGTTAGGAGCTCTGAAAAGACCACATCCATGAGAACCACAGACACAGTACCTGCCAAAGACAGAAGCTTAATCAGAATAGACAATGCCCCTCACTTAACTCTCACCAATAAGCATCCAGTAACAAGAAACAACAGAAACTCCTGGAAGAGAGGAGGATCAAATGACGCAAAAGAGTAGAAAGAAATCCTCTCTGGGACGAAGTGCAAAAGAGAAAGCTAAAGTCAATGGTGGAGAGAACCTTGAGGAAAACCATCTAGAAAACTATCTCTTATCCTAAATATGAGGTTTAGCTAGATGAATTTAAGACTTGGTACACTGAGGGCAAGTATAACAACCACAAACCCCAAACCTAGATCCCCCACTCTGGCTAGATTGGTTCAATATCATACATTAACGGCAAAAAATGTAACCCAAAAAGAATACCTACCTAATAATATGGTATCAGAATATTTCAGGTAAAAATTGGCCAGGCGCAGTGGCTCATACCTGTAATCCCAGCACTTTAGGAGACCAAGGCAGGTGGATCACCTGAGGTCAGGGGTTTGAGACTAGCCTGGCTGACACGGTGAAACCCTGTCTCTATTAAAAAT
This sequence comes from Macaca mulatta, assembly GCF_049350105.2. Taxonomy (NCBI): domain Eukaryota; kingdom Metazoa; phylum Chordata; class Mammalia; order Primates; family Cercopithecidae; genus Macaca; species Macaca mulatta. Next base: position 164,415,454 of record NC_133411.1, on the reverse strand, counting down.
ACAAAAATTATCTGGGCATGGTGGCTACTGTAATCCCAGCCATTCGGGAGACTGAGGCATGAGAATCACTTGAACCTGGGAGGCAAAGTTTGCAGTGAGCCGAGATTGCACTATTGCTCTCCAGCCTGGGGGACAAGAGCAAAACTCTGTCTCAAAAAAAAAAAAAAAAAAAAGTCAATATAATTATAAGGAGAAATAGACCAATTGACAATCAGAGTAAATTTAAATACACCTCTTTCAGTAATTGACAGAACAAGCAGACAAATAGTCTGCACATGGCCTAAAGCCTAAGTGTTCAATCCATGACCAGGTGTCCCTCTCAGAGGAAACTTGTTTATTCTGGCAGATACCTCTGTGGTTCTTGTCTAACTTGTGTCCAGTTTATTCCTACCAAGTAGCTACTCTCCAGGGGAGCCTTGACTGAGAAAGAAGTTAGGTCAGTTGTATCGGTCAGGTGACACAGAGGAGGCAACTCAGCAAAACACATGAAATAACAGAAGCAGTTTGTTATTTACACATCATGAGAAAAGGGAGCAGAATACCTCATAGGGTCAGTTAGAAGGAGATCGTCAACATAAAATTATAGACATTCACCGAAAATTGATAAATTATTTTAAAATACAAGTTACAAAACACTAATTCTTAAAAAATTAAAAACTTGAATAGTTCTGTAACTATTAAATAGATTGAATCCAGAATTTAAAAACCTACTCATAAAGATTTCTGCAAACATTTGAGGAAATATAACACTAATCTTTCACCAACCCTTCCAAAAAATAGATAAAAAGAGAAAATCCCCAAGTGCATTTGATTATACCTTAATACAAAAATCTGGCTAGGACAATATGAAAGGTAAATTAAAACAATATTTATATTTATCTTACTCATAAATACAAATATAAATATATTTTTAAACTACATGCTAAGAAATATATAAAAAGGGTAAAAGTTATGATCAAATTTTGAGGTCTATTTCAGTAACACAAGTTGGGTTTAATTTTTTTTAAATATCTAATTTTAATTCTGATAAATATACCAGGATTTTTGTAAAATGTTAACATTACAGGAAGCTGGTGACGGCATATGGGAACATTCTGAACCATCTTTTCAACTCTTCTGTAAATCTAAAATTATTCTAAAGTACAAAGCAAAAAATATATATAATTTATCAATTAACAGGATGGAGAAAATATGTAAATATTTTAATACTTGTGGAAAAGGGATTTAATAAAATTCTAAATTTATTCATTGTTTTTAAAAATTCTAGCAAACTAAGAAAAAATTGTAACTTCCTTTATCTAAGAAAGAATATCTTTATGAAGTCTTATATCAACTTAAAAGTAAAACATTAATGGCCGGGCACGGTGGCTCAAGCCTGTAATCCCAGCACTTTGGGAGGCCGAGACGGGCGGATCACGAGGTCAGGAGATGGAGACCATCCTGGCTAACACGGTGAAACCCCGTCTCTACTAAAAAATACAAAAAACTAGCCGGGCGCAGTGGCGGGCGCCTGTAGTCCCAGCTACTCGGGAGGCTGAGGCAGGAGAATGGCATAAACCCAAGAGGCAGAGCTTGCACTGAGCTGAGATCCGGCCACTGCACTCCAGCCTGGGCGACAGAGCAAGACTCCGTTTCAAAAAAAAAAAGGTAAAACATTAAAACTCTTCCATTGAGACTGAGAGTACAGCAAGAATGCAAGCTGTCATCCTTCTATTCTAATTTGTGCAAGTGATCCTAGCCAGTATAACAAGGTAAGAAAGAGATATAAATCATGCAGAGATTAGAAAGGAGGAAACAAGACTGTCATTATTCTTGAATGCTATATTTATGTATGTAGGAAATTTAAAATTATCTATACATAAGTTATTACAAGAAACAGTGAGTTTTGCAATACTAATGAATATTAATATATCAATTTTTTCTATACACCAGGTAAAAGTTAGAAAATTTTTTAAAACAAAAATAAATATCTAAAAATATATCTAACAAAAATATGCAAGACTTCTCTGCAGAAAAGTTAGAGAACATTACTTAGAGCATTTAAAGAAGGATAAACTATGTTCATGAAAATCTCAAGGTTGTAAAGATAGCACTTTTCACTAAATTTATTTATAGATTCAAAGTAATTTTAATCAAAATCTGAAAAGTTTTGTTTGTGAGATTTGATAAACTGACTCTAGAATGTACATAGAAATGCAAAGGACCAACATTAGCCTTGAAAAAGGGCAAAGTCAAAAAACTTGCACCACTGGGTATAAAAACTTAGTACGGAGCTACAATTTTCAATAAAGTATGGTATTGGCTCAAACACAGATAATTAGAGTAATGAACTAAAATGATGTCTTATAAACCACATCAAAATCCTCTCAGAGCCATCTTTTACTTCAGCCTGCTACAGCAACAGCCATGTTGGCCTTGACCAGCATCACACATGTGCAACCACAGTACATCTAGCTGTAGATCCAAACTGCATACCTCTTTCTTCCTGCCCAGGGGCTTCTCTAATGCCAAGACATAGATTGTCCATGCTTAGCACTCAAACATGTATAACCTGGATGTATAAAGGAATTAACACTCCTAGAGCCAGACTTGGCTAGTGGGAGATTAAATGGAAAAATGTTTTTTCCTTTCATCCCCAGGTGGAGAGTTCTGATTTGAATTTTGTGCAGTTCCTTAAAAAATTGGAACACAAGTGACCTATAGCAGTAGCCAGTTTGATTACATATCTTTGTATTGGCTTTTTCTCTGTTTCCTTATTTCATTACTGGTCTTATACTTCTGCTACTTGGAAACATGTTGCCAAATAACCTGTGGGCAAGCCTTTGCCTCAGGGCTCTGCTTTCAGGAAAACTAAGGTTAAGACAGTGGCATTGTTGAGCAAGAGGGTAATGAAGGCTTCTGCAATATATGGTTCTGAAACAATTGGATATCCATATAGAAATAATGAAATTTGACCTCAACTTATACCTCATCTAAAAAAATCAATTTTAGATGAATTGTAGATCTAAATGTGAGAGGCAACATAATAAAACCTTGAGAAGACAATGTAGACATGACCTCAGGGTAGAGAAGACTTTTTAAAGAGAGCAGCACATCACTGCCATAAAACAAAAGTTTGATAAATTTGACTAAATCAAAATTAAAAGCATTCATTTATCAAAAGACATCATTAAGAGAATGAAAATGCAAGTCACAGAGTATGACAAGTTATTTGCAACACCTATAACCAATAAAGAGCTTGTGTCTAGAATATAAAAGTAAGTCCTATAAATCAATAAGAATACAAAAACACAGAAAACCTACTAGTAAAATCAGGAAGAGAGTTGAGCAGTCACTTTACCAAAATAGATATCCAAATGCTACCAGACATATGAAAACGAGTTCATTAGCCACCAGGTTCGGAATGACAATTAAAACCACAAAAAGATATCACTATACATACCACCAAACTGGCTAGATTTCTTAAACTGAGAATTCCAACTGCTGGCAAGGATGTAGAACAAGGGAACTCTCAAAATTCTGCTGATGGGGATATAAATTGACACAAACCCTTTGGAAAATTGGGCAGTATCTACTTAAATTGAATAATATGCATAACCTGTGACCTAGCAATTCCACTCCTAGAAGTATACCCATCAGAAATGCATATTCATATGCCTCAAAGGAAATGAACAGGAATGTTCACGCATTAGTTTAACAAGCCAAAATCAGAAACAGCCCAAAAGTTTATTAACAATAGGTTAGACAAATCAATCACTGTGTATTCACACAATGGAAAATAGCAATAAAAATGAAAGCACTACAGCTATATACAATAGCATGAGTGATTGTCACAAACATGATGCTATACAAGAAGTAAGACACAAGGGTCAGGATATGTCCAGTCATTTAAAATTTCCAAACACCCAAAACCAAATCATACTGTTTACAGTTATATACCCTGGTGTTAAAAAAAAATGCAAAGAAAAGCAAGAAAGTGATTGTCATCAAGTGAGAATAATGGTTACCTTTAAGGGGACAAAAGGAGCTATCTCTGAATCAGATCATTTTGAGGGTTCATGGGTGCTGGCAATGCTGTTTCTTGATCTGGATTATGGTTACACAGATACTCACTTTATAGTACAACAGTCCCTTCCTATCCCTGGGGGATATATTCCAAGGACTCCAGTGGCTGCCTAAAACCTCAGACAGTACTGAATCATATATATATATATGTGTATATATATATATATGTATGTATGCACACATACACTATCTTTTTTCCTATGCATGCATAATTATGATAAAGTTTAATTTGTAAATCAGGCACAGTAAGAGATCAACAATAACTACTAATAAAATAATTCTAACAACATACTGTCATCAAGGTTATGTGAATGTGGTCTCTCTTTCTCTTTATGAAAATAACTTCTTATACTATACTCACCCTTCTTGTGATCTGTCAACCTGATAACTGAGATGGCTACTCAGTAGGTAATGGGTTGGTAGAGCGTAAAACACATGGAGATGCTGAACAAAGGGATGATTTGAAGCCAGATATTTTCCTGACCCCTTCACTGGCAGGAACTGGAGTACATGGGAGCTGAAACTAGCTGGCTGATTCGGTGCAGGCCAGAGGGGAACTCCACTCACTCGCTCCTCCACCCGTCATGGGACATGGAGGGCAGGTGAGCAAGTGCAGGAGCCAGGGTGAGCACTTTTGGGCACTGGCAGGAGTGAAGTTCAGTGGAGGGTCAGTGTGACAGTCTTTTGCGCCCACACTTGTGGCACCTGAGTTCTTGTCCAGCGTCCAGGAGGAATGAGGTCACATGAATGAATTGAAGACGGTAAATGTGGGTGATTTTATTGCCAATGAAAGTGGTTCTCAGCAGGAAGGGGAGCTGAAAAGGGGATGGAGCTGGAAGGTAATCTTTCCCTGAAATCCAGCCATCCCCAGCCGGACTCCTCTCCAAAGCTACGCCATGAAGCTGTCCCTCTGAAGTCAAGCCATTTCTCTCTGATGTCCAACCATAGTCTTGTAGTCTCTGACGTCCAGCAGCTCCTCCTCTCTGCCAGTTGAATTCTGGGGTTTTCATGGACACAGGATGAGGGGGTGAGGTGGGCTATGGGTGGTTTTGGAAAAACAATATTCAAGCAAGAAAACAGGGATGTAAGTTCTCAATTTGGGCCATGATTCCAGGCATTTCAGCTTGAGGGTGGGTCCCTCGCCAGGCACCCGCCCTCTTTGGCCCAGAATTTATCTGCCTCCTGTCCCTATCGATTTTGTCATGTGAGATTTCATCACATTACCGAGAATGGTGTGCAATTTAAGACTTCTGAATTGATTATTTTTGTAATTTCCCATTTAATATTTCAGACCACAGTGGATCACCAGTAACTGTGGGAAAGCATGGATAATGAAACCAATAAGGGAAGACTACTGTAATTCATTAAGCTGTGTGTGTGTGTGTGTGTGTGTTTTCTTCTAAGTGTGCAGTATTTCATAGTAGAAAAACTTTAAAAGAACAAGAGGGAGGCAGCACAGTCATGACCCACAGAGGCTTTCATTAAATTTTAACTCATTATCATTACAAAGATAAAGTATAATAAGAAGCCAAAAGCTAACACACGAGACCTGGAAAGGTTTTAGTCATAAAATTGCCTCACCATTGCCCACAGCACAGAGTTTTTCAAATTCCTTAGTATACTTGGAATTTGGTGATTAGGAATCTGCAGTTTGAAATAGTCAAGTGAGTTTTCTAAGGCAGAAAGCTATGAAATTTATTTAATAGCACTTGAACTTGAATGTCTTCTTTTGAGTCCAGTACTCTTTCTCCCATCTCCAGAAAGCTGACCATAAGGAGGAATAAGAAACTGTGGAAAGTGACTGAGTGTGTGGGAAACACCGGCATTGATTTTGCCTGTTCAATCTTAAGTGTTTAGATTTTGAATCTGTCTTTCAAAACTTGTGTGTGGTTTTCTTTTGCTTGTTCATTTTCATACAGACACTTTTGCTGAGGCCATTTGACTAAGTAGAAAGCAAAAATGGGAAAAGACTATAGTCATTTGCCACAAGAGAAGTTTTTTTTTTTTTTTCCCCTTGGGTTCAAGGCTGCTTAAACTTGTGTTTGTACTAGAGTAAGGTCAAGTTGCATTCTCCATCTCTGTGTTTACCTCTTCTCACAACATCTATTGCTGCAATAATAGTTACCCTCCACAGCTCACTCTGAGAACTCACTCTGAGAGACTTCTTAGGAAACTGCTATACCTCACCTATGAATAAATTACCCATCATGAATGCACTTGAGCCCCAGAATACAATAATTTGCCCTGACCCCATGAGATTACATCAGTGTAACTACACGAATGCTAATTATACTACTCCATTATTTGCACACTGAATCAAGGGGCAATGTCCTGCCTTAAAGAGTTTAATGGCTCTAAAGCAGCAAGAAGCAGACTTCTTTATCCCTCTCTGGCTTTACAGCAGCTGGTAGCCTCTGTTGGAAAATGCAAATGCAAAATCACAGTAGTTGAACCTTGGCTACGTTTGCATTTGCACCTGCTAATTAAACCAAACAAAAAATCTCAGCTTCCCTGCTGAAAACCTTCTAACCTGGGGGCTCACTCAGCTCAGACACAAGTCAATAGTACATTGTGTATCTTATTGAGAACAGCACTGTCCAAGAGAAATATAATGTGAGCCAACGTTAAGAGCCACATATGTGATTTTAAAAGTTCTAGTACCTTACAAAAATAAACAGGCAAAATTATTGTTGTTATATTTAGCCTAATACATGTAAAATATTATCATCTCAACATGTAATCAACATAAAAATTACTGAGATATTTATATTCCCTTTTCATATGAAATCTTCAAAATCCAGTGTATATTTTACACTTACAGCACACCTCAATTTGGACACATCACGTTTCATCTACTCAAGAGCCGCACATAACCAGAGGATACTGTACTGGACATTGCAGATCTAGAACTTCTTGGCATTTCTCACAGAGAAGCTTCTTCGAGTGCAAATAAAACCTGAGATTTAAATTGGGCTATAAGTGTAAAGTGCTTAGCATAATGCCTAAAACATGGGAAGCTCCAGTAAATGATAGCTATTATTATTAATATTATTGTCATTGATTTGGGGTTAAATACTTCAGGCTTGTTATAAATAAGTCCTCGTTTGAATTTTTACACCCTTCTGTGGCCCATGTGTACAAAACACCAAAATATTTTTACGTATAGCATTTGTAAATGCTATGTATAATACTATATTTAACTACATCTTAATGACATAGGCCAATGTATCACAGACTTTAGTCATTTCTACTACACTTCTGAGTTTCTGATATGTGCATATCATCTGTTCTATTATTTCACACTCATCTTCACATTATCTTATTTCTTTAAATTGAACATTTAGAACTTTACACTCATCGTAAGAAGTCACAGCCCTAAAATCAGGAGTTTGATGTGCTACATATGTTTTTCCTAATGTTGAAATAAATAAATTTCCTATTTTTTAAAAAAGGTCCTTGTGCTCCTAAGGTATCATATATGCAACAATAGTGTAGCTAACATAGAAAAAAATGTATAATCAATATTATACAATGTTCCATTCTGCTCTTCTAACTTCAAGCTTTGTGGCCTTGGCAAATTACTTAACACCTCTCAGCATTAGTTGTCTTATCTGTAAAATGAGAATAGCAATGGTGTCTACTGCCTAGGGAGTTTGAGTATTAGAAACAATGCATACAAAGTGTTCAGCACAGTGTCTGGTTTTTCTGAGTATCTTTATCAAGAAACATCAGTGCTCTCTTTATTATGAGTGATTTATAGTGTGCAAAGCATTTCCTATGCATTATTTTCACAGGAATCCACTGAGGAAACCAAGGATCATTATTTTTACTTTATAGATGAAGAAACGAAGGCCTAATAACTTGCCCAGGGTTAATGGGTCAGTGTGCAGCAAAGTTGGGCTCACATTCAAGTCTTTCAAGTCATGTTCATTGCTACTTCCACTACACTACATTTGCTGCAGCAGGACATGCATCTACCTATTTTTACCATTGCCACCTACTGCAAAATGAATCTTCCCACCAGCAAAAAATTGGGTGGAGGAAGCTGAAAAGTCTTGTCATTTCACATAACCAGCAATATGTATTTATGGACCACCTAGTTAGCGAAAAGTTCTTATCACCAAGCAGGTATGATTTCCTCTGCTCCCCTAACTGACCTCAACAAGACAGATCTCTGTGGAATTTATCCCCAGAGCAAACACTGATATGTACATTACAGTAAAGCCATCATTTTAACTTGGACTACCCGTCACTAGGAGAATTACAGCATCTGGACATTTTTCCAGCAATATGGTTCTGGTGTCTAGGAAAAAAACAAAAATTATGTTGGGCTGGTAGGTGGGTGTGACATGTTCTTCTGGAATTTAATTTTTGAGGTCTAAATTATTTGTTTCATTCTGTGAAACTGTCAAGACATATAGCTTTGGTGTCTTTCATGGCATAAGGGCTGATTCTGTCTAAACCTTTCAAGGCAAGTTTAAGCCAGAAAATCATACCAAAAACTAGTCATCCAGAGATAGGCAGTTAGAAAATGCTGTGGATCCTCTTCATAAGGACTAAAGAACTGCCATTATCAATGCCACTTTTTCTTCTGTTTTGTTTCTTTAGGAAGATTTATGTAGTTAAATAAAAATGGAGTATGATTTACTATCAATCATAACTAGTATTTCCAGAAAAGACTATGCTAGTCTATAATATAATATAGTAGACTATAATAGTCTAAAAATATAAAATCTGTACCACATAATTTGTTTTAATATAATCCTCTTAAAATTATCATATACATATTGACCATCTCCCCCCAAAAATGTAAGCTCTTTTTGGGGTATATATTTTAGGAAGGCCTATTGTTGAGTGAAAAAAAGATACAGTTGATTCCAAAATAGTTTTTGTTCCATGTAACTCTGTTCCTGTAAAACAACAGCTACATCTTACATTTATATTTTACCGACATGTTTCTATCTATCTATAAGACATTACATCAGAAGGTTAACAATGTCTTACTAGGAGGAGGTAGATCATGCTTTGTGTGGTTTTTTAATGTAGCTTTGTATTCTAACTTAAACAATGAAATGTTACTATAGACTGAATGTGTCTCTCCTAATTCATATGCTGAAGTTCCAACTCCCAATGTGATGGTATTAAAAGGCAGGCCTTTGGGTGGTAATTAGATCATGAGGGTGTAGCCCTCATAAGTGAGATTAGTGCCTTTACAAGGGGATGAAGAGAGCAGAGGGCATGTATGCTCTCTCTCTTCTTCTGTATCTCTCTCTTCCTCCCTCTCTCTCTCTCTCTCACTCTCTGCAATGTTAACATACAATGAGAAAATAGCTATCTGCAAACCAAGAAGAGAACTCTGACCAGACACCAAATCTGCCAGTGCCTTGATCTTGGGCTTCCCAGTCCCAGAACTGTGAGAAATACATTTCTGTTGTTTAAGCCACCTAGTCTGTGCTATTCCCTCATAGTGGCCCAAACCTAATTTTCTATTAGTATGTTTTCCAAATTATTTTAAAATAACAACTCAGTCCATCTTGGTGACCTGGTGACTTGTAGAAAGCCACCTCCTACTGGAAAAGAAAAGAATGTGCTAAACATGCCATCAAACCCTGATGGATCATGTCTCTGGGATAAAAACATCTATGCCTCAGGAGAAACAAATAGGCTAGCTGGGGACTACTAACAAGCTATGCATTAACCAGCAATTCCAGTGGCCAGACAGACGTTCCTCTAATGACCTAGGAATCAGGCAGATATGGATTTTTAGGCTACTCTAGTCATATGGGAAGGTTTCCTTAGCTATTATAACAAAGAAAACGTGTATCCATTTCCCATGGCTATGTGAGGATGAGATGCCTAGCATGCTATCTGGAACAGAGCAGAGGTGCTCAATGAATAAAAACTGTTTGCACCGAGGCTCAGACCAAGTCCCTCTCCCACTCCCAGAGAGGAGGGAAGAAAAAGATATTAATTTCGAATTCCCAAATTCTTTCTTTCTTTTTATTATTATTATTACTTTTTTATGCAGTCTCACTCTCTCGCCCAGGCTGTAGTACAGTGGCATGATCTCAGCTCACTGCAACCTCCACCTCCTGGGCTCAAGCGATTCTTCTGCCTCAGCCTCCCGAGTAGCTGGGACTACAGGCATGTGCCACCACACCCGGCTGATTTTTGTATTTTTAGTAGAGACAGGGTTTCACCATATTGGCCAGGCTGGTCTCGAAATCCTGACCTCATGATCTGCCTACCTCGGCCTCCAAAAGTGCTGAGATTACAGATATGCATCACCACGCCCGGCCCCTTCTTTCTTTTAAATCAGATCCTTCAATGACTTAGAGAACACCTAGCTTTCACTCTTCCTCAGACAGCAACAAGTGTACGGTCAGAAACCAGAGCCTTCCACAGCCTCCAGGTTGACAATGAAATACACTAAGACTTTGAGACCTCTCCTTCTACCAGCATGAAATTCTCTAGTGTGACTGGGCAGCCTGGAGTTCCTGTTGGTATCTCATAGAGTGTAAATAAGAAAAGGAGGAATCTTTCAAGAAAAATAACTTAGTCTAAGCCATAAAGGTCAAGAACTAGAATGCTGCATTTGTTCTGTTTGCAGAAAGAATATTAAAATTTGATAATATGGTTCAGAAACAAGCACTAAAAGTATCCATGGGGGAGTGGTTCTAGGACTTCCTTCGGATCCCAAAATCTAAAGATGCACAAGTCCCTAATATAAAATGGCACATAGAGCCTACTGTGTATATCCTTTGATGTCCTTTAAATCATTTCTAGATTTCTTATAATACCTAATACAATGTAAATGCTATGTAAATAGCTTTTATTACCATATTGTATAGGAAATAACAACAAGAAAAAAGTCTGTATAAATTCAGTACAGATGCAATTTTTTACAAGTATTTTCCATCCACTGTTGGTTGAATCCATGGATGCAGAACCCATGGATGCAAGAGGCCAACTGTAACTGACCTACAAAAAAGAAAATTCTATATAATAATAACAGTTAGAGCTTACCAAGGCTAACAACCAAATTCACATAGGTAGGAAGGAGTCTGATTCCATATTCTTTCTTTTCTTATTGCAGTTCTAAAATCCTCAAGTTTGAAATGAATGATAGAGGTCATTTAGTCAGTTTCCTCATCACTAAAACGATACCAATAACAATAAATCAAGGAATTGTGCTCCAGTTTGTAAACTTCTCCCTTAAAATATATAATTAGGGTTAGCAGATTTAGAAAATAACAATACAAGATGCCCCACTAAATTTGAATTTTAGATAAACAACAAATAATTTTTTACTATTAATATATGGGACATACTCTTTAAAAAATATTTGTTGTTTTCCTGAAATTCTAACTTACTGGGGCAGCCTGCATTTCATCTGGCAATCGTAAATATGATGTAAGCACAACATTCCACGTGTGATCTGACCAAAAGGATAGATTTTCCTGGCATGTTGAAAGGTACAATTCAAGGCAAAGGGATGACATTTTACAGTTTTTAAACCATAAAGCACTTGTGAAGCACTTTAAAACTTGACTAATAACTTCCTTTGATTTCAGTCCTCCCAAACTGACACTCAAAGAAATTATGCTCTTCGTTCAATGTCACACAGCTAGTAAGTTAAAAAATGTCTCATTTAAATCTCAATAATGGAATGCCGCTGCTACTCTTACTACTATTGCTGATAATGGGCAGCACAACTCTAATTTATTAAGTGCTCACTATGCTTTCTGTCAGTTGCTGTGTTTACGGTTTATATATCACCGCTTCCTATAGATGAGGACAAACTTCTGCACAGGAAAGGTTTTACTGAATACTATTTAGAATGTTCTAAACACATGTGGTCCTAATTTCAATACGATAATGAGTAACTAAATTAAGCAAAAGCACATTTTACATAATTTAGTACAAAACTTTACAAATTCCTGGGAAACCACTTGGAGAGCCATTGTCTGTTAATATTTACACATTTGTCTCTCAGGCTTTGAGACCCTTGAGGACAGAAAATTTGTCTCTGCCACCACTGTGCCATCCTTCATTGAGCCTGGCATCAGTACTTAGAAGAGAAGGAACTCAAAAAGATATATGCGTTAAATGAATGAACGAAAGTCTGGAGAATATGAATTTCAGATTCTGGAAGAGACCAGAAGCCATCTTTTTTCTATAAATAATTTAAAACTATCACAGAGAGGCTTTTAAGAGAATAAACAGATAAATCAGCAAGAAGTATAGAATGGGCCTTACTTCTCCAAGCTGTTGCTTGAAAAAATATTGTTAGAGAAAGAGAGAAATGTAGAGGAGAGCTAAAGGTCTTCATTTAATTAGGCAGTATTACTATGACTCTTCAACAGACAACTCACTTCTTTGTGCAGCCCACAAGATACACAGGGAGCGATCCTAGCAAGAGCCTGCCTGCTGCTACAGCAGCATACAGTTTTGTTGTTAAGAGACTTTTAACTGTTTGATTGGTAGTGATTACTAGGAAGATGAACGGAGGGGCCCATCAGCAAAACCTATCCAAAACCTACTGCTAGGGTACAGAAAAGCATAACAGAAGAGAGGAGGAGGGAAGGAAGCAGGAGAGAACAGACAAGGGAGCAAGCAAAAAGTATCAGGAAAACAAAAGGAAATGAATTCAGTAAGCATCAGGAAGCCAAATTCTAGCCCCCGCTCTGCAACCTGCTAGGGACAGAATTAGATGAGGTCCTTTGCTTTCTGGGCCTCAACTTTTTTCAAAATAAAAGTGTTAGGCTAGAATAACATTTCCCCCAAATAATGGATGTAGTCCTCAGATTCACAGGATACTGTTAGGTAGTATGCAAAAGGAAAAATGCACTTCTGTGATTAATCAAATTTGGAAAATGTTGGATTAAGCAAAACAAATTGGTTTCTTTGTGCTAGGATTTTCCATTCCTTTGAAGCTCTAATATGCTTTCTTTTCTCATATTTAAACGGGGATAATAATGCCCATGCCATAAAGTTCTTATAAAGATTAAATGAACCAATTCTACAGAGCTTAATAAATGTTAGCTTTCATTATTATGGCTATCATAATATTATTAGTTATTATTAGTAATCGGGAAAGGAGAGGGATATAGAATATAGCATCCTCCACATTTAGGAATCTATAGAAATATCTTATTCATTGACTTGTGAGCTTACTCACTGGAGGCTATTATTTCTCATTACACCATCTGAGAAATCCTATCTAAGATGATCCTCTGGTCCCTTCCATATCTGATGTCCTGTGACTTCACAGTAAAGCTTCCAAACATAGGCTCCCATACCCTAAGCAAGCATATAATAAAGCCCATAACAAGTACTGCATGAGTGTTTGTTGAATGAACAAATGAATGATTCTCTTTTAAAGTCGAAAACACCCAGTTCGCAGGCTCAAATTACAGCCCTGCCTCCTAGCTGGAGGGGTTTTTCAGAGCCTGTGGTTTGGATATTCTAACAGGGAAATATGAACTTTATATCTTCAAATGCTCAGTGTTATCCCCTCCCAGGCTATTTGCCTGCAATCATCCAAGCCATTAGCTGCTTCATTCATTCACTCATTTATTCATTCATTTAACAAATATCTACAAAATTCCCCCAAGTTCCATGCATTGTTACAGCAACGAGGAGATTATGATGATGAATCTTTCACAGAATACGCCTTCACAGAAACTGCAGTCTCCTAGAGGAGAAAGGATACGTACAGTAATCCTAACTTAAGGTGAGTAGTGGAGAGAGCAGCCACAGTTTAATGCAGTCACAGATGACAGTTGTCTTTGAGAAGCAGGAAAGTCTTCAGGAAAAAAGGCGTGTGGCATTTAACGTGGATTTTAAAGGATCTGGACACATGGACTTTTTGGGCAGAAGGAACTCATGAATTAATACCCACATAATATCAACAACCTAAATCATAACACAGGCCCCATCATATGCCACAACCCAGCAGTGTGTGAAGCCCTGGAATTATGTCACAGGTCTGCCACATACGAGTCACTTGGACTAAGCAGATAATCTCTCCTATTTTCTTTATTACTCATAAAATGTGAGAATTAATGTGAGATGAGTAAGCAATGGTAATGCTTAACAATTTATTTAGCCCTTGCAAAATTACAGGTACCATTTTAAGCCTTTTATACGGATTAGCTCATTTAATCTTAACAACAAACACATTTCTCAGTCGAAGTAGTTTGACCAAGGTCAAAGAGCAATGGGGATTGAAGCCTAGACTTTTCCTCAATTCTTTCTTACTACAGACCCAGGCCAAATCCTACTAACTGGTATTATCTCCATTGTTCCAGTGACAAAACTAAAGCCCAACAAGATTAAGAAACTTGCTGGTCCAAGATTACACAGTCAGGAAGTTTCAGGTCTGGGGTTCAAACTCAGACCTGTTGGAATTTGCCTGCCTGTGCTCTTAAAGACCACGCATGTGCTTAGGATGACAGCAGCAATAGCATCAACAACAACAGCAACAGCAGTAAATGTCTATAAAATCACTTACTATGTGCCAGGCACTGTTTTTACATCGTATATAGATTAACTCATTTAGTCCTCACGATGATCCCATGAAGTAAGTACAAGCGGGAAAAGTGAAGTATATAGAGCTGGTAGGTAACTTGCCCAGAGCCATACAGTGAGGCATTGGCACATCTGAGACTTGGACTCAGGTAATCTGGCTTCAGACTCTGAGTTATTAACTATTACTCCATAACCCTTCTTTATAGGAAGGGGTAGTGGTTAACGGGATGCATTTTGGAACTTTAAAACCACCTATCTCACTCAGGAGAAGCTCTAAGTAATCTAAATTTCAAGGGCCACATATCTATAATACAAAGTGTTCCATGAGGATTACTCCTTTTCTGAGTTGGGTTGTTCATATTATCATCAGATAGACTGAGTAGGAGTTAGGAAAAGATTTCATCAAATGAATGATGTGGAACTTTCCATATGTTGAAATTCACTTTGTCTATAAGCACCCTCATAGATGACATTTTAAAACTTTTAAAATATAAAATATCTTCTATATTTAAAATATAAAAATGGAGCATATACCCAGTGTGTAATTGCATTTGTGTGCATACGCACTATATGAAAAAAGAAGTGGATGTAGCTATTGAAAGTACGATAGTCAACTTAAAAGATACACATTAAAATTAGAAAAGATTAGAGTTTCCAAAGCACAAATGAAAGGAATCCTATGGAGTCTTTTATTTTTACCATTTCATGTTCTGCAACCTTCATTTTAATGGTAGCTATCATCTTCTCAAATGTGGTAGGCATTTTTCTTAAGCTAGCAATGATAATCAACCCTTGGAATTAAGAGACACCAATAATCATCTGATAATTTGTGCCAGTGAATCCATTTCCTGATGCTTTCTTTTGTTTTTTTTTATTCAAAATTGTGAAAAATGCATAAGGTGGATTTTCTGTTGAAAACAAAAGGAAGATGTATTTTGGCTAATTGCTTTGTGCAAGAGTTGTTTAGGAAATAAGAGCTACTGTTAAACAGCAAGATAAGTGTGCAATTAGTGACAACTGTGGAGGAATTAAAGCGCAGGAAAATATTACAGTGAGTCTAAGCTAATGGCATGAAAATAAAAACTCTCCACTCTCAAGGCAATCTCCTCTGCCTCCTTGCTTTATATTTAGAGCCCTTTTCAATTGACTGCAGGTCATGAAAAACAAAAAAGAAATTATCATCCATCTTTTACTTGCATTTGAAACTGCAATGTGAAGTCATTATTGGTAGAAGTAAGTCACTTTAAAAGTTTTATTACATCTATAATACATATAAAATATTAATAATGGCATTTATGAAAATATAATGATAACTAACAATTCCCGAGAATCACTACGTGCCAGGCTCTATCCTTGTTTCACAAGCATTAGCTCATTTAGTCCTCACAATGTATAAGGGTGAGTCATGTTAACCACTGAGAAAATGATGGCTCAATGAGGTCAAGTAATTTATCAAAGACCATACAGATTATCAGGGGTGAAGCAGGATTCCAGCCTAATGCCATCTGACCAAAAACCTGCTCTCTTAATGGCCATTCTGTATGCCAGTTTTTCCTATTGTTATTTCCTCTAGGCTTAAGCAATTCATTTGAAACAGCAGAGAAATCTAATAATGGATACATTATTATTTGATAGTTGCATAAATTTGAGCTTCTCACAAAGCAAGCTCTGAAACATGGGGAAGTGCCTGGGAGAAGTCACAGGGTTTATATTATGTCCCTTCTTGGAATCTTAAACCCAGTCAATGACTTAGGACTAATTGGTAATTAAAAACATTATTTTTACATTAAAACTAATCAGATGGAGTTGATGAAATAGAAGTCACATGCATTTTTAAGGTAAAACATGATGAGGATTCAAAGAAATGTCGGATTCAGCTCTCTCTCCCAAAAGGGCTAAGGCCCACACCTAGAATCCTGATTCATCCTTCTTAAGTCAACATCACACCTTACCCTGCCCAGCATCCTCCTCCTTCTGGTGGTAGCACCATGATTTCCCTCTAGGGAACCACACCTCATCACACTCTCACTTCTGGTGATTCAGGATGGACCCCATTCCTGGCTCTATGGAAAACCTGTGAACCAGGTTTGACCAATGGAACTCAACTATAGAGTCCCATTATCGGTAATTGGGAAAGAGAAGTTCTTTGTCTGGACTTGAAGCTGAGAGGAGGATGCTCTGAAGCTGCTCTGGGCCATCTGGCCACTACATGGGTAGAGCTTGTTGAGAACAAAGCCCACACAGAGGAAATCGGAGCCAAGTGATGGGACAAGACCAATTCCTGCTGAAATTGAGCCTGGCTATGCCTGAGGCTAACTCCTGAACTTATTAGCTAGGCAAGCCAGAAATTTTGTGTGTGTGTAAATGTGTTTGTGCTTCTGTCACTTGCAACCAAAAGTATCCTAATACTGTGTTCATCAATCCATTTGATCATTATGAAAACTCAGATGTCAAGTTGTTGGCAAAGGATGGAGAGAAAAATTCAGGGCTATTGGTGGTGTTTCCACAATCTAGTTTATCTTCATATCATGGGAGAAAAAGGATCAGGACCCTAGAAAAAGGAGAGGCTTCTGGGAATGAACAGTCAGGACCCTCTACTTACATAAGCACATGAATCAAGCAATGAAATTAAAATGATTTAAACCCCCCCAAATGGCCAGGATTCCCAGAATAAATAATTCTTTCTGTTCCCATTATAATATGATATGCCTGGGTAGGAATGACCTGCATGATGAGACAAAGAAGAGAATAAATGTGAATTATCCTACCCTTTAAGAAAACCATTTGCTGTTTTAGCAAAGAGAGAAATAATTTAAGAATGATGCTTTTTATACGTAGTTCTACACACCTGTTCTATTATTCAAAGAACCTGAGTCTAAAACTGGATGTGATTTTATTTGTTGGGCTCTTAACTTGGAAACTTTATTACCTGTTAGCTTCATGAAAGTAGAGTGGTGGCTGGGTGTAGTAGCTCATGCCTATAATCCCAGCACTTTGGGAGGCCCGGGTGGGCGGATCACGAGGTCAGGAGATCGAGATCATCCTGGCCAACATGGTGAAATCCTGTCTCTACTAAAATACAAAATAATAATAATAATAATAAGCTGGGCATGGTGGTGTGTGCCTGTAGTCCCAGCTACAGGAACTCAGGAGGCTGAGGCAGGGGGAATCACTTGAACCCAGGAGGTGGGGATTGCAGTGAGCTGAGATCGTGCCACTGCACTCCAGCCTGGTGACACAGCAAGACTACGTCTAAGAAAAAAAAAGAAAAAAAAAGCAGAGTGGTATCAAAGAATGACCAATGTCAAAGAAAGCTAAGCTAAGCTCTGAAATCCAGTCTCAGCTCTGTTAACTATTGCCGTGTGGGATTGGGATTGTGACCTTGAAGGTATCCCCAGGTTTGGCCCCAAAGTAGTGATCTCAGCTTATTTCCTGATCATCAACACACTCTCATCACCTTTGCCATACCAGTCTCCCCTTCTCCTTGAACTAATTTCTACCAGCTATCTCAAATCTTGCTGTTCTACCTACTGGGAGACTCTTCTGCACCCATCTCAATCTCACCTCCTTCCCAGCATCCATTTTAAGTCCTACCTACCCTGCAAAGTCCTCCTTACTATCTCAGTATACACTTATTTCCTCCTTCTGAGTTTTCAGAGCACAGAATACCAAGGAAGATGGTTTCAAGTTATTTAGTCCGATAGTAGTCCTCTTCCTACCAATCTGTGGTTTATGTTTTTAGCCACTGTAAACATAAGTGCCTGCCTGATGCCCGAAATTCATATAAATGCATGAGAGGTATGGCGAGGAAGAAAATGGGGCTAAGGTACATATTGAAAGTAGGACTCACTGAGTTTTCGTGTTTTCTGAAATATTACACACACATACACACACACAGACACACACACACACAACAGCCAAACTGTTGGCTGATAGAACCCTGTCAGGACCATGGACCACCAGTCTGAATCCTGTCTTCTATCATCTCAGCCATGCCATGATAATGAATCCTAACTGAAAACTACAGTTATGTAGAGCACACTATTTCCCATTCCATTTACTTCAGCTCTATTAGAAATCCTTCTTTAGAAATCAATGAATACCTAGAGTTTTTGCTACATTAGGAAACACTCAACCATCTCAAATCTCTTGTATCATTCCACTGGTATTTCAAATGCATTAATAGTCTTATTCCCCAAATGTAAGCTTTTTGAGAGCAAGACACAAGCCATTATGTGGCACACAAGATTGGATTAGAGATTGATTTTATTCCTTCGACTCATGCACCATATACCTCTGACTATGGAAGAGTCTTGTTTGAACATAATTTCTCTGGAGGCCTATTTTAGAAAATGACAAATGAAGTGGCAAAGCAATTAAATCCAAAATGCCCACCCACAGGATGTTGGAGAGGATCTCTCATTTCATCCAGAAGTGTTGATTATGATATGATTTTGTTGTTGTTTTGATGTGTCTGGAAAGTAAAAATTCCTCAAGCATTCAGCACCCAGAAGTTATGCATAAATGTAGCAATTAAGTTTTCTTTTTTCCCAAGCTGGTGTCAGGAGGAATAAAACACCAAAACATATTAAATCCACTTAGGCAAGGCAGGTTTTAAAAACAGAAAAACTTTAATGGGCCAGTATCATGTCAATAATTCTCAGCTTCAGTTTAAAAACAGAAATCATGGTTATTTGACTAATTTTCCTTTCATTTTCATATACTTTGGAGGTTTTCTTACCTATGCCATCAGCCAGGTTAGGTCCTACCGTCTCTCAAGTGGGGCTCGTTTAGTTCAGTGCAGCCAATCAGCGCCAAAGGGCTGAGCTCAGAAGTCCTAAACATCCTCCGTAAGGGACCAATAAAGAAAGCATGCTTGCTAGCAATTGCTGACAGCAGAACAATCAGGGTTTCAAAAAGTCCCTTAAAGAAAAGCACCCATGGCCAGGCATGGTGACTCACGCCTGTAATCCCAGCACTTTGGGAGGCCGAGGCGAGCAGATCACAAGGTCAGGAGTTTGAGACCAGTCTGGTCAACATACCAAAACCCTGCGTCTACTAAAAATGCAAAAATCAGCCAGGCATGGTGGCAGGCATCTGTAATCCCAGCTACTAGGGAGGTTGAGGCAGGAGAATTGCTTGAACCCAGGAGGCAGAGGTTGTACTGAGCCAAGATCACGCCACTGCACTCCAGCCTGGGTGACGCAGCGAGACTCCATCTCAAAAAAAAAAGAAAAAAAGAAAAACCCCTGTATCCACTCCCAGAACAGGGTTGACACTTGACTATTGATTGGCAAATGAGTGTTGAATGAGCAAATAACTTCCTAATTTGGTTAGGTTTTAAGTTTGATAGTTTTGCAAGGACAAGGAAAATAGAGGTAGGGAATCCAGAAATTGATTATTAAATGACATTTACTCATTTTACTCTAGAGTGTGAATGAGACATTATTCTGTTAATGTTGTACATACATGTGTTTGTTTTTATAAGCTTGCTCAATAAGAAACTCACCCCCACACATTTTATTTCTTCTGTATGAGTTCATTAATATCAAGAAATAATGCCTGAAAACCCTGGGGGGGAAATACTGACTATTTTAGGTTAATGGTGCTAAATAACAATAATATTTATTGAGTATTTATCATGTTCAATGAACTTCACATATATTTTCCCAATCTTCCTAACAACCATTTGAAATAATGAATATTGTCTTCCATTTCAACGTGGGAAAACTGAGGCACAGACAGATTAAGTATTTTACCTACAAGAATATAATTTTTTTTTGAGACAGGGTCTCACTCTGTCACCCAGGCTGGGGTGCAATGGCACAACCGTGGCTCACTGTAGCCTTGACCTCCTACGCTCAGGTGATTCTCTCACCTCAGCTTCACAAGTAGTTGGGACTACAAGCATGCACCACCATGCCTAGATAATTTTTTGTATTTTTTGTGGAGATGGGGTGATGCCAGGTTGCTTAGGCTGGTCTCAAACCCCTGAGCTCAAGCAGTCCGTCCGCCTTAGCTTCCCAAAGTGCTGGGATTACAGGTGTGAGGCACCACACTTTGCCCAGAAACAATTATTAAATAGGGGAGTTGAGATGTGAACTCTGACTTCAAAGACAGTGAATGTAAACAGTTTTTGAATCCCACCTTTATTGCACCAAATGGTGTCCCAGTGACTCACTTTCATGAGACACTGGTGTTCCTAAGTAGCAACTAGCTTAAATTCACCAGATTAGCTCCATGGAAGTCTGTCTTCCATGGAATGCCACTCTTCTGTCAGGTATTTATTGACAGAGCAATTTGATCAATTATGTTTTAGAAACTTGAAAATAAGCCAGGGCAAACAGGTTGCTCTACTATGGCACCCCACAGAGCCTCAGATATGCCAATATGGGTTGCCCTTAAAGTAAAATGCAAACTCCAGCATTTACCAGACCCATCACCTGGCTTCTGCCTCCTTTCCATATTCAAACCATGACACTCACATCTAATCCCGTGTTCTAACCAGACACCCCTACCTTCATTTCTTCCCCTCAGCCAGACTTCACTGCCTCAGAGTCTGTCTCAGCCCTTGCAGCTCCCTGTTCGCTCCGCTCTTCCCATGACTGACTCCTGCCTTTCACCTGTCAGGCCTCAACTGAAATGTCAATTCCTTCATCAAGCCATCCTCACCTCCCCATCTAAAGCACATCTTGCCCATCCCAGTTGTCCTTAACATATTACCTCTTTTATTTCCCCCACACGCTTTGTTCATTTCCATATTTCCGTATCTGTTCATTGATTATGGACACTTTCTAACTGAAAGGTCCACAGGAACATGAGGATACAAAATCCAGAAGGACAAGGACAGTGCCTATCTTTTTTTTCAGACAGAATCTTGTTCTGTTGCCCAGGCTGGAGTGCAGTGGCATGATCTCGGCTCACTGTAGCCTCTGCCTTCCGGGTTCCAGCAATTCTCCTGCCTCAGCCTTCTGGGTAGCTGGGATTACAGGCGTCTGCCACCACACCTGGCTAATTTTTATATTTTTAGTAGAGATGGAGTTTCGCCATGTTGGCCAGGCTAGTCTTGAACTCCTGACCTCAGGTGATCCGCCTGCCTCGTCCTCCCAAAGTGCTGGGATTACAGGCTTGAGCCACCATGCCCAGCCAGACAGTGCATATCTTACTCAGTGCTAAGTACTCTTTACTTAACACAATCTCCAACAACTACAGATGCCCAGGAAATGTATCAAATAAATGAATGAATCTCCAAGTAGACCCAGCATGTTCTAAAGAAATCTGGCCATACAAGACCCTCTTAAAAATATCTATTATAGCTCAAGGAAAGTTTGTATTCCACAGAAAACAGTTTGTGAAAAAGCAAAACCAAACCAAATAAAGTCTCAATATTACTCAAAAGAAAAGAAAATTTAAATTATATTATTTCTGGCCTATCTTAGAATAGCTGTGCATTAAAATTAATATTGTCAGGGGTAGAGAGAGGCAGAGCAAGATAGCTGAATAGGAAGCGCCACTGATCATTCCCCTCCACAGGAACCCCGAATTTAACAACTATCTACACAAGAAATCACCTTCTTAAGAACCAAAAATCAGGTGAGCACTCACATTACCTGGTTTTAACTTAATATCACTGAAAGAGGCACTGAAGAGGGTAGGAAAGACAGTCTTGAATCACCAATGCAATGCAAGTCGTCCCCCTTCCCCCAGCAGTGGCCAAGTGGCACAGAGGGAGAACCTGTGCGCTTGGGAGGGGGATGGCACAGTGACTGTGAGACTTTGCATTCAACTCAGTGTTGCCCTATCACAGTGGAAAGCAAAATCAACCTGCACTCAGTTGATGCATGCCCACTGAGGGAGCAATTAGACAAGCCCTATCCATAGGGGAACCACCTATCCCAGTTCCAGCAAGCCTCATCACCATGGGATAAAGTACCATGGGGCCCTAAATTAACTCGAAGGGCAGTCTAAACCAAAGACTGGAACTCCTAGGTTGAATCCTAGTGCTGAACTAAGCCCAGAGCCAGTAGATTTGGGAAGCATCCAACCTACAGAGACACCAGCCAAGGTGGCTAAGGGAGTGCTTGCACCAACCCTCCACCAATCTCAGGAAGCACAGCTCATGGCTCTAAAAGAGACCTCTTCCTTTCACTTGAAGAGAGGAGAGGGAAGAGTAAAGAGGACTTTGTCTTACATCTTGGATACCAGCTCAGCCACAGTAGGATAGGGTATCAGTCAGAGTTGTGAGGCCCCCATCTCAGGCCCTAGCTCCCAGATAACATTTCTAGATGCATCTGGGCCAGAAGGGAACCCACTGTGAAGATCTAGTTCTGCCAGAATCCATCACCTGCAGATTAAAGAGCTCTTGGGCCCTGAATAACCATCAGTGCTTCCGAGGTAGTCGGTCATGGGCCTTGGGTGAGACTCTGAGACATGCTGGCTTCAGGCACCAGCTTGGCCACAGTGGATAGAGTACCAAGAAGGCTCTTAGGATCCCTGATTCCAGGCCTTGGCTCTTGGATGGCATTTCTGGACCTGCCCTGGCCCAAAGGGGAACCTACAGACCTGAAGGATGAGTCCCTGACCTGTCAGCATTCACCACAAGCTGACTGAAGAGTCCTTGGCCTTAAGTGAACATTGGTTGTAGTCTGGAAGTACTCCCTGTGGGCCTGTGGTGGTGGCCAAGGGATGAGTCTCATCTGCCTGCAGAAAAAGGAAGCAAGAGTGGAAAGAACTGTTTTATGGTTTGTATGCCAGCTCAACTGCAGTATAATGGAACACCATGTACATTTCTAAGGTTTTATTAATTTTTTTTACTCTATTTTCTGGCTCCTGGACAGCACCTCTGGACCAGCCTGAGGCCTGGGGGGAACTCACTGCCCTGAAGGGAAGGATACAAGTCTGGCTGATTTCATCACCTGCTGATTGTAGAGCCCTTGAGCCTTGAGCAAACAGGCGGTAGCCAGATAGGGGTTACAGTGGCCCTTGGATAAGACCCAGTGCTGTGTTGACTTCAGGTCTAACCCAGAACAGTATAAGAGGTGGTGGTCACAGGGGTGCTTGTGTCACCCTATCTGCAGCTCCAGGTGGCTCAGCACACAGAGGGAGACTCCATTTTTTTGGAAGTAAAAGAAGAGAACAGAACAAAAGTCTCCGCCTGGTAATCTAGAGAATTCTGCATATTACCCAAGACCTGTTTATAAGATAAAAATAGAAACAACAAAAAGTTAAAAAGTGTGGGAATGAAGTTAAAGTGTACAGTTTTTATTAGTTTTCTTTTTGCTCTTTTGTTTATGCAAACATTGTTAATTTGTTATCAGCTTAAAATAATGGGTTTTCAGATAGTATTTGCAAGCCTCATTATCACCTCAAACCAAAAACATGTATGACAGATACACAAAAAATAAAAAGCAAGAAATTAAATCGTATCACCAGAGAAAATCACCTTCACTAAAAGGAAGATAGGAAGGAAGGAAAGAAGGAACTGAAGAACACAAAACTACGAGAAAACAAATAACAAAATGGCAGGAGTAAGTCCTTGCTTATCAATAATAGCATGGAATGTAAGTGGACTAAACTCTTCAATAAAAAGACATAGAGTGGGTGAACGGATTTTAAAAAAAACAAGAATCATTGATCTGCTGCTTATAAAAGACATACTTTACCTGTCAAGACACACATAGAGTGAAAATAGAGGGATTGAAAAAGATATTCCATGCAAATGGAAACAAAAAAGAGCAGGAGTGTCTACACTTTCTGAGACAAAATAGATTTCAAGACAAAAACTCTAAGAAGAGACAGGGAAGGCTATTATATAATGATATTGGGGTCAATTCAGGAGAGAATATAACCATTGTAAATATATATGCATCCAACACTGGAGCACCCAGATATATAAGACAAATATTATTAGAGCTAAAGAGAGAGACTCCAATACAACAATATCTAGAGATTTCAACAACCCACTTTTAGCACTGGAAAGATATTCCAGACAGAAAATCAACAAAGAAACATCAGACTTAATCTGCATTATAGACCAAATGAATCTAATAGATATTTACAGAACATTTCATCCAATGACTGCAGAATATTCATTCTTTTGCTTAGCACATGGATCATTTTCAAGGATAGACCATATGTTGGGTCACAAAATAAGTCTTAAAACATTCAAAAAACTTTAAATAATACCAAGCATCTTCTCTGACCTCAACAGAATAAAACTAGAAATCAATAACAACAGGAATTGGGGAAACTGTAGAAATACATGGAAATTAAACAATATGCTCCTGAATGAGCAGTGGGTCAATGAAGAATTTAAGAGAGAAACTGAAAAATTTCTTGAAATAAATAATAATGGAAACACAGCATACCAAAACCTACAGAATACAGTGAAAGCAGTACTAAAATGGAAATTTATCGCTGTAAGTACCTCATCAAAAAAGAAAAACTTTAAACTACTTAATACATCTTAAAGAACTAGAAAAGCAAGAGCAAACCAAACCCAAAATTAGTAGAAGAAAAGAAATAAGAAATATCAGAGGAGACATTAAGTGAAATTAAAACGAAGAAAACAATACTAAAAATCAACAAAACAAAAAGTTGGTTTTTAGAAAAGATAAACAAAATTGACAAACCTTTAGCCAGATAAACTAAGAAAAAAAGAGAGAAGTCCAAAATAAATAAAATCAGAGATTAAAAAAAGGAGACATTATAAACTACATGGCAGAAATTCTAAGGATCATTAGTGGTTACTATGAGCAACTATATGCCAATACATTGGAAAATCTAGAAGAAATGAATAAATTCCTGGACATACATCCTACCAAGATTGAGCCATGAAGACACCCGAAAGCTGAACAGACAAATAACAAGTAATGAGATCAAAGCTATAATAAAAAGTGTTCCCACTAAAGAAAAACCCACGACCTGATGGCTTTACTGCTGAATTTTACCAAACATTTAAAGAACT
Organism: Macaca mulatta; assembly: GCF_049350105.2. Taxonomy (NCBI): domain Eukaryota; kingdom Metazoa; phylum Chordata; class Mammalia; order Primates; family Cercopithecidae; genus Macaca; species Macaca mulatta. Next base: position 164,389,890 of record NC_133411.1, on the reverse strand, counting down.
AATACCAATCCTACTCAAAGTATTCCAAAAAATAAAGGAGGAGGGAATACTTTTAAACTCGTTCCACCAAGCCAATATTACTCTTATATCAAAACCAGACCAAAACGCATCAAAATAAAAAGAAAACTATAGGTCAATGTCCTTGATGAATATTTATGCAAAAATCCTAAACAAAATACTATCAAACCGAATTCAGCAGCACAGAAAGATCATTCATCATGATCAAGTAGGATTTATCCCAAGGATGCAAGGATGCAATGATGGTTCAACATACACAAATCAATCTATGTGGTACATCATATCAACAGAATGAAGGACAAAAACCATATGATCATTTCAATTGATGCTGAAAAAGAATTTGATAAAATTCAACATCCCTTCATAATAAAAACTCTCAAAAAATTTGGTTTAGAAGGATCATACTCAACACAATAAAAGCCATATATGACAGACTCATAGCTAGTATCATACTAGAAGTCTTTTCTCTAAGATGAGGAACATGACAAGGATGACCACTCTCACCACTGTTATTCAACATAGTACTGGAAGTTTGGGCTAGAGCAATCAGACACAAGAAAGAAATAAAAGGCATCGAAATTGTAAAGGAAGAAGTCAAATTATCCTTGTTTGCAGATGATATGATCTTATGTTTGGAAAAACCTAAAGATTCCACCAAAAAAACTATTGGAACTGATAAATTCAGTAAAGGTACAGGATACTAAATCAACATGCAAAGATCAGTAGCATTTCTATATGCCAACAGCAAATAATCTAAAAAAAGAAATCAAGAAAGTAATCTCATTTACAATAGCTACAAATAAAATAAAATACCTAGGAATTAACTTAACCAAAGAAGTGAAAGATCTTTGCAATGAAAACTATAAAACATTGATGCAAAAAATTGAAGAAGACACCAAAAAATAGAAAAATACTTCATGTTCATGGCTTGGAAGAAAGAATATTGTTAAAATGTCCATACTAGGCCGGGCGCGGTGGCTCAAGCCTGTAATCCCAGCACTTTGGGAGGCCGAGGCGGGTGGATCACGAGGTCAGGAGATCGAGACTATCCTGGCCAACAGGGTGAAACCCCATCTCTACTAAAAATACAAAAAAAAACTAGCCAGGCGTGGTGGCAGGCGCCTGTAGTCTCAGCTACTTGGGAGGCTGAGGCGGGAGAATGGCATGAACCCAGGAGGCGGAGCTTGCAGTGAGCCGAGATCACGCCACTGCACTCCAGCCTGGGAGACACAGCGAGACTCCGTCTCAAAAAAAAAAAAAAAAAAAAAAAAAAAAAAATGTCCATACTACCCAGAGCAAATCTACAGATTTAATGCAATCTCTGCAAAAATACCAATGATATTCTTCACAGAAATAAAAAAAAAAAAATTCCTAAAATTTATATGGAACCACAAAAGACCCAGAATAGCCAAAACTATCCTAAACCAAAAGAACAAAGCAGGATAAATCACATTACCTGACTTTAAATTTTACTAAAGATCTATAGTAACCAAAATGGCATGGTATTGGCATGCAAACAGACACATAGATCAGTAGAACAGAATAGAGAACCCAGAGATAAATCCACCCATCTACAATGAACTTATTTTTGACAAAGGTACCAAGAACATGCATTGGGGAAAGGACAGTCTCTTCAATAAATGGTGCAGGGAAAATTGGATCTCGATATGCAGAAAAATCAAAGTACACCCCTACTCTTGCCATATGCAAAAATCAAATCAAAATAAAGACTTAAATCTAAGACCTCAAACTATGAAACTACTAAAAGAAAGCATTGGGGAAACTCCCCCAAGAAATTAGAGTGGGCAAAGATGTCTTGAGTAACACCCCACAAGCAAAGGTAATTGAAGCAAAAATGGACAAATGGGATCACATCAAGTTAAAAAGCTTCTGCACAGCAAAGGAAACTATCAACAAAGTGAAGAGACAACTGACAGAATGGGAAAAAATATTTGTGAACTACCCACTGACAAGAGATTAATAATCAGTATATATAAGGAGCTCAAACAACTCTATAGGAAAACATCTAAAATCTGATTTTAAAATGGGCAAAATATCTGAATAGACATTTCATAAAAGAAGACATACAGTGACAAACAGGTATATGAAAACATGGATGGAACTGGAGATCATTATGTTGAATGAAATGACTATAGTCAAAACTAGTTTAACTGTACATTTTAAAATAAGTAAAAGAGTATAATTGAATTGTTTGCAACACAAAGGATAAATGCTTGAGATGATGGATACTCCACTTAACCTGATGTGATTATTATGCATTGCATGCCTGTATCAAAATATCTCAACATCTTTGATCGTCAGAGAAATGCAAATCAAAACTACAATGAGATATCATCTGACCCCCATTAAAATGGCTTTTATCCAAAACACAGGCAATAACAAATGCTGTCAAGAATGTGGAGAAAAGGGAACTCTCATATACTGTTAGTGGGAATATAAATTAGTGCAACTACAACCACTATGGAGAGCAGTGTGGAGATTCCTCAAAATTTTAAAAATAGAGGTACCATATGATCCAGCAATCCTACTTCTAGGTATATATCCAAAAAGAAAGAAAATCGGTATATTGAAGAGATATCTGCACTTCCATGTTTATTGCAGCACTATTCACAATAGTCAAGATTTGGAAGCAACCTATGCGTCCATCAACAGATGAATGGATAGAGAAAATGTGGTACATATACACAATGGGGTACTATTCAGTCATAAAAAGAATGAGATCCTGTCATTTGCAACATGGATGGAACTGGAGATCATTATGTTAAATGAAATAAGCCAGGCACAGAAAGACAAACTAAGCATGTTCTCACTTATTTGTGAGAGCTAAAAATTAAAACAATTTTTAATTTTTAATCTCATGGAGATATGGAGTAGAAGAATGGTTATCAGAGGCTGGGAAGGATAGTGGGTGGGGATGGGAGGGAAGTGGGAATGGTGAATGGGTACAAAAAAATAGAAAGAATGAATAAAACCTAGTATTTGCTTGCACAACAGCATGACTATAGTCAAAAATAGTTTAATTATACATTTTAAAATAAGTAAAAGAGTATAATTGAATTGTTTGCAACACAAAGGATAAATGCTTGAGATGATGGATACTCCACTTACCCTGATGTGATTATTGTGCATTGCATGCCTGTATCAAAATATTTCATATAACCCATAAATATATACACCTACTATGTACACACAAAAATTAAAAATCAAAAAAGTTGTGGGAATATTTCTGATGAAATTACTAAATGTAGTAATTGGCATAATAATGTTCAATTAGATCAATTTAAATATGTCTAGCATTTCTAGAATGAATATGGAATGTTTCATCCTCTAAAATATACCTGGGCCAGACTGGGCACAGTGGCTCATGCCTGTAATCCCAGCACTTTGAGAGAACAAAGCACAAGAATTGCTTGAGCCCTGGAGTTTGAGACCAACCTTGGCACCATGACAAAACTTCATCCCTACCACAAATACAAAACTTAGCCAGGTGTGGTGACATGTACCTATAGTCCCAGCTACTCATGGGGGTTGAGTTGAGAGGACTGATTGAGCCTGGGAGGACAAGGCTGCAGTGAGCTGTGATCGTACTGCTGCACTTCAGCCTGGGTGACAGAGTGCAAATATATATATGTCAAATACATATATACACCTGGACCAAATGGTGACTTTAGAGGTAATCCCTGTTTTAAATATAAATAGACTTATTGAAATCCCTGAATTCTCCTGTATGTTAGCCCAGGTCCTCTAAGAAAGACACACTAAAATGGATAGTGTGGGTTGAATTGTATCCCCAGAAAAACTGTTGAAGTCCTAATCCCTCAGTACTTGTGAATGTGATCTAATCTGCAAGTAGGATTTTTTTGCAGATGATCAAGTTAACATGAGGTCATTAAAGTAAGCCCTAATTCAATATGACTGTGCCCTTATAAAAAGGGGAAATCCGGACACAGAGACAAACACGTACAAAGGGCAGATGATGTAAAGACAGAAGGAGAACATCACCTACAATCTAAGAAACATCTAAGGCTATGGAAACTAGGAGAGAGGCATGGAACAGCCCTCAGAAGGACCCAAGCCTGCAGACACCTAGATCTTGAACTTCTAGCCTTCAGAATTGCAAGCAATACATTTCTTTTTGTCTAAGCCACCCAGTTTGTGGTAGTTTTTAAAGCAGCCCTAAGAAGCTAATTCAGTGGATTAGACCTGCAAGAGATTTATTAGAGAAGACACTTGTGTCGAAAAATGGGGCTGGCCTCAAAGGAGGATGGGAATCCCATCAGAGTTCCATGGAGGTCTGTCCTTTATGAACCAGAAAAGGAAGGAAGTTTAAGTGGGAGAGTCTTTGACTGCACTCTTAATTCTAAGAAAGCTTAGCAAAGCTGATAGGAGGTCCTTGAAACAAAGTTCTTAGTGTTTTTGCCAAGTTCAGTCATTGGCTGGGAGCAGCCCATGGGAAGTATGACTTTAGCTCTAATGTAGCGATGGCTTTCAGAACATGGCAGCTGAGAGAAACAGAGAAAGGAGAGGCACCTTTTCACTGCTTCCACATCTAGTCTTGCTTATATCATTAACGTCTTGCTGAAAGTTAAGCTATAAAGATTTTGGAATCTTTCTAAGAAAGTTACCATATACATAGTGGTTAAGAGCCTAGCCTCCAAAATCAGAGGCTAATCTAAATCAATAGACTATACATGAGTGTTAGTTCTTCCTCTGTGACTTACCAACTGTGTAATCTCAAGCAGATAATAAAACTCTTTGGACCTCAGTTTGTTCTTTTGTAAAATGGGGATAACAACACCTACCTCAAAAGGTCACTGTGGTTTTAAATAAAATAATGTAAGAAAAGCACTCAGCATAGTTTCTGGCACATACTATCAAACAAAAAACTATGATGCATGGCTATTATACCATTATCATTATTATTGATATTATCAATTGATATTATTAATTATTAATGACATTATCACTTTCAAGGTTTACTTAGGTTGTTTTGCTAGACCCACATGGCTTAGCTCCCCTCCTCCCTTTTTTAAATAATGAAGCTAGTCTTTCCTGCAGAGTGGTGATGAGTCCCTCACCACCTGCCCATCCCTGGGATAGCTGCAAATCTGAGAGATAGCTCATTAAAAGCTTCCATTTCCTGTATCATAAGGGATAGTGACATGTCCTGATGGGGCTAACTGTGGTCATCCTCTTGTTAAATTAAGTTTAACCTTCGGCTGCCTCCTTACATATTTTAAGTTTGTCCTAAAGGTGTTACCGTACATGTTGAACTGTAACCTAAGTGGAGGTGTAACAGACTGTAAGCTACTCTTATGCCAATCACCTAGTTTGGGCCAATCAAGCAGCAGGGAGCAACTGTTCAAACAGCATTCAAATAAGGCAAATGCTGAGCTATAACCAATCCAGCTGTTTCTGTACCTCACTTCCATTTCTGGTACGTCACTTTCCCTTTTCCGTCCATAAATCTTCTTCTACCACATGGCCTTGCTGGAGTCTGTCTCAGACTACTCTGGCTCAGGGGCTGCCTGATCTATGGATCATTTTTTGTTCCATTAAACTCTGTTAAATTTAATTTGCCTGCAGTTTTTCTTTTATCACTGTCCATTCAAGCTTCCAGGGAAGAGGTTCTCTTTCTACAGTGGCTGTGAAGTCCTAAATGTTTCTGCAGAAACTGGGTCCCGCTGACCGCTGCTATGTCAATTTGTGCCACTCTCCTCCTTGTCCCCTGTCCTCTAGCTACACAGGCCTTCTTTCAGGTCCTCAGGTGTCATAAGTCCTTTCTTGACTGAGGCCTTTGCCTTCTCCTACTCCCCTGGCTGCTCCTGCACTTGGTCAGCTTGTCTTTCAAATATTGTCTTAAATATCTCTTCCTTGGAGAGACATTAAGCTTTCCCTGAGGTCTGTAAGGCATCACTAAGTTAATATGTCTAAATTTAAATTCATGATCATCTACCCAAACCTGGTCCTCTATCCCTGTGAACAGTTCCACCGTTCACAGAGGTAGTTAAGTTAGAAGCATGAATTTTGACCTGCTGATGATAATCATGCATCGTCTGTGTGTAGAGCCATAGGAGAGCTAAAAATGCAGAACCTTGGGGCTAGCTATAACTGGACTTTGCAGATAACTGAGCCAATACATCTGATTTTCTTCTTAAGCAAGTTTGAGCAGGGTTTCTGTTACTAGAGTCAAAGCAGCCCGAGCTAATACATTTATCATCATCATCATCGTCATCATCACTATCAACATTGTTAAGATATTTGTTGCTATTTTTATGTATTTAAAAAATTAGGGGCTCCATCTCTCCAGAAGACGTACATGTGAACATATTGGCAGACAATGGGGTTGGCTTTATGACAAATCAGAGCTTCATCCAGATAAATGGTTTTAGGAGCCAGAACATCAGAGGTGAGCTTCTTGCTAAGGTTTTGCTGTTCTTAACCTTCAGCAGAGCTCATTTTTCACGGTCACAAAAATCATTTCACAAAACTTTGAGAACTCCATTCATCCATCCACCTGGGTGTCACTGGGAGTGATTTAGAAGGATTACAAATCTTCCGTGCCTTTCCATTGTCCTTAGAATAGACAAAAATCTAGCCTGAGATCCCAGCGTGGCATGAACTAGAACACCTTGACACTAAGCCCAGTTTCTACTAGGGGATGCATCTGGGGTGGGGAAGCTGGGTGGAATGCATGATCTACGCTAAGCACTTTCTGTTTTCTAGCCACAGTGATGGGCCTTAACCTCAGCTTGAGCAGTCAGGTTGAGGATCAGACAATATTTACTGGGGTTGCTGAAACAAAGACTCTTCTTTCCTGCTGGGTATAAATGAGTAAGCGTAAAATTCCAGGAGCTTATAAAAACCATCCCGAGACTCAAAGGTGAATCAGCGTTAGAATGAAGTTAAACTTGGAGAAAGAGAAACAGAAATGGAGAAGAAACACCTGAGCCTCTGTGACATTGTTGAGTTACCCGATCAACCCTCACCTGGAGTCAGATCCTCCTGGACTTTTTGATTACTTGAATCAATAAATTTCCTTTATAGTTTAAGCCTGTACACAGGGTTCTCTGCATCTTACAACCAAGCATCCAAAGAGACATATATATACATATACATGTATTTTTTTCTGAAAAGAAGGTCAGAGTTCCTATCATATTCTCAAAAGATCTGTGACCCCAAATAAATATTTTTAAACCCTAGACTAAAGAATTCCTAATATTCCTTACAATATTAGCATTCTGTGATCTTCTAGTTAATTTTGTTTTAAATTCCAAGCTTAGCTGATAATGCATAAAGCAAGACACTATAAAAATATGCCTCCAAATAAAATTGGGCTTTTCTATCATAAAAAGAAACATAAACTTATTGGAAAAAAATTTGAAAACTACGAAAAGTATAAAATAACAGGGAGACAGCCCGTGTTAATATTTGGAGGTTATTTTTGTAAGCATTTTTACACACAATTTTATGGAAGGTTTAATGTGGTTAAGTTCATACTATAAATATACAATGTTTTGTCTGAATATTTTTATTTGACATTATAACGTAAGTATTCTCCAGCTATTAGAAAACTTTTGTAAGCATCTTTTTAAATGGCTATATAACATTCTTCTGATCACTATAATTTCTTTAATGTTAGACCAAATGAGGTGGAAAATATGTGACCTTATTGAAAAAGGATTCTAGCTTGAATGTTAAACAAGGAGCCACCAGTGGTGGAAATATTCATCACAATTGCAGTCAAACCACGGGTAAAACTTGGGGAAGGAAGTAAGAGTATCAGGACGCTCTAGGAAGTGCTTCTCCCTCATTTTTGCCCCTCTCTGAGTGTCATCTTCATCCTTCTCTTGCTGTAGAATATCTTCCTCTGGTCCTTAGGCCACACCGAAGCTTATAGCCATTAATGCCCTTCACATTCTATGGTTAGCCCCTAGAGGGATTGACTCTAGCTAAATCTTGATGTCAGCTTACCAGGAGAATGAATTCTGACTGGTCTAACTTGAATCAGATGCCCACTCTGAGTCCTTTCAACTCTGCCAGGGCAGGGGATGGGAGGTGGATGGTCATATGGTACAAAATGACTGCTAGGAACTCACCAACATGGATTTGGACCTCTCTCATATTGATCAGAAGAAGGAACAGTTCCCAGAAACAAACAACCACAGGTCATTGACTCATGCTCTGGGAAAACACTCCAAATTATCCACCATAACAACAGGTTACAAATATGTCATCCTGCCTACATCCTAAACTTTTCCACTATTCTTTGCTGTAAATATCAATCTATATAAAAGACTTCTACAACAACTGTGTGTTTTCCTGCTGGGCTCCACATGGTGATTAGATAAGAAGATTCATTTTTCATTTTCATGGCTCTTTCTTCATCCATTTTCTGCCCAACTACTTCAAGACCAGATTTAGCTGAGGCCAGCCTGTGCTAATTTGCAAGGCTACATGAACGTTCTCATTGTTTGTAATACAAAACACTTCCCTCCAGGATCTTCCCTAACAAGAGCTAAAAAACTACTTGATTCATCAGGTTTTTGATGTCTCCTGCCTGCCCATGGCTGCCCCATGGGTTGGGGAGGTTAGGGTGCAGCAGGCAGCCGGGAGGGGGAAGAGGATAGGTGAGAGAAAAGTAGCAGAGGATTTAAGTAACTCCTCTGGGTTCTGGTGCGTGTCTTGTAAATATTCACTGAGAACTCTCTGAAGTTTACACTCTTTTGAAGGGCACGGTTAATAAATGCGTATCTCTATGGAGACATAAAAGGGCCCATGTAGCCTGTTGCTTGCGGATCTAATCAGTAGCTACCCACATCGCATGTTTGTTAATTGTTCACAGTCTGAATGGCATCAATTGTAGGAATTTCCTTCCTTCAAGAGTTCTCCTGCCACTAGAAACTTAATCAAGGATTGTCCTAGTGCTGTAAGTAACACAAATAGAAATAAGACAGAGCCGAGATCCTAAAGATGTTTCCAATCTAATGGGTGAGCAAAAGACTACAACGAGGTACACAGTGTAATCAAAGAATGGGCAAAAGAAGTGGTAACTCTGTGAGATTAGAAAGGTTCATGAAAAAGTAAAATGTATTTGCATCCTTAAAGTGAATATGATCCTGATGAGGAGAAAAGTGGTGGAGTGAAGAAGACATTCAAGTAAAAGAATAACATAACTAAAAAAGAAAGAGATGGTAAGACAATAAAAAACAATAAATGGTGCTTATTCAGAGACCATTGCCTATTCCAGTAAGATTTTAACAGAAAGTGCAAATGGTGGATTTAGAAGACAAACTGTTGGAGAGACAGATGAAAGCCAGTCATTGGGAGACTCTAAATGTTGGGCTAAGGCATTTGGACTTTATCTTGTAGGCAGCGGTGGAGTTATAGAAGGTTTTTCAGTTAGAGAAAAAACAGGGTCTTATTTTCCTTAAAAGTAAACTCTGGAGACAGTTGAAAGAATCGATTGAGAAAGGGTTGAGAAGTTGTGCTATGCTTAGGCAAGAATGCCTCCAATTTTGACAGAGACAAAAGAATAGAAAAAAACCATCATCAATGCTTTTCATCTACAATCAGCACTTGCAATAATTTTCTTGTTTGAGACCAAAGGAAGGAGAGATTCATGTAAGCTGGATTTATTAGGAAAAGAGGAGGTGAGTCTTAAGGAAAAGGTATGCAGCAATCCACTAAGTATTTCTAGACATCTCTAATTCAATGTAACATAAAGGATGTGTAATCTGAATAATGAAGAGGCAAGAGAGGAAGAGCATCCTAGATATTAGGTTGGTGCCTTAGAGCAATGGCAAAAACTGCAACAACTTTTGCACCAACTTTTAGAAACACCATTAACCGAGACCCCCAAAGCCTGATAAGCAGGGCATGCTGGGAAAGCTTAGCGGGGCAGGCTGATGATCTTCAGTGAGACTTAAAATCAGATGGAAGGTAGAGTAGGCGGATGAGCTTCTTGAACCTTAGCTAGGGAAAGACAAGTGTGGGTCGAACACAGTGATAATCCATTGCAGTGTGGTGAGCAAGGAAGTGTGAGGTTAAAGAAGTATTATGAGTCAAGTGGTCTTAGAGTGGACTATGATTTACATAGCAAAAGAAGAAGTCACCTCCTCTGTGGTTACTCGCTCTATGTTTAAACCAAGATCATTCTACCGTATTGTAGATCAGAAGGAAGAACATTTGCACCCAAAATGACTGACCAATACTGCAACCGTAGTTGACAAACACTCTCTGTAACAAGGCCCAGGCAATTTCTACCCCATCTCTTTTTGCAATTCTATAGCTGAGAAGTCAGTATTTAAAATTTCTTTTTAAAAAAAAGCACTAGGTTGTTTCTGTGGAGGCACTAGTCATCATTGCTTGGGTATTTCTTCATGCACAAAATCAGGATTAATTATCTAGCCAGTCTTTGTAAAAGAGTTCTTGAGGGCACAGAATGACAGAAAGTATATGCAAATGCATTGAAGCCAAAATCAGCAAAGTAAACTGCATACAGTCAATATAATATTAGATTCAAAATTTCGATTTGAGTATGTGGATAGCAATTTAAAAAAAAAAAACAGCAAAAATCGAAACAAATGTTTTTCTTGTACACATAATATGCACCAGGTTCTATGCTGGAGGTTTGATATTAATAACCTCATTTAATTCTCCCAAGTATTCTATCAAATTTTATTCCTTTATTTTCAGATAGAAACAGTGAGACTCAGAGAAGTTAAGGGTCAGATCTAAAATCATGAAGTTAGAAACATACCAGAATTTGAACCCAGGCTGCCTGATAATAGAGCTCATTCATATAACCTCTATACTATACTGCCTCCAAGGGACCCCAAGCTCAGTAGGATACCTAGAGATAAACCTGGAGATGGATTGACAAGGACAGACTCTCTGTATAGTTGACAGTCTCTCTGTATAGTTGATGGTCATACCTAGAGCTCAGCTTCCACTGAAGACACATGTCCAGCCTAGTGCCAGGCTGTAGGAGGCAAGGAAAAAGAAAGGATGGTATACTTTTTGATGATACATCCATCAAAAGTAAGAGAAATAAGGCACAGGCTGGGTACATTACAGGTACACATAGTTGAAAACTGGAAAATAGCTACGGGTGGTATGGATGAATGAACAAATGAATATGTAGATACATTTATATATTTAGTGCTATGAAGGCCTCCCGTTTTGCTGGCCAATTGTCTTTGGCTAAATTGTATTTTTTTTTTAGTTCTTCTTTATACAATATTGCTTATGAGAAGTTGGGAAATGACCAGAGAAACAGATTCTCATAATTACTAAAACAAAGCATTTTTGAGATTCTAAACAAGACAGTGCCTTGAATCCAGTCCTTCAGTGTCTTATTTCCAAGTGTGACTGATCCAACATGCCTCAGTTAGCTAGTCCAGTAACTTTTCAATCATAAAAGGCTGCTATGGAAAATATTTTGCAGGAAGACATGTCCAGGGAACGTATTAGTTATATGGCTCTGTCACAAAGCAACAAATGTTATGAATGGGTGAATTTATGGAGCTGCTATATGTTCCATATATTCTGTACCTTGAGTAAATCCTGACCTACTTTGTTTGTGGACAGGGAGAGATAGGTAGTGTAGCATAGTTTTGGTTCTACCACTAAGTTGCTATAATACCTAGGAAAGTCACCACCTCTCTAAGTGTCTGTTTCCTGACCTATAAAATGGGAACAATAATGATGCTTATCTCAGGATATTCTGAAGATAAAAATGAAATGACACATGTTAAGTACTTAGCTTGGTGCCAGGAACATGATCATGTTTCCAAACTGTTAGCTGCTTTATAACTATTACTGTTGTCACAAGTGATTTATCTACAATGGAAAACCCTCACAGCTCATCCTCCAACAGCAGAGGCTAAGAAGCAATGTGTCCTTGTTTTATAACCATTAAGATGTTTCTCTATAAAAATAAAAAAGGGAAAATGGTATTTTTTCTTTCATCACTGTTTCATCTGAAATAAAAATTTTATCAGGTATTCTATATGTGATAACATATAGGGAAGGAGATGTCTTGTGAGCCCTTCCAAATACTTACTTACAAATGACAGGTGTCCACAGTTTCAGCACGTTATAGTCCTCCCAAGGTACAAAGTAGAATGACCCATCAGATAAATTGCTGGAGACATAAGTGACCCAGATGGCAAAGGCAAAAGGAATGTGTTTGGAGAAGTAGCTTAGAGTCTGTCCCTCTGGTGGCTCGTGGCTCCCCACCACAGGGTACAATTTATTCTGGCATTCCAGTAATACACCTTATGGTTAGCACATGACTTAGGTTTTCCATCATTTCTGATGCCCTTTCTTTTGACTCCCTAGGTAGATGAATGATGTCTCATTTCATGGCCAATTCTTTTTGAATCTCAGGGATTCTTAGAATGTAAGACTTTGTAACAGATATGGCAGAGAGCCTGCTTACAAGCTGGGGATAGAGCTCACATAGAGCCCAGAATGATGGGCTAAGAGTGATAATAGGGATGCAGTTCTAGACAAGGATTTCTGAGACTGCCTAAATGCAGACCAGGAAGTGAGTGGGTAGCAAAAGAAGTTCTTAGCAGTCAAAAGTATGAACCATAGCATATTAATTCCGGAAAGGCTTTTAGGAATTCTTTATTCCAAGTTGACAAATTGGTGGCTTGGAAATCAAAACAAATCCAAAGAAGAGTTTTGTTTGGCATGCTTAGTCTTTAAGATTAATTTAAAGGAGATATCAACCTTTCAAAATTAGGAAATTATGGATGGTAATCAAGATTTCTGGCTTCTCAAAAAAAACAAAAACAAAAATCTGAAGGTTTTGATAACCCGGGGTCCAGTGGCAACAATCTGAGTATCAGCAGCCCTCTTCAAGGGTTTTCATGGTCCTGCGACCTCTGATGTCTTCTCAGTGTTGAAGCCAAGGGAAACCTGTCATTTAATATCAAGACCATGCTGCAGTGGTTTCTGTAAACATGTTGCTATCAAAAGTAGGAAAATATAAGATCGACCAGGAGAGCTTGGTTTTCCAAGGAAGATGAGAGAGGGAAAATATATTTTCTGATGTGAGGGCAATTTCTGTGCATTTATCACCCAAACAAAGTATGTCTTTGTCAAAAAATAAAATAAAACTTAAGGCAGACACTGTTGTGAAACAAGCCTAGCCTGCTTTAGTCATTATTCACCTGTCTAATTCCTATTGACACCTGAGTCTGTAGTCCTGGGCTAATTCAACCCCAACCATTGTATAGGCAGAGAAAGTGGGGCACAGAGAAGGCCCAAGATCCCAGGTACACACGACCACACTGGTACCAGGCTACAAATCTATGAAATAATATTGCACACAGTAAAAAGCAGGGGCCCAAGTGAGTGGTTTGTGTTAAGAAGGTGGATGGTGGAACGATGCAGGCATGCGGAGGTGCGTATGGGTAGAGCTTAATCGAAGCCCTGAAGGAAGGTCTTTGTAGGCCTCATGTGCAGCACTGCAAATCCTCTTGGCAACAGCCGGTTCTGTGCAGGCTCCAACCAGCTTTGGGCAGGTTCTGCCTTGGGGCTTGACATTCACACATGCACAGTCCAGTAGTACAGAGAAGTTGATACTCCTCAGGACCACCCTTGGCTGAAAAGGACCAATGCCGATGGGCGAAAGTCACTCTTCTTTATTCCTTCCAAGTGCATACTTCTAAGACAATTGTACATGGCTTCTCGAAATATCCCATAACACAGCAACAGTCACCTGTAATGATGGCCAATTTCATAACATAGCCTCATTTTCTCTTTCTCCTTCCCCAGTGGCTTAGCTCAGGCTGCTATAACAAAATGTCAGAAATTGGATGGCTTAAACAACAAAAACTTATTTCTCGCAGTTCTGGAGGCTGGGAAGTCCAAGATAACATGTCATCAGATCCAGTGTCTGGTGAGGTTCCACCTCCTTTTTTGCAGATGCCGATCTTTTGGCCGTATCTTCACAGGGGGGTACAGAGAGAGAGAGAGAGCACTCTCATGTCTCTGCTTATAAGGGCACTAATCCCACTGATGAAGATGACCTTATGACCCACTCTTATGACCTGATTGCTTCCCAAGGGCCTTACCTCTTAATACCATCACACAGGGAATGAGGCTTCAACATATGAATTTTAGGGAGACACAACATTCTGTCCTTAGCATCCAGTCACCCTCATTTCTGAGAACTGAAACATATCTGCAAATAAACTACTCCCACTGAAGCCTGTGTCTCAGGCTTTATTTTAGGGGAACTCAGGCTAAGACACAATTTCAGTGGTGGTAGAAGATAGATAGATATCATTTCAGATAGGATGGCAGGTAATGTTCAGGGACACGACTGCACATCTTTGCAGCAAGGCTTCTTAGCAAAGGAATACCTGGGAATAATTAGTTTCCTTGGAATTACATCACACAAACCCTTGTGAGTTTTAATTAAAGGATATTAGAAATGCCCTCATAATGCCCTGTTCAGTGATTCATTGCCAAGAGTAGTTGAAACAGAGTTATGAGATTAAAACAGCTCAGGCATTAGGAATTGAAGTTTGTTTTTGTTTTTACTGTAATATTTAATTCAAAGTATTCAGGAAATGTTCAACGGAATGAAACAGTCAAAATTTGTAGAACTCTTTCCACAGGTGGCCAAACCTTCAAATTATGCCATTATTTGAGGCAGAGTTTCATATTATCTTAAGTGGGTTTGGATTCTATTGTTTGGTTTCACCTTTCTTGGTAATTTTAATGAGTGAAGTCTAGACGTTTTCCTTTCAGGGTTCCCAGGGTAAGATTTGGGGTTATTTCTGAAGGTAGTTTGTCAGGAAAACGTGTGTGTGTTATGTGACATTAGATGAAGATAGCTCTGGTCTGGCACCCATTCCCTGGATGACCTTAGCTAAGTCTCTTTTCCTGTGTTTGCCTCAGTTTTCTCATCTATAAAACAAGAGACCATAACCATAGCAATAGGAAGAAGCATTTACATTATGTAGTTCAACTCTAGTGTGTGAATCCCTTATTCAGCATCCTAGGAAACTAGCCATCTCATTTCAACATGAATCTACCCAGTGCCTTGCACCAAATGCTTTCCAAAACAGCCCATTCCCTTTTGTGGAGAGTGCTAACTTGCTCTGCTAGCGAAAGTGCCAGTTTGAAATTTTATAAATGGAGAAAAGATAGTGTTTATTTGCTTGCTTGCTTGCTTGTTTGTGTGTCTGATTTATAGAGGCTTACCTCAAATATAATTCCATATAACAAGGAGGTTTCACAAGTCCAAGAGTCTTGAATTTACCAACATTATCAATTATTTTCTTGCTTTTCTTTGGTTTACTTTTATTTGGCTTAGCTCCGAAATTTTCTCCCCAAAGCTCTTGGGTTTCACAGTTTTAAATGATTCCTTAGTCTGGAAGGCTGAGAAACATTATTTCCCACCAAATGCCACATTAACTCCTCAGAATACTGGTGGTGACATAATCTGACTGGCCCTATGGTGGGAGACTCACATTCTAAGCACCTGCCTCTGGCCCCACGTGAGCCTACTTACTCCAAAATAAGTAGAATCAGGTCAGTGAATCTCTGGCCTTTGAGCTATCTCTTCATCCAGCATCTGTAACATGGTTTGGCTCTGTGTCCCCACCCAAATCTAACCTCGGATTGTAATCCCCATAATCCCCACAGGTCAAGGGCAGGACCAAGTGGAGGTAATTGGATCATGGGGGCAGTTTCCCCCGTGCTGTTCTCATGATACAAAGGAGTCTCACGAGATCTGATGGTTTTTACAAGCACCTGGCATTTCTCCTGCTTGCACTCACTCCATCCTACCGCCCTGTATAAAGGAGATGCCTGCTTCTCCTTTGCCTTCTGCCGTGATTGCAAGTTTCCTGAAACCTCCCCAGGAATGTGGAACTGTGAGTCAATTAAACCTCTTTCCTTTATAAATTACCCAGTCTCGGGTATTTCTTCAAAGCAGGGTGAGAACGGAGTAATGCAACCAGTATACTTGTGAGTGGCTATCAGTTATCTTACTCTCACAAACTTGGCCTCAGGATAATGCCTCAAAAACTCTTTACAGAAGGAAGAACATGACAGTTGTAACCTGGCTTTCTCCTTGACTTGAGTCTCTAAAGATCTGGAGTCAGGCATGGCTAAATCTGGTCTGGGCCCTCTCTGTGTGGGTGCCATCTGATTAAACATCTGTAGGTGTCAAGGCCTGGCTGACATCCAGACCTTTCCTTCTGGCTAGACTTCATTGGCCAAATGTGGCCTTTCAGCTCACATCTGTCCTCCAGGCTAGTCACACACTGGGTACCAGCATTTTGGCAGACAGTACAAGCACAACAATTACAGCTGTCTCTGTGTGGTCCTGCACATCCAATCCTCTTAATTAGCTGACTGGCTTTAAGTTCATTATTTGAAATCTTGCCCTTAACCCCAACAGTGTAGTCTTCCCCAAAGAGGTTTTAAAGCACCTCTTTCATTAGATTATTTCTAGATACTTGATATTATATTTGCTCCTCTAACGATATGTTTTTTTGAATTTCACTTTCTACTTGTTTCTGGTTTATGGAAATACAACTGGAGTTTTACAGTAAAACTCTGTGATACAATGCTCTGTAATAATGCAAATTTGGATATAAAGCTATTGGTGTTCGAGTCCTCTCTCTGGCCTCCATTCTCCCATAGGTATATTGGCTAATGTTCTTCTCCTCTAAAGGCTGGAGGAACACAGTTAGAAAGTGACTATTTTTCGCTCTGTAATCGTGCGTGACTTTCTTGGGTCCTTGTGTGGACAACTGGGTACAGCACAAGTTTCATCTTTACTTTTGTACTCTGTGTGTCAGCACAGATGGCCTGAAATCTTTTACTTTACACTAACTTCACCAGAAATGAACCCTCACATTTTACTGATTGAATTTTTGGACCCCATGTATAACACTGTAGTGGAGTGTTAGAGTACATTGGTGTCATTTCCTGCAGACTTGCTAAGATTGTTTAACATCTCTAATAATCTGCTATAGATTCTTTTAAATTTTCTATATCATCTAAAAATAATGAAGTGTTTGTTTATTCCTTTCCTTTCTTCATGTCTTTACCCCCAATTTTATCTTCATTTCTATGAAGAATATATGTTTATAATGGACATCCTCATCATATAGCCAATATTAAAGGAATAGTTTCAGTATTTCACCTTGAACATAATATTTGCTATAAGTCATTTGTAAATATTTTTATCAGATTAGGACCCTGCCAATTTCTTATTTGGTAAGAGTTTTTACTATAAATAGGTATTAAATTTTATCAAACATTTTTCTGCATCTACTGAAATGATTGCATGATTAATTCTCTAATGTTACAACGTAAAAGCAACCTGAAGTTCTTTAAATCAGCAAGTAATTTCTTTCTTTCTTTTTTTTTTTTTTTTGAGACGGAGTCTTGCTCTGTCGCCCAGGCTGGAGTGCAGTGGCCGGATCTCAGCTCACTGCAAGCTCCGCCTCCCAGGTTCACGCCATTCTCCTGCCTCAGCCTCCCGAGTAGCTGGGACTGCAGGCACCCGCCACCTCGCCCGGCTAGTTCTTTGTATTTTTTAGTAGAGATGGGGTTTCACCGTGTTAGCCAGGATGGTCTCGATCTCCTGACCTCGTGATCCACCCGTCTCGGCCTCCCAAAGTGCTGGGATTACAGGCTTGAGCCACCGCGCCTGGCCAAGTAATTTCTATATAATATATCATAGTTTTCATCTTTTTAATGTGATGCTTGATCCAGTTTGCTGATATTTTGCATGGGATTTTTGTCTTCATTGTTATAATCAAGATTGGTCTGTTTCTTATACTGTCATGTGCTACCTCATAAAATGAGTTGGGGAGTCTATTCTCTTTTTCAATTCTCTGGAGGAGCTGGAGTAAAACTAGAATTATTTGTTGTTGAACATTATATAGCACTCATAGGTAATGTTATCAGTGTTTCAAGATTTAATTGAGGGAATGTTTTGAAAAACTGATTTAATTTCTTTACTTACAGAATTTTCATGTTTTATCTATCTTGTGTCAATTGTATTAATTTGTATTTGCCTAGAAATTTGTTCATTTACTCTAAATTCTCAAAATTTTTTGGCATAAAATTGTAAAATCTTCTTGTTGTTTTAAAAAAGTATGTAAAGGCTCCGTAATGATGTTCCTTTTATATTCCTGACATAAGCTATTTGTGTCTTACTCTCTTTTTTCTTGATCAGTTTTACCAGAGGCTAATCAATTATATTGTTTTTTTTTTTAAGAAAAGCAAATTTTAGCTTTATTGATTCTCACTATTATCTGTGTGTTTTCAATTTTATTAACTTCCATTTTCTTCTTTCTACTTTGTTTGGATTTGCTGTTTATTGCATACTTCAATTGAACTCTATTTTTCTGGTTTTTTGGTCCATTTCTTCCATCAATTATGAAGAGATGTTTGTTAAAATTTCTTACATTGCAGATTTGTACATTTCTCCTTGGAGTCTGTCATTTTCTGTTTTAGCTTTTTTGAGGCATATTAGCAGCACACAAATATATCTTTCTTCTTAGAGACAAGGCTTCATTCTGTCATCCAGGCTGGAGTTCAGTGGCCTGATGGAAACTCACTGCATCCTCAAACTCCTGGGCTTAAGAGGCCCTCCCACCTCAGGCTCCCAGGTAGCTAGGACTACAGATGTCTATTACCATGCCTAGCTCATTTATTAAAAAAACAGAAAATTACAACTGAAGCACAGGGTGTTCATATAAATGTATAATCAGAATCAAGTTTAAAGTATTAATTATCCTTTCCTGAAATAAACAACTGGAACAGTATTCATCTAGACTCAACTCAATTCAGTGTACAAACATTGAGAATCAACAATGGGCAAATCACTGTTACAAGAGTGGCGGGAGACCAAAAGATAAAATGAGAAAAAAAAAAAAAAAAAAAAAAAAAAAGAAAAGGTATAGGCTGTATGGCTGGGTTTGTGCCAAATGAAATTCAAATAAACTTAGAAATCCAAACATTTTAATTTGCTGTTAGCCACTAGCAGAGTTAATCAGAGCATGGAATCTTAATGAAAATAAGAGTACCTATGCAAATAATGGAAACGGAGTTCTTAATGATTCTTGTTTGTCTGGAATATTAGAATTTAGAGCTGACTCATACCATTTAAATACATACATAATGCATATTATTCATAACTGTCTTTGTGATATTTATTTTAATATTAATTAGGTTGAAAGCTATTTAAAACTAACTAAAACACTAAAAAATATTATAAGTAACATTTATCAATAAGCCATTTTACATCATTTTCTATGTGCAACATACTGTACTAGGTACACTCCTTTAATATAAATCCATAAGAAATATTAATAGTTCCATCCTTGAATAAGTTTGCAGTGTGGTTTGTTATATGTGCCAAAACAGCAACAGCAATAACATAAAAATGACAGTATCATTATGACAAGTATAATGAATGGGAAATCTCCAGCTTTTTTCTCATGTGTTCTTAATATTATGTAATTTTCAAAATATTACAGACTGTTAATGATCTGCATGTTGTTTTTTGCCTACATTGTTGTTGATGCTTATTGACACAAAAATAATGATGAATGATATTAAAACTCAATCTCTTATTAAGAAAAAAAAAAAAAAAAAAAAAACCGGAAAATTTAGGAGACAAGTCTTGCTATGTTGCCCAGGTTAGTCTAGAATGCCTGGCCTGAAGCAACCCTCCAACCTCGGCCTCCCAAAGCACTCGGATTATAAATATGAGCCACCGCACCTAGCCCACAAATATATCTTTCTGTTGAATGAGATCTTTTACCATTATAAAGTTACTTTATCTAATAATGCTTTTATGTCTTAGATTCTACTTTGTCTGATATTAATGTCGCCACATCAGTTTTCTTTTAATAGTAGCACAGTATATCCACCTTCATCCCCTTTTTTCTATATTCTAATGTTTTAGATCTCTCTCATATAAACATTATAAAGTACATTTTTATTAAAAAAATCCTATCTGATAATTGGTTTCTAATAACTGGAGTTTTTGTCCACTTACACATAGGTAGTTAATGATATATTTAGGTTTGAAATCAACCGTCTCATTTTGAGCTTTCTATTTCTGTTTTAGGTTCTTCTTTCTCTCCATTTTTATCTTCTTTTAGAGTAGCTGTTATTATTTCATTATTCCTAACCTCTACCAGTTTTGGAGATTATATCTGTGGCCCCTTTTTGAAATGGCACATTAGAAATTACAATATGAATCCTCAACTTTAAAATATAATATCAGACATTATTCTTCCTTACAGACAATTCAAGTAACTTATTTACCAGCATCTTAGCTTATATGCATTTCTTATGCAATTATTTCTATATATTTTAATTTCACAAGATATAACTATTTTATTAATTTCATTTTAATATCTCTTCTTTATTTTTTCTTGCATCTCAGACTTTCCACCAGTGACCCCTTTCCTTCTACTTGAAGTTTCTTCATTAGAGCTTCCTTTTGTGAGGACCTGATGGTAGCAAACTACCTCCACTTTTGATTGTGTGAAAAAAAAAGTGTTTAATGTTACCTTTATTCTTAAGAGATATTTTAACATAAAATATTGGATGAACAATTACTTTCCTTTATCACATGGAAGATCCTCTGGCTTCTAGCTTCTGTTTTATTGTTGAGACATTGGCTTTCATTCTAGACAGGGGTCAGCAAATTATACGCCTGGCCGAATCCAGCCTACAGCCTACCTCAGCGAAGTTTTACTGTACAGCATCTATGCCCGTTCATTTCCATATTGGCTATGGCTGTCCTCACACTATCATGGGAGAGTTCAGTATTTGTAACGAAGACCACATGGCCTTCAGAGCACAAAGCAACTACTTTTTGGTCATTTTTAAAGCAAGCTTGCTCACCCCTAGTTTAGCAGTCACTCCCTTTGAAAGCCATTTATTTTCTCTGGTTTCTTCAAAGATTTCTCTCTTCCATTTTCTCCATTTTCACTACAGTTTGCCTCTTTCTATTTACCCTTCTGGAACTGTTTAGGGTATCTTGAATTTGTTGACTAATACCTAATATCAGTGCTTAAAAATTCTGAATCATTCTCTCTGTTAGCTATCTATTAGTGCATACAAAATTCACCAATTAGCCGCTAAGACAATAAACATTTATTATATCTCACAGTTTCTGTGGAAAGGAAATCTGGGAGTGATCTGGCTGAGCAGCTTTTGCTCAGGAGCTCTCATAAGGCTGCTTTCACACATCAGCTGAGTCTGTATTCAGTCAACACTGAATGATTGACTGGCATTGGAGGATCCACAATGAATAATTCACATGGCTGGCAAGGTGGTACTGGCTGTTGGTGGAAAGTCTCCATTTCTCTTCAGATGAGCCTCTCCACACAGCATGGTGTCCTCACAAGATGATGACTGGCTTCCCACAGAGCAAGTATTCCAGAAGAGAGACAGAGTAGGCAAAAGATATTCTTTTAATGATGTAGCTTTGGACATAGTATCATTGATACCACATTCTACTCATTAGAAGCAAATCACTAAATCTTGTCTATACTCAAAAAAGAGGTAAATTAGGCTCCATCCAGTAAAAAGAGAAATACTAAAGAATATGAACCAATTTTAAAACCACTCGTTTTGTTGTTGTTGTTATTGAGATAGAATCTCACTCCATCACCCAGGCTGGAGTACGGTGGCATGATCTCAGCTCACTGCAACCGCCGCCTCCTGGGATCAAGCGATTCTCATGCCTTGGCCACCCATGTAGCTGGGATTACAGGTGTGCACCACCATGCCAGGCTAATTTTTGTATTTTTAGTAGAGATGAGGTTTCACCACGTTGGTCAGGCTGGTTCAAACTCCTGACCTCAACTGATCCACCCACCTCGGCCTCCCAAAGTGCTGGGATTACAGGTGTGAGCCATCACACCCGGTCCCCATTATTCTTTATGATATTTTCCCCCACTCCTATTTTCTGTTGCTTCACTTTTTAAAATTTCAATTAAATATAGGTTAAGTTTTCTCATTGTATCTATGTCTCTTACCTTTCCTTCTGTGTTTTTCATCTCTTTTTACTATGTTACACTATAAATAATTTTCTCTGTCCAATCTTTCAATTAATCAATTCTATTATTAACCATATCAAGTCTGCTATTAACCCCATCACTAGGTTTTCAAATTCAGTCATTTCATTTCAAAAAACTTTTTGTTAGTCCCAAAATGAATTGTGTCTACATATTTCATTTGGTTCATTTTCAAATCTACTAAATCACTTCCTACAATATCTTATTTCTTACAAATAACTTCATTTTGCGTTACATTTCTTTAAACATAATTATCAATGTTGTTTCCAGATCTGTCTCTGCTAATATCAATATCTGAAGTCTTTGTGGAATTTTGTATGCTTTCTCTGCTGATTTTTATTTATGGAGGCTAATGTTCTCATATGCTTGAATCTTCAGTTAAATACTAAACAATTTTAGTATTTAAAGAATTGTTTCGTTATGCCCTATACACAGGGAACACTCTGAGTCTACAAACACCTTAAAACCAGCTCAAGATTTGAGATTTTGGGAAAACCCAGAAGATTCAATCCCTGACTGTAACTGCTCAAAAGAGTTTTCCTACTTCTCTCTCTCTCTCTCTCAGTGGTTAGAGACTTTGAGAATTGTAGCTGAGTGTGGTCAGAGGATTGACTAGACTCCTACTTTATGACAAGATGTTTATGTTTGTCCATCTTACGCCAAAGAGTAATCAGATAACATCCTTGAGGGAACACAGTAATTGAATATTAGAACTAAGACTTGAACCAAGGCTCTTATGTTTCTCCTATGCCATACCTGATCTCTACAATCAATAACTGGTAATGTTGGACAGTGATGATTATGGTATTGCCTTTTCTTTCTCTTCTCCCACATCACAGCCTCCAGGGTAATGTCCTACTCAGCAATATCAAGTCATATAAGAGCTTAAGTATGCTGGCAAAAGGAGTTCATCGATGCTGAAGGCAGAAGCTCTGCCTTTTACTATCTAGACTGCCAGCGAACAGAAGTAAAACCTTCAAGTTGAGTAATATGAGGGGTGCTAGCTGACTACTGGGAGAACAATTGTGTACCTTCTAAGACAGGGCTGCCACTACTGCAGAAATATAACAGCACTGTCTATAAAATAACAGGGTATTTTTTCATGGTGCATGTCAGCAGGGCATCTGATTGATACACTGCATTGTTTTCAATCATGGTTTTATGAGGTCCCCATTAAATATTGAAAACCAAGCTATATATTTAGAACAGTAATTAGTCTGAAGCAGCCTCTGTGCCTTATCCCCTTTAAAGTTTTAAAGTAAACCAAAGATGATGAATATTTAATGTACTGTACCTCATTGTCATCTGATAATAAGATTTGTTATAGGGTTATAAAATGTTATGTTAGGTTCTTACAGCACATCATTAATATTGTAAAATGTAGCTGGGCTCCCAGGCAGAGCTGTTTGACAGAAAAACAACAGAAAGATAAGTGATATCTACCATTTTCTCCAAGGGCTTAGAAGACAACCAACTAAGAGGTCAAAAGATGTTTTTAGTGCATTTGATATACATAAAGAGAAAAGAAGGGTGAACACAACGAGGAAAGTAAAAAAGTAAAAGGGAACAACAATAAAAAAAACATACAGAGGAAAGTTCCAAGAACATACAGAAAACAAACAAAAGAGGTAGAGAGGTGATTAGTTGTGGAGAGAATTCAAAGATCAGGTAGAAAGTTGGATGGAATAAACATTAAAGTTCTTTGATACATTTAGATACTAGGATTCCATGTTCCCTTAAAAGGGGATTAGTATATATCATCCCATAATATGCCACTTTGACATAATAATTATTTTGAGCTGCAAGCAACTGGGCCAAATCAGACATAGAAAGAGCTCTCTGTCCTTCCCCATCTGCCTAAAAGCAGGGCATAAATTTTCCTTGTGAAACAGGTGTCCCTTCTTTCCCATATCAGAAAGAGGAGTGCCAAAATAAGTCTATATCAAGAAATATTGCTAAAGAACTCTGATCTACCATTAGTTTCCTCCATATATGTTCTACTCACCTTCCCACAATTTATTGACTCTAGAAGTCCAAACCCCTTTCCTTTGTCTAGTCTCTTCTCCACAATTTATCATCCTTTGTTAAAATTGTATATGAGCCCCAGAGGACAACTGCCTCTTTGGATTTTTCACTTCTTTTCTGTGAAGCCCTCATGTACCTAAAATTAAAAATATTAGCATCAATAAAATATGTGTTTTTTCTCGTTAATTGTTCTTTTGTGGTTTTAATTATCTGACCCCAGTTATGAAAACCTAAATGTGTGGAGAAATAGTTTTTCCTTCCTTACACCTTGTGGTTGAAACAATAGCCACAGGGATCTCATGAGGCAATTTACTCTACCTCATGGATTCTCTGAAAGAATGCTGTAGCCCTCCCAAATGATTATTGCTATCCACAGAGTAAACTCTGATAATAAAATAAGTATTGCTTGACAATAGCAATAGTAAACCAAGATTAGAGTTTAGACATTGTTATTTACTTCCGGTCCATTTCTGTCAACTACATAAACAGGCTAAAGTTCAAAAGTCATATCAAAATCTAATTTAGGGCCATAACTTTCAAACCATTAACATCAGAAGGGACCTTGGCAATCATAACAGTCTATAGTGGTTAGAAGTATGACCTTAGAAGACAAATTCATGTTTCATGCCTACCATACATTAGCTGTGTGACTGTAGACTTCCCAGGCATCATTCTCCTCATCTGTACAGCTTACAGTTGATAATAACTAAGATTATGCAAGTAATGCACTTAACACAATGACTACATGTTTTAAATACTCAATAAATATGAACACTGATGCTAATGGTGAAAAAGAGGAAAAGAAGAAGAAATTATCCAACTTGCTATTTTACAAATAAGAAAATTAAGGCCCAGAGAGGAGAGATAACTTGTTAGAGACAATACAGCCTATTATTGCTGAAACAGAGGACAGAGTCAAAAATCTCTTTTTCACTATAAGCCACAATTTATGGTTCTTATTATGTATCTATTTTGGCATTAGGTGCATTAAGATCAATAAAAAAAGAAATACAAAACATGGTCTTTAATGTCAAGAAATAAGATTTATCTATTGAACACTGGAAGAATATAAAATTTATGCCATGACTAACATTTATTTAATAAATATTATAGAAATTACATATGTCTGCAAAAAGTTAATGAAATTGAGAGAAAAAATTGTATACTATAATGCAAAGTTTAAAAGAAAATAACATTATATGTAGATATGTAAGAAAGGAAAAAAATTAGACCAGAATAAAAGACACCAAAATAATGACAATGATTTTTTTCTCTAAGTGGTTTTCTTCTTCGTCATGCTTTTAACATATTTTCCATAATTTCTACCAATGCACATATTACTTTTTAGAATTATAAGAAAGATATATTTTGTCTCACCAAGGGAACATTACATATAGTGGGAAAAGCATCTATTCACAATAACAACTATAGCATATATAAAATATCGAGAAATACAATTTTAAAGAAGGTTATTAGACCTATATAAATAAAATGAAATAACCCATAAGACAATATTATATTGTACTACCTCCTATAAAAAATTTTCCATAAAATAAAGCTCTTCTAAACTTCATCTAGAATAATTCAAAGACTATAATAATTAGAAAAAAAAATTAAGACTAAAGAAAATACAGATAATTTTTCAGTCATCTGATTGACCAGGCTGAAATAGATGGACAACGCCCAGTGCTGGCACTTTTGGTGGACATGTACTACCTTTCTAAAGGAAAGTTTGGCAGTATGCATGAACATTTTAAGTGGGTATGCTCTCTGGCCTGTTGATTCTCAGTGTTAGTAATTTAAGGGGATAATCAGACGTGCACAGAAAAGCTTGGAGAAGCATTGTTGTGTTCAGATAGAATAAATGAACAACCTGAAAACAACTAAACATGGCCACCATTAATTAAATTACTCAGTAAATAAATCATAGTTCATTCATACGAAGGAATTTTAAGTAGCCACTAAAAACTGTATGGCTCTAAACTCATGGCATTTTGTTAAACAAAAGGGGAGATTACAAAATAACAGGTGTAATATGTAACACTTATGTGAAATTACAAACACACTGAGAAATATTTGGGAAAAGGGTCATTTCACAATGTTGAGATTTTGAGTTTGGGGGTTTTTGTTTGTTTCTTATTTATACTTTTTATTGTTCATTTTTCCCAATAAGCTTGAATCATGTTCATAATCAGAAATAAACTATAAAGCTCATTTCATGTTGGAAAAAAGTAGTACTTTAAGTGAAGAGACAGGAAAACAATAGAGTGAGTCAATGTAATCTAAGGAGAAAATATGAATCTAAATCTTTGTTTTGGTAAATTACTTCAATCTCCTCCTTTGTCAAAACTTATCAAAGAGTCCAGGGAGTTAGTAAGTTGATTTGTTTACAAATGTTCTTTTTCTTCTCTTGAAACTATAGCAATTTTAATGAGCAGGAAAATGTCCAAAAAGGAAGAAAAATGGCTATCCAACTCTGGGTAAGATATGAAGGTAACTTCTCTAGGGTCTTAAGAGAAGGGAAAATAAGAGAATCTGAACCTAAAGTGAGATTTGGAGTCAGTTTGAGAAAGAATATTCAAGCTCAGAATCCCTGGAGATCTTTAAGCAGAGCTAGACCACTACTTGTCGAAGATGTTTTACAGGAAATAGACTTATCAGAGGAGGCATTGGAATAGATGACCTCTGAGTTACATTCCAATCTAAAACTGACTCTGTTTCTCTGTAGCACTTAAAAAAAATAGTTCTCTAAGTACTGATCTGGAAATGTGCCTATAGGAGATTCCTAGAAAATGGCGGATTGAATGCAATTCCTCTACTCTCCTTCTCAATTCAAATCATTTTATCTCATTTATATCAAAGGCTGGGACTCTAGTGGCTGAGTGCAAATTTGCAGGAGACCCAGGGAGCACACAATTTATCAGCCTTTGTTAAAATTATATATAAGCTCCAGAGTGTAACTGCTTCTTTGGGAGAATAAAAGGGAAGGCTTTCTTTGTTATGTACTGGAAAGACATATTAAGACTACTGTCAGAACAAGGAAATAAAGGTTTACTTCTCTTAAGGAAAAAGAGCGAGCGAGAGAGAGAGAAAGCCTTGGGAGAAGGATTTCAACTAAAATGTGCATCTTGGGAATGTTTGACTTACAGAGATCTGTGGACCCAGGGGACAGATAAACAGAGGCCCTAGTGTCTACCAGATCTCTCAGGCTCCTCAAAAATATTTTAACAGGTGAGTGAAGCATTCCCACCCTTCAGGCTGAGTGAGTACAGGAGACAGGAAAGCAGGGAGATGTACTCCAGGTTAACAATACCTCAGAGCAGCGTAGCAGTCAGAGACAGAAAGATCAATCAAAACAAACAAAACACAGAACCAACCTTTGATAGATGCTGGAAGAGACAGATGACAATTTGAAAAGGAAAAAAAGTAAGAGCTTAGGGATATCTGTGTATACTTCATTTACCTTCTACTTTCATTCCTCAAGAGGACTTTCCAGAAATAAAAGAAATAGTTTCCAACTAAATGATTTAGGAGATGAATTAAAGGAGAAGATGTTCAAGATCACTACTGAGACATGATTTAGTGGCCGAAAAAAATTTAGAGTATGAAGAAACACAGAAAAAGATAAAAATCACAAGACAAAAAAGATGAAAATGAATTGGAAGAAGACTATGAGAGATTTAACATACAAATCAAAAGAGCTCTAGAAGATGTGTTTTTTAATTACTATGGATGCATAATAGTTGTACATATTTGTAGAGTACATGTGATATTTTGATATAAGCATACAATATGAAATGATCAAATCAGGATGATCAGGATATTCATCACTTCAAGGATTTATCATTTCTTAGTGTTAATAACATTTCAGTCCTACTCTTTTAGTTATTTTGAAGTGTACAATAAAGTATTGTTAATAATAAGATCAATTGTGCTACCAAACACTAGATCTTATTCTATCTGAGTGTATTTTTGTACACATTAGCCTTTCCCTCTTTATCCCACCTCTCCCTATTACCTTTCCCAGCCTTTGGTAACCATCATTCTACTCACTATCTCCATGAGTTCAGTTTCTTTTTTAGCTCTCACATTTGAGTGAGAACACACAATATTTGTCTTTCTGTGCCTTGCTTATTTCACGTAACATGTTATCCAGATCTATCCATGTTGCTGCAAATGACAGGATTTCATTTTTTTTATGGCTCAATAATATTCCATTGTGGCTATGTACCACATTTTCTTTATCCCTTCATCTGTTAATGGACAAACAGGTTGATTCCATATCTTGGCTATTGTGAATAGTACTGCAATAAAGATGAGTGTGCAAGTATCTCTTTGATATCCCAGTTTTCTTTCTTTTGGATATATATGCAGCAGTGGGATTGCTAGATTGTATGATAGATATAAATAGAGACAACAAGAATTCAAAAAGTTAGAGGGATGGAGTTAAATTGTAGAGTCTTTTGTTTGTTTTTGTTTTTCTGATTTCAAGTTTATTAAAACTTTAGCAGTACAAATTATCCAGATTGCAGATTATCAAAAGATCAACTCAGTGAAATCCACATTAAAAAAAGGGGCAAACATAAAACAACCCAAAAACAATGAAAAGGAACAACATAAAGAAGATTCACTAGCAAGTCTCTCAAACTTAAAATTCAAAACAGAATGGAAATAAGTTTATATAACTCATTCATCCACTTTTGTCTTCATCTGTTTCAGGGCTTGATTCATGATCACATTTTTTATTTCTTTCATGTACACGGTCAATTTCTTGACCCTTTGATTCTTGGTTTTCTTTTTCCACTGAGGATCTGATCTTCTCATCCTCCTTATTTTTCAATGTGGAGGACTTTAATTCATTGTTCTGACTGCTTTGTTTTATTTTTGAGAAGGGACTTTGATCTATACCAGCCTTTTTTCCCCCTGCTATTATTTGAGGTTATTACGATCACGACTTTTACGGTACATTCTTTTCTCACTGTGTGAACTCTTACTTTTCTGTGTGAACTCTTACTTTCTTGGTTTCTGTATTTTTCTTGGTTTCTGTTTTTACCTTCTTCTCTCTCTGAGCTCCGTGGGTCTCTCCTCCTTCTCCTCCTATCTTTACTTCTTAATCTTCCTGGTGGTGTTCTTCTCCCTCAGCTTTGTGACCATCCTCTTCTCCCGTATTCCTGTTCTCTGTATCTATGGTACTCCTTTCTTCTGCTGCAATCTCTGTCATGGCTTCTTGATCTCATTCTTCTTTTTCTGTGCCTACTTCTGCTTTGCTCTCCTGTTCTGCTATTATAACTGTGTTTATGTTGAGTTACATCACATTCTCTACTCCTGGATTGTGTATATCTATCCTTTTCCTTAGTTTTACTATGATCATGCTCATTACTCTTTGATGCTAACTGTTTAGACTTCTCTTTACTTCTACCCCTTTCCTGATCTTTTCCTTTAGAATCAGGCTGCTTTACTTTTTCTTTAACATTCTTATGATCCCTTCCTTTGCTCCTTGATCTCATCCTCTTTTCCTCATGTCTATTATGTTTTGAATATCCTTCTTTACTCTTTGATTTCTCTTTGCTCTTACTCTTAATTTTAGATTTGTCCCTTTACTTTGTTTGTATTATATTTATCATCTTTTTCTGAATTTCTTCTGATGTCTCTCTTTGCTGTTAGATTTACAGTCTGTAACTTTATTTTCCTTTCTATTTTTTCTGTTTGGACTCTCAAATACATTCCTGTGGTTAGTTATTTTTCTCTCTTTTACTCTAACTGGACTTCTCTGATTTTCTTTTATTTCACTCAGCTCACTCTTATCCCCTTTGATCCATCTTTCACCACTTGATACCCTCATTCTTTGAGCTCTCTGCATCTCTTGCCTCCAATGTGCAGGAGTCTCACTAAGGCTGAAACAGTCCCTTGATCTGGATCTGGAAGAGTTTGATAACACCTTGATCCTCTTCCTTTAATTTTCCTGCCAGATCTAGTAACTAAAAGTCATCTCTGGTATGAAGCAGGCTGGGAGTTAGATGGATTACATTCTCTTTCTCTTTCTCCCTCTCTGGCTTTTCCTTTCCATTTCATCAGCTTTAGGAGGGCTTTTTCTCATTAGGAATCTATTTTCAGGTACTCTCTCTTCTGGACAGACAGTAGACTGGGGTTGTGCTTTAAGATTTTCAGCTTCACTCTCACTAGATGCACTCTTCTTGCTTTTCTTTCACTTCTTCTTTTCCTTCTTGTGTTTTTGGGATTTTTTCCGATTTTTTTTTTTTTTCCTTTTCTTTGATTTCTCTTCAGAAGCACTTTCGGAATCACAGGAATCAGGTGAGAACTGAGAATCACTTGAGCTATCTTGGTCACTAGATGAGGAGGAGGAAGATGATGATGATTTATACCTTTTCTTTTCTTATTTCTTAACTTTAGATTTGGGAATCACCTCTCCACAACTAAGTATCTGTACCTCTGTAAATGCTTTGCTAGCGGCATCCGTCTTGTGGTTTTCTCTCTCTTACAACTTCTTGGCTAGAGATTACTTGTCCAAAAACAACATGACACCCATCTAAATGAGAAGTTGGTTTCATTGTTACGAAGAACTGTAAACCATTTGTATCCTTCCTTCTGTTGGCCGTTGACAAGAGAAATTCTTTGTTGTTTTTGACAGCAAAATTCTTGTCTTCAAAAAATCCTTCTTAGGTAGATTCCCCTCCTCGTCCATTTCCTTCACTGAAGTCACCACCTTAAACCATAAAGTCCTTGACAACTCTGTGAAAGAGACAACTCTTACAATGTAATGGCTCTGAGTTGATTTCTCTGTCCCCTTTTCACCTGTACAAAGACAACTAAACTTCTCACTTGTTTGGGGGCACACATCAGAAAATAATTCAAAGACAACTCTTCCAGCAGGTTGTTAATGACAATGTCAAAAAAAAAAAAATCGAGGACATTGAAACTTTATTCCCATGGCTCCAATACTTAATCTTCAAATGAAGAAAAGACCAAAAAAAAACAAGGACAACCGATCCCTTTTCTCCTGTGCCGGTAGAGTTTCCTCTTCTTTGGTCCAGTCCTTTAAACCGTTTCATATCTACCCCTGCCAGAAAAGGAGCTAAAGCCCGCTAACTGCCTCCCTCCCTGACAGTTCAGTCCTAATTGTTGAGGTGTTTTTGTTTTTTGTTTAGTTTTCTCTTTATTTGCTTGTTTTTCTATTCTTTGTAATCAGAGTGGTCATCAGTTTAAAACAATTGATTGTAAGATGTTATTTGCAAGCCTCACATTAACCACAAAACAAAACCATGTAATACACACAAAATAAAAAGCAAGAAATTAAAACATACTGTCAGAAAAAAATTACTTTTATACAAAGGAAGTCAGGAGAAAAGGATAAAAGAAAGAGAGGATCAACGAAACAACCAGAAAGCAAATAAAATGGCAGTGGCAAGTCCTTGATTATCAATAATAACACTGAATAGAAATGGGGTAAATTATAAATTAATCAAAAGACATGAAGAGGCTGAATAAGTTACACACACACACACAAGACCCGACTATATGCTACCTACAGGAAATTTACTTCATGTATTAAAACAGAGATGGGCTAAAAATAAAGAAATAGAAAAAGACAATTCAGGCAAATGGAAACTGAAAAAAGCAGTATATCTACTTATCAGACAAAGTAGATTTGAAGACAAAAACTGTAAAAAGAGATAAGGTCCTTATATAAAGGGGTCAGTTCATCAAAAGGGATTTAACAATTGTAAGTACATATGTGGAAAATATTTGCATTTGAAATACAAATAAAAGGAGTCTCAGAAAAGGAAGAAAGGTAAAAATTTAAAAATTTTTAAAAAGACTGAAAATCTATAACTTTAATGAATTTCTAATCAAAATTTAAACAGGGTTTCCATAGAAATAGAAAAATGGATTTTAAAATTTATACAGAAATGCAAACACTTTGGAATAATTAATGAAAATTCTAAATAAATGATGAAGACTACTCAAATGAGAACAACCAAAGTGGATTCATTTGGAGCTTGCTATAGTAAGAGAGGCAGCCACTACCACTTGTTTTTGGCAGAAATACAAAGCAGGCAAGGCAGTTGGAATAGCTATAACCATTATAATAGCTAAAATTAAAAAGCCTGAAAATAGCATGCATTGGTGAGGATGTAGAACAAATAGAACTCTTATAACACAGCTGGTAGGAATGTAAAATAGTACAACCACTTGGATATCAGTTTGGTAGTCTCCTAAAAGTTAAACTTAAACTTACTGTACTGCCCAACCATTCTACCTCTAAATAGTTAACAGAATTAAAAATATATTTGCACAAAACATCATACATAAATGTTCATAGCCAATTTATTTGTAATTGCTAATCATTAGAGATAATTAAAATGTCTCTCAACAGATGCATAGTGTGAAAGGAAAATAAATCTTGGGGCCCCAAAATCACTAAGCTAAAGGAAAAAGTCAAGATGGGAACTGCAGAAGGCAAACCTGCCTTCCCATTCTATTTAATCACCCTTCTGCTCACTGAGATCAATGTATATGTGATTGCCTCCTTTGGATAGGCTAATCAGAAACTCAAAGAATGCAACCATTTGTCTCTCACCTACCTGTGACCTGGAAGCCCATCCCTGCTTCCAGTTGTCCTGTCTTTCCAGACCGACCCAGTGTTCATCTTGCATATGATGATTGACTTCTCATGTTTCCCTAAAATGCATAAAACCAAGCTGTGCTCTGACCATCTTGGACACATGTTGTTAGGACCTCCTGAGGCTAAGTCGCAGGCACACATCATCAACCTTGGCAAAATAAACTTTCTAAATTAACTGAGACCTGTCTCAGATATTCAGGGTTCACAATAGATAAACAAAATGGGATATTTTCATCCAATAGAACATTCTTCATTAAACAAAACAATCCACACAGATAACAAACAAATTCTGAATTAAAGGATCTGAATTAAAGAATTTACATGGCACATACTCTAAAACTGACCACATAACTGGACATAAAACCATTCTCAGCAAATGCAAAAGAACTGAAATCATACCAAACACTCTCAGGTCACAACACAATAAAAATAGAAGTCAAGACAAAAAAATCACTCAAAACCATGCAATTCCATGGAAATTAAACATGTTCCTGAAAGACTTTTGGGTAAATAATGAAGTTAAGGCAGAAATCATAAAGTTCTTTGAAAATAATGAAACAAAGATACAACATACCAGAATCTCTGGGACACAGCTAAGATGGTGTTAAGAGGGAAATCATAGCACTAAATGCCCACATCAAAAAGTTAGAAAGATCTCAAATTAACAACCTAACTTCACAACTGAAAGAATTAGAAAAGCAAGAACAAATCAACCCCAAAGCTAGCAGAAGGTGAAAAAGAACAAAAATCAGAACTGAACTGAAAGAAATCGAGACACAAAAAGTCATTCAAAAGATCAACAAATCTAGGAGTTGGATTTTTCTGAAGAGATGAATAAAAGACACATACAAAATTAACTTCTAATTTACAATTACAAGGTAAAGATAGAACAGAGGGGGGAAGAAAGAAAAACAAATTCTGCAAGAAAAAGTAGGTGACTTTATACATAATCTCATGGTAAAGCAGATTCCTTTATCTAAAACTAGAAAATAAAGTGTTCTAAAAACCATTTCTAGCCATATAAAAGTTCAAACATTTATAGCAAAAGACATAATCTTAGTCCATTCAGGCTGCTATAACAGAATACCAGAGATTGGGTGCTTTATAAACAACAGAAATTTATTTCATACAGTTCTGGAGGCTGGGAAGACCAAGATCATGGCACTGGCAGATTTGGTGTTTGGTAAAGGCCCATGTCCTAGTTCACAGAGGGTCATGTTTTCACTGTGTAATCACATGGTGGAAGGGGTGAACAAGCTCTCTGGGGCCTCTTTTATAAGGGCACAAATCCCATACTTAATGGGACTTGATACATTCCCAAAGGGCCCATCTTCAAATATCACCACCTTAGAGATCTGGTTTCAACCTAGGAATCTGGAGGGATGCAAACATTCAGTCCATAGCAAACACTATAATCAAATTCCAATGCTGAAAAGTGAAAATGGGTGCCTGCAATGTATTTTTAATCTCTTTTACATTGACAAGAAGGAAAATTTCCAAGAGAAAAGTATATGAGATTGTGAATAGGAATTCACAAAAGGACAAATCCAAGTAGCCAATAGAATATAGAAAAAGGCTTAAAATCTGCACCAGTCAGGAACATGTGAACAACTAATCCAACAATGAGTTATGATTTTATAAACATTATACTGGCAAAAGACCAATAACAGTTCTTACTAGTAGAGACTTGGGAAGGAAACGTTTATTCTTGCACACTTCTGGTAAAATGTAAATTATTCCTGTTTCTGGAATACATTCTAGAAACATTTATTACAATTAAAAATATATACACTCTTGACTCAGTAATTCTACTCTTGGGAATTTGTCCCATAAAAATAATAGTTTCACTACATAAAGATATATTTTTAATGATGTTTGATGCAACATTGTTTGAAGTGGGGGGGAAAAGGAAGATAAAACAAACACCGAACAAAAAAATCCACCAATTGAAGAAAGGTTGACAAAATTGTAACCATTCACACCATAAAATAGTATGCTGCCATGATAAGTAATCAGTTAGAACTTCAACAAGATTTCACTGATGAAAACGAGATCCAGAAAAGTCTGCGTGTCAGTTGAGAATGTGTTTGATTGTAAAGAAAAGAAAACTCACTGATCATGGTTTAAGCAAATTGGGGTTTATTTTGGAAATCCAAAGGTCAGCAGTTGCTGGTATTAATTCAGCCACTGAAGATGCTATCAGGCACTCAGCCTGGTATTTCCATCATGCCACCATTAACATTATAGCTTTTATCATCACATGTGTCTCATCAAGGTCCAAAGATTATATTGTCATTTTGGGTTTTATTTCCACTTTCCAAAAAGGATCAAGGGACAACAACAACAACAACAACAGTCAAATTTATCCCATTTATTAAGAAAGAAAACTTTCCTAAAAATCCTTGCAACAGATTTCCTCTTGGGTATCCAGCTCAGGGACATTTGCCTATCCTACCCCTCAGCACCAAAGATGTTTGCTGTGACTTCAAATGTTAAGCTTTCCAGCCTCTATTAGTAAAGGAAGGGTCAGGAAAAGATATTTTATAATTTGCATATATTGTAAAAATATATTTGTATACTATAATCTTATTTTTATAAATCAATGACAAAATTCTATGAATATACATATGTATTTTTATCTATGATTATATGAGCTTGAAGGAAAATATAGACATATACACACTAAGCCTTTATGTGGATTTCCTCAAGATAGGTAATATGGATAGAGAAGGCATGAAGAGAGAAAGCAAGCCAAAAAAAATTGTTAACTACGATGTGATCTTATGCATGCATTTAAATAAGATATATATATAAATATTTATATATATTTTAAAAATGTTTCCAATGTATCTTTAAAGATAGTAATTTACATCACAGTATGCATAATGAGGAATATTTCATTTGTTATAAAATACATAAACTTATATGTGCCTGGAAAAATAATATCCAACATTCATTGAGCTCTTACTTTGTGCCATACATATTTATACAAATGACTTACCTATTTTAATCCTCTCAACAATGCTATAAGCAACTGGTGTTATCCCCACTTCACAGATATGAAAACTAAGGCTTAAAGGAGTTCAGTGGCTCACCCAAATAACACAACAGGTGAGTCAAAGAACATACATAATATTAACATCGCTCACCTCTGGAAGTGGAATAAGGATAGGTTTGGGGAAAGAGGAAGAGAGGTATACACTTTTCCCTTTATTTATATAGAACATTCTCACGATTTTTTGATGAGTTTGTGTTTTATAAACAAGTTGAGATTTTTAAAAAAATTGCAGCCAATTTTATCCCATTTATTAGGACCTACACTTAACCATAGAAGTGAGGAAAGTTTATTTCCTTTTCTATACCATTTCTATATTTAAATTTATTTTCTCCACTTACTTCCCTATATCATTTTTTCTTTACTTTTATTTCTGCCTCCTAATAAAATTGTTTAGTCTCCTCAATATTTCTCCAATTCTCATCTTCAAAGTAAGATAAATTATATTTCCCATTCCCTCACGCGCACAGAAAGAAATCCTAGGGAGAAGAACAGACACCAAGCTCTCTTCTCAAGCTTACAGAGGATTACACATGTCAGAGAAATTCATTTTGATGTAAAACAGATCCGAATGCAAACTCCAGAGAACTGAACTGTCAAGCATTATTTGAGAAGGGTGATCAGGCAATGTGTCTGGGGTCCCATCAGATAGAATTCATTGTCATACATGGTAAGAAGGAAACAGAACTAAGGTAGAAAATGTGGATACCCTCAAAGTCCCTATATTAAACAGAGATTGGAATGCTACACTCCAGTGTCAAATCCCACAACAGTTCGGAGAAACATTTCAACTCAGAGAGAGAAAATCTCTTCAGCCTCTTAAGTCACTAGATCCCTGCCTCTGCTTAGCTCCTGACTTTGAGCATGTTCCAAGCTTCTGTTGGAAATTGCAATGGGGAGTGGATTAAGCACAGCTGGGCTTTCACACTTAAACCTTGAGCATTAACGGTTCAGCAAGGCAAGGTTTTCCCATTAGAACTACTGCACTTCCAAGTCCAAACTATTGATAAGCTCCCAAGTTTAGTCCATCTGTAAGAAATATGCAAGCATGTTGCCCATAAACTAGAGCACACATCTTAAAGTGGAATCAGAGTCAAGGAAAACAGCCAAGTGGAAACTGCCTTGACTAAACAAATAGTATTTCTCACACATTGCTGAGGTAAAAAGAATAAAAGTTTTCTCAACACTAACTTA
This sequence comes from Macaca mulatta, assembly GCF_049350105.2. Lineage (NCBI taxonomy): Eukaryota > Metazoa > Chordata > Mammalia > Primates > Cercopithecidae > Macaca > Macaca mulatta. The sequence goes on along the minus strand of NC_133411.1, from coordinate 164,352,845 downwards.
TCACATACAGTAACAATTGAACATTTAAGGGATGGGAGAGATCACCATTAAATGAAACTCTTTTTTAAACAGACTCCAAACACACACACACACTCACACACACGTTAATATTCTCCTCTTAATAAAATAATATCTAGAATGCATTTTCAAAAAGTTTGACAATTTAGCTTCAATTCATTATTATTATAATAAATGCATAGAGATATTCTTATTCATAGTGGTGTCAGTTTTAAAAATCTTACTATTTTTAGAACTTGTTCAAAGATGCTGAGTGAGATTTCATCCTAGCTTGGAACATCTAGGGGTTCATATTTTCCTTCATAGCTTTTACCTTCAAATGTACCTGAATTCTAAAAAGACCACAAGAAGTGAGATTTAGAAAACGGGAAACATTCCATAAAAGTATTACTAAAATAATCTAAAATTATGTTTCACTAGCGTAAAGGGAAATCCACTAAGACTCGCCTAGAGGCCAACATTTCTCCATTGTTACTAACATTTTCTAGGAATAACTTTTAATAATTTAGGTTCCCTGTGAGTGGTCTTTTCATGGGATAACGGAAGGGAAGGCATTGAACACTGAAAAGAGAGGTAAATGAACTCAAAGACAAGCACAATAAACATGTGCTGATAAAGAGAAGGAATTTTTCCTTTTTAGAAGAAAAATAACAGTAGGAAAATAACAATAATAATAGAAATTAGAAATTAAATTGAATAGACAAAGCTTGCCAATATTTAGTTACCCACCATGGGCTAGTTATGACACCAAGTGTTTTCCTTGTAAACCTCACATGAACACTTTTATTGCTTCCATTTGGAATATGAGAAAACTGGGTCTGAGGGAGGAGCTTGCCCTTGGTCACATAGCTAGAAAGTAGCATAGGTGAAATAAAATACCTATCCTGTCTGATTCTAAAGCCTTGCTTTGAATCACCTGAGAGAAAGAGATGCTGCTTAATATTAGCTACAGAGATAAACAGGGTAGAAAATAGTTGTACAACATATGTGCAAGAGAAGGAGAGGAGAGTTGAAAGCTGAGGAAGGAGGATTAAGGGAGAAGAGGAGAGGGGAAGAGAAGGGAAAAGAGGGAGAGAACAAAATAGTCACCCAGGGATGATAGGGACTACATTGTTTTTCAAGCTAGATTTTCCTGTTTGTACCCCTCAACTACCAAACTGATTCAAAGCTCTCTTCTTACCTTATACACTTCTGAATCTTATACCACAGATAATTCAGAATCTTTGCTAATGAACCAAAACTGGAGAAGAAGCCAAGCTGTGAGATTCAAGCTCCAGATATCCAAAGGTGGATTGATATTCAGTTGTTGCTAATTAAACTTAACCTAGGAGATATATCTCCAGAACCTAGCTCAAAGTTTGTAGAACCATGACCATAGAGGGCTGTAATTTCACGATGACCTATTCTGTCAATTTTACCTAAAAAAAATAGGGCACTAAGCCACTATATCCTGCCCTTAAATTCTCATCATCCCATTGGAAACGTAACAGAGAAGCTGCGCTTATAGGACCAAGCAACATAAAATCTATGGGGCCAAGACTTTCTGTAGCATAGTAGCCAGATCAGTTGTGTGTTTCTTTGTTTTGTTTGCAAGCAGTAAAACTGGCTCTGGCTAACTGAAGCAAAGCAGCTTTAGTGGTAGGATATAGGATCATTTGAAAACTTAAAAAATCTCTAAAGAGCCAATCTTAGGGGGAAAAAAGAAGCAGAGATCCAAGCAGCAGGAACTAATCAACAATTAAGGTGACAACACTACAAAGAATCAGCTGCCATCATCTTTTCATCCTGGCATCACTGAACTCTATAATATTTGAAGTCCTCAAAATGAGAAGTGAGTTAGCCTTATTTGGTTCTCTTACTGATCTCTTGGCTAGGGCAACTTAATTGACAGTTCCATCAATAATATGAACACTGGGGAAGAGACAGTTATACAAAGGAAAACTGGGGACAGAGTTCTCAAAAGGGGGGTGAGGTGAGAAACCAGTGTTTTAAGTACAGGGAAAAAAATCCACTCCAGTATCCCAGTGCTTTGATTTCCCTTAGGGATCTGGATTCTCTCATTCATTCATGTGCATGTATGTGCATGTATGTTCTTTCTCTCTGTCTCTCTTCCTCTCTCTCTCTCTCTCTCTCTCTCTCTCTCAAGACAGGGGTTGAGCAAGAAGTGATAAAGAAAGGAACATGCAGAAAGAGGGATGACTTTCAAAAATATCCAAGGCAACTATTCTGGATGAAAATAATGAGCTTGTGGCATTTTTTTTTAGGTTTTTCAGCCCTTTTTGGTAGAGCAGTTTTAGGTACACAACAAAATTAATAAGGATTAATAAGGAGGGACAGATATTTCCTATATAACATCTGCCCTAGCACATGCATAGCCTCCCCCATTATCAACATCAGCCACCAGAATGGTACATTTGTGAGCCAGTATTATACTGACACATCAATATCACTCAAAGTCCATGGTTTACCTTAGGGTTCACTCTGTGTTGTGCATTCTATGAGTTTGGACAACTATACAATGACATGTAGCCATCACTACAGTATCATATAGAATACTGTCATTTTAAAAATCTTCTATGCTCTCCCTACTTAACCCTCACAACCATTGACCATTTTACTATCTGCATAGTTTTGCCTTTAAAGAATGTCATATAGCTGCAATCATACAGTATGTAATATTTTCAGGTTGGCTTATTTCATGTAGTAATACCCTTTGAAGTTTCCTTCTTATCTTTTCATGGCTTGATAGCTCATTTCTTTTTAGCATTGAGTAATACTCTATTGTCTGGATATACCACAGTTAATTTATCCATTCACCTATTGAAGGACATTTTAGCTGCTCCTGGGTTTTGGCAATTATGAATAAAACTGCTACAAGTATCTATGTGAAGGACATAAGTTTTGTGTGGACATAAGCTTTCAACTCATGAGTAAATATAGAAGCAGTCAATTGCCAGCTTGTATAAGAGTATGTTAGTTTTATAAGAGACTGCCAAAATGTCTTCTAATGTGGCTGTAACACTTTCCTATCAGCAATGTATAAGAGTTCCTGTTGCTCCGTAGCCTTGTCAGCATTTGGTGTTGTCAGTGTCCCACATATTGGCCATTCTAGTAAGTGTATAGCAGTATCTCATTGTTTTAATTTGCATTTTCCTGCTGACATATGATGTAGAGCATCTTTTCACATGTTATTTGTTATTTGTATAAATTTTTAGATGAAGAGTCTGTGATGGTCTTTGGCCCATTCAGACAATTTTAAAAGACTTTTTGAAATGGTATAATAATGGCAGAAATGTTTATTTTTGACACCTTAAAATAGCTGTTTTAAGAAAATGAATTTTGATGAATATGAAGCCCTTTAGTCTGCTGGCACCTTGACATGCAAATCTGGGAGAAGTTATAGAGAGCGTGGAGTTTGTAATAGAAGACAGTTTGAAGAGCTGTGGAATGAGAATGTGCAATTGGAAATCAAAAAGTATATTTTGTTAGCAGCAAACCCTGGACTGCTCAAGACATGTACACTGAGACTGCCCTTTAGAGAAAGCCGTTTATGGTCTATGTGCCAAAACAAAGTGAGAGAGGTGATAACAAAGCAAAACAAGATAGAAAAGTGAAATAGTAGAACACACAGATCCAGAGCAGTCTATACGGAAGCATGGGAAACAGGATTAACAGAATAGCTGCCTTGACAGCTACTGGTCTTTCAAGTCCAGTTCATGTCCCTCTGGAAGAATGGTGAAATTTCCAGGCCTTGGGGAAAAGATATACCCATGATAAATCCTTCTATAATTGAGCCAGATGGATCGGTTTCTGGTTTACTGCTATTAAAACAATTCCAGTATAAGACAAATACCCTTAGTCAATTTTGCAGCAAAAGTTCATGTCCTGGCCAGGAATCCCAGGAGGCTGGATGCCTGCCAAGATGGGTCATTTGACACAAAGGAAGGAGAGACCTGCAAAGGAACCCTGCTATGGCAGCTTTAGCATCAGGAACTGTGGGGATGAAGATATGAGCATTTGCCAACTCGGGCAAATAATAATTATAAACAGAGATCTGAAACTTGCAGTTCTGGCAGGCATTCCATTACTAGCCTCACAGTCTGTGTTGGGTGAATTGTGACACTCCTACCAGCCTCCCTCCGATTGTGAGCAACCGAGTGATGAGGATACTTGTCACTACTTTTCACAGCTCATGAGTGGTGAGCGATTACTGTGATTAACAAGGACACTGGGTTCATTCGCATGATTAACTTGCAGCTTTGGACAGTGAGGAATTATGGTGATTAGCGATTCAGACTGATTAAAAGTTCATTGGCTAAGGCAAAACCTCAGCTAATGGGGAAAAAGTGATGGAGAGGGGCATGCCCACTGCATGGGGAGTGGATGCTGATATAGAGCCACTAACATGAGAAGCAGAGGACAGACATCAATTGTCATTAATTTGGTTGCATCCACAATGACCCATAATAAACTGACCTTCCCTGACAGAGAGAAAAGGGAAGAGAAAGCAATTATTAACAAAAGAGTATTTTTTAGTTTGGGGGGAGGATGGATTAAAATCCTCTTTATCCTGAGAAAGTAAGATTAACTTTAAAACATTTCCATTAACTCTATTTTGGCCAGATTCAAGGATAGTTGAGTCTAAGAAATGCAGGTATATGAAACTGAAAAACTGAACTGAAAAGACTTGGCATAGTGGTTAGTAACCTAGGCTCTGGGATCAGATACATCAAGGTTAATTATCTTCTACTTACCAGCTGTGACCTTGTGAAGTTCACTCAGTCTGAAAAACATCAGTAACTCTAAACACTGAATTGCTAAAAGACTCAATGAGAAAAATATTTAGAAATGTGCCTAGCATACAACCCTCAAGAAATATTATTTTTAGGAACCACAAAAACAATCTAGAAATCATTTTGTCATTCATTGCAAATCCAAGGGATTCATATACTTTTATGTGCCCATTGAAGTCTGTATCACTTAGGCATACTTACCAAATTTACAGTTGATATGATACTGTGAAAAATATTCAATTGAAATGGATAACAAAATTGAGATCTCAAATGTTCTTAATTATCTGAGATAATAATCCAACTCTAACATAATGAAAATTGAATTCTGTAACTTATTTCACATCAGTCATCATACTCAGTACTGGGCATATAAAGATGATTAAGAAGGGGGCCATGCTCTCAAAATGCTCAAGGTTCAGTTGGAGAGTGTCTTAGTCCATCTGCATTGCTATAAAGGAATACCTGGGGCTAGGTAATCTATAATGAAAATAGGTTTATTTGGCTCACAGTTCCACAGGCTGTATAAGAAACATTGCGCCAGCATCTGCTTCTGATGAGGGCCTCAGGCTGCTTCCATTCGTAGTGGAAGGCAAGCCAGTATGTGCAGTGAGAAAGGAAATGAGAGAGAGAGAGGGAGGAGGTGCTATGCTCTTTTTAATAACCAGCTCTTTGGGGAATGAACAGAGGTGGAACTCACTCATTATTATGAGGATGTTACCAAGCCATTCATGAGGGATCCACCTACATGACCCAAACACTTCCCATTAGGCCCCAACTTCAATACTGGGGATCAAATGTCAATGTGATATTTTGAGATGTCAAACAAACCATACTCAAACTATAGCAGAGAGAGATGCACACACCAACAAAGGCAATCCCCTTGTATAAGCATAGTCACAAGGCCATTCCAGAGAAAGGAGTATGTAATCTTCTACAGGATGGGAGGAAGAGAGAAATCGAGGGAGTTTTATCTCATCTGAATTTCAGGCAGAGAAAATACAATATGCAAAGAAATGAAACGTTAAATGACATGTCATATTTGAGAGACTATAGTAGAAAGAGAGAAGTGGTAAGTGAATGGAGAAAACAAGAGAGAAATATATGCTGGGAAAGATATTGAGAGACGTCAAGTGCCATGTTAAAGAATGTAGGTGTTATCTTGAAAGGTACAAGAGAGGAGTTAAGTAGTCGATTCAAAAAATCTATTTAGTAAGCACCTTCTCTGTGCTAGACATTGTCATAGTAAGCACCTTCTGTGTGCTAGACATTGTCACTTAGAATGTATCTGGTAGCAGACAAGATTTCCTGACCTCCTGGGACTTATATTCTAATGACAGAGAGGAATAATATTGAGCATATAAATAAATTTTAAAACTTTTTTCCAAATAGTATTAGGTGCTACCAAATATGCTGCAAAGAAAGTATAATAGGGTAAAGAAATAGTGATGTGGACAAGGATGCTACTTGAGCCAAGGTGGTCTAGGAGTGCTTCTCTCAGGAGGTGACATTTGAGCTGAGGTGTGAATAACAAGAAAACCAAACCAGGCAAAGATTTGGAGACACAACAGTTCGAAGTGTAGAAAAAGAAAAGTAAACTACTCACTCTTTTAAGAAAGTGAGAAGAAGGCAATGAGTTTGAGGCCTGTGAGGAAAGGATGGTAGGAGTTACAACTAGAGAAGAAGGAAGTCAGGAGCCAGATATTGTAGGCCAGAAATTCTCCCTGAGAGCCATCAGGCTAGCCATACCTATGGACATTTCTGAGACTCTGTCAGGGTGGGTTTTTTGTTTGTTTCTCAGTGACAACGACAGAAGCTCCTTCCTGGATTTGAGAAAACACAAAACAGAACTGCAAGGGTTCCTGTAGCACACAGGAAAGTCTACATATCAGAGTTGTGATTCATCTTATATGACTTTCTAATGTCCCACTAAACACTTATTTAGATAAAATGCCAGCTGATAGTTATCCAATCCTAAAATCTAACTTCATTTTAAATCAGTGCATTTTTTAAACTAAAGATATATTAGTCCCCAACTTTTCCAAAAACACAAATGCCTTATAAACTGAGGGAATATTAAACATAGTTTTGTTCTGAACATTACCAAAAACATTTTGGGATATAATGTCACCATAGCAATGCTGCTTGAGGTGTTTGAGTTACTAATCAAAACACAAACAGACCTGTATCAATCTGCATTTGTTGCTCACATGTTCCTAGTGACTTTATCTATAGGTGCAAGTATTTATTTACTTACATCTTCTAGTGTAATTATGCCTATGTATGTACATGCTGAATATATATTGCATTATTATAAACCATTTTCCTTCTATTTTGCATTATATGAAACTAGGACATTATTTCTATTTGCGAATTCATGATCAGATAGGTTATATTATCTGTAAGTTTATTATGAGAGTGAAGTGGGTGAATAAGAATATTTGTTCATAAAATGAAGCTGTTGGCTCTGACAGAGCTGAGGACCACTATAGGTCATGGCAACGACAGTGGATTTTATTCTAAGACCAATGAGAAATTCAGAGAATATTTTAAAAGGAAGTGTTGTGATCTGATTGGCAGTTTTAAAAGCTCAAATGTCAGTGCCCAAGATGGCCGAATAGGAACAGCTCCAGCCTCCAGCTCCCAGCATGAGTGACACAGAAGACAGGTGATTTCTGCATTTTCAACTGAGGAACCAGGTTTATCTCACTGGGTCATGTCGGACAGTTGGCACTAGTCCACGGGTGCAGCCCGAACAGCGAGAGCTGAAGCATGGTGAGGCATCGCCTCACCTGGGAAGCTCAAGGGGGAAGGGAATTCCTTTTCCTAGCCAAAGGAAATTGAGACTCAAAACACCTGGAAAATAGGTTAACTCCCACCCTAATACTGTGCTTTACCAAGGGTCTTAGCAAATGGCACATCAGGAGATTATATCCCACGCCTGGCCCAGAGGGTCCAACGCCCACAGAGCCTCCCTCATTGCTAGCACAGCAGTCTGAGATCTAACTGCAAGGTGGCAGCAAGACTGGGGGAGGGGCGCCTACCATTGCTGAGGCTTAAGTAGGTAAACAAAGCCACCTGGAAACTCGAATTGGGTGGAGCCCCCCACAGCTCAAGGAGGCCAGCCTGCCTTTGTAGACTCCTCCTCTGGGGACAGGGCATAGCTAAACAAAAAGCAGCAGAAACCTCAGCAGAGTTAAATGCCCCTGTCTAACAGCTTTGAAGAGAGCAGTGGTTCTCCCAGCATGGAGGTTGAGATCTGAGAATGGACAGACTGCCTGCTCAAGTGGGCCCCTGACCCCTGAGTAGCCTAAATGGGAGACATCCCCCACTAGGTGCAGACTGACACCTCACACCTCGCACGGTGGGGTACACCCAGAGACAAAGGTTCCAGAGCAAGAATCAGACAGCAACACTTGCTGTTCAGCAATATTCTACCTTCTGCAGCACTCGCTGCTGATACCCAGGCAAACAGGGTCTGAAGTGGACCTCAAGCAAACTCCAACAGACCTACAGCTGAGGGTCCTGATTGTTAGAAGGAAAACTAACAAACAGAAAGGACACCCACACCAAAACCCCATCAGTATGTCACCATCATCAAAGACCAAAGGCAGATAAAACCACAAAAATGGGAAAAAGCAGGGCAGAAAAGCTGAAAATTCAAAAAATCAGAGTGCATTTCCCCGTCCAAAGGAACACAGCTCATCGCCAGCAACGGAACAAAGTTGGATGGAGAATGATTTTGACGAGTTGAGAGAAGAAGGCTTCAGTCGATCAAACTTCTCAGAGCTAAAGGAGGAACTACGTACCCAGCACAAAGAAACTGAAAACCTTGAAAAAAGATTTGACAAATGGCTAACTAGAATAACCAATGTAGAGAAGTCCTTAAAAGAGCCAATAGAGATGAAAACCATAACATGAGAACTATGTGACAAATGCACAAGCTTCAGTAACCAACTCGCTCATCTGGAAGAAAGAGTATCATCGATTGAAGATCAAAAAAATGAAATGAAGCGAGAAGAGAAGTGTAGAGAAAAAAGAGTAAAAAGAAATGAACAAAGCCTCCAAGAAATATGGGATTATGTGAAAAGACCAAATCTACGTCTGATTGGTGTGCCTGAAAGTCACGGGGAAAATGGAACCAAGTTGGAAAACACTCTACAGGATATTATCCAGGAGAACTTCCCCAACCTAGTAAGGCAGGCCAACATTCAAATTCAGGAAATACAGAGAATGCCACCAAGATACTCCTCAAGAAAAGCAACCCCAAGACACATAATTGTCAGATTCACCAAAGTTGAAATGAAGGAAAAAATGTTAAGGGCAGCCAGAGACAAAGGTCGGGTTACACAAAAAGGGAAGCTCATTAGACTAACAGCAGATCTCTCGGCAGAAACTCTCCAAGCCAGAAGAGAGTGGGGGCCAATATTCAACATTCTTAAAGAAAAGAATTTTCAACCCAGAATTTCATATCCAGCCAAGTTTCATAAGTGAAGGAGAAATAAAATCCTTTACAGACAAGCAAACGCTTAGAGATTTTGTCACCACCAGGCCTGCCCTACAAGAGATCCTGAAGGAAGCACTAAACATGGAAAGGAGCAACAGGTACCAGCCATTGCAAAAACATGTCAAAATGTAAAGTCCATCAATGTTAGGAACAAACTGCATCAACTAACAAGACAATAACCAGCTAATATCATAATGACAGGATCAAGTTCACACATAACAATATTAATCTTAAATGTAAATGGACTAAATGGTCCAATTAAAAGACACAGATTGGCAAATTGGATAAAGAGTCAAGACCCATCAGTTTGCTGTATTCAGGAGACCCATCTCACATTCAGAGACACACATAGGCTCAAAATAAAGGATGGCAGAAGATCTACCAAGCAAATGGAAAACAAAAAAAAAGCAGGGGTGGCAATCCTAGTCTCTGATAAAACAGACTTTAAACCATCAAAGATCAAAAGAGAAAAAGAAGGCCATTACATAATGGTAAAGGTATCAATTCATCACGAAGAGCTAACTATCCTAAATATATATGCACCCAATACAGGAGCACCCAGATTCATAAAGCAAGTCCTTAGAGACTTACAAAGAGACTTAGACTCCCACACAATAATCAGGGAGACTTTAACACCCCACTGTCAACATTAGACAGATCAACGAGACAGAAAGTTAACAAGGATATTTAGGAATTGAACTCAGCTCTGCACCAAGCGGACCTAATAGACATCTACAGAACTCTCCACCCCAAAGCAACAGAATATACATTCTTCTCAGCACCACATCGCACTTGTTCCAAAATTAACCACATAGATGGAAGTAAAGCACTCCTCAGCAAATGTACAAGAACAGAAATTATAACAAACTGTCTCTCAGACCACAGTGCAATCAAACTAGAAGTCAGGACTAAGAAACTCAATCAAAACCGCTCAACTACATGGAAACTGAACAACCTGCTCCTGAATGACTACTGGGTACATAACAAAATGAAGGCAGAAATAAAGATGTTCTTTGAAACCAATGAGAACAAAGATACAACATACCAGAATCTCTGGGACACATTTAAAGCAGTGTGTAGAGGGAAATTTATAGCACTAAATGCCCACAAGAGAAAGCAGGAAAGATCTAAAATTAACACCCTAACATCTCAATTAAAAGAACTAGAGAAGCAAGAGCAAACACATTCAAAAGCTAGCAGAAGGCAAGAAAAAACTAAGATCAGAGCAGAACTGAAGGAGATAGAGACACAAAAAACCTCCAAAAACATCAATGAATCCAGGAGTTGGTTTTTTGAAAAGATCAACAAAATTGATAGACCGCTAGCAAGACTAATAAAGAAGAAAAGAGAGAAGAATCAAATAGATGCAATAAAAAATGAGAAAGGGGGTATCACCACCGACCCCACAGAAATACAAACTACCATCAGAGAATACTATAAACACCTCTATGCAAATAAACTAGAAAACCTAGAAGAAATGGATAATTTCCTGGATACTTACACTCTCCCAAGACTAAACCAGGAAGAAGCTGAATCGCTGAATAGACCAATAGCAGGCTCTGAAATTGAGGCAATAATTAATAGCCTACCAACCAAAAAAAGTCCAGGACCAGATGGATTCACAGCTGAATTCTACCAGAGGTACAAGGAGGAGTTGGTACCATTCCTTCTGAAACTATTCCAATCAATAGAAAAAGAGGGAATCCTCCCTAACTCATTTTATGAGGCCAACATCATCCTGATACCAAAGCCTGACAGAGATACAACAAAAAAAGAGAATTTTAGACCAATATCCCTGATGAACATCGATGCAAAGATCCTCAATAAAATACTGGCAAATTGAATCCAGCAGCACATCAAGAAGCTTATCCACCATGATCAAGTGGGCTTCATCCCTGGGATGCAAGGCTGGTTCAACATACACAAATCAATAAATGTAATCCAGCATATAAAGAGAACCAAAGACAAAAACCACATGATTATCTCAATAGATGCAGAAAAGGTCTTCGACAAAATTCAACAGCCCTTCATGCTAAAAACTCTCAATAAATTTGGTAATGATGGAATGTATCTCAAAATAATAAGAGCTATTTATGACAAACCCACAGCCAATATCATACTGAATGGGAAAAAACTGGAAGCATTCCCTTTGAAAACTGGCACAAGACAGGGATGCCCTCTCTCACCACTCCTATTCGACATAGTGTTGGAAGTTCTGGTCAGGGAAATCAGGCAAGAGAAAGAAATAGAGCGTATTCAGTTAGGAAAAGAAGAAGTCAAATTGTCCCTGTTTGCAGATGACACGATTGTATATTTAGAAAACCCCATTGTCTCAGCCCAAAATCTCCTGAAGTGGATAAGCAACTTCAGCAAAGTCTCAGGATACAAAATTAATGTGCAAAAATCACAAGCATTCTTATACACCAGTAACAGACAAACAGAGAGCCAAATCATGAATGAACTCCCATTCACAATAGTTTCAAAGACAATAAAATACCTAGGAATCCAACTTACAAGGGATGTAAAGGGCCTCTTCAAGGAGAACTACAAACCACTGCTCAATGAAATAAAAGAGGACACAAACAAATGGAAGAACATACCATGCTCATGGATAGGAAGAATCAATATTGTGAAAATGGCCATACTGACCAAGGTAATTTATAGATTCAATGCCATCCCCATTAAGTTACCAATGAACTTTCTTCACAGAATTGGAAAAACCTGCTTTAAAGTTCATATGGAACCAAAAAAGACCCCACATTGCCAAGACAATCCTAAGCCAAAAGAACAAAGCTGGAGGCATCACGCGACCTGACTTCAAACTATACTACAAGGCTACAGTAACCAAAACAGCATGGTACTGATACCAAAACAGAGATACAGACCAATGGAACAGAACAGAGCCCTCAGAAAGAATACAACACATCTACAGCCATCGGATCTTTGACAAACCTGGCAAAAACAAGAAATGGATAAAGGATTCCCTATTTAATAAATGGTGCTGGGAAAATTGGCTAGCCATAAGTAGAAAACTGAAACTGGATCCTTTCCTTACTCCTTATACGAAAATTAATTCAAGATGGATTAGAGACTTAAATGTTAGACCTAAAACCATAAAAGCCCTAGAAGAAAACCTAGGGAATACCATTCAGGACATAGGCATGGGCAAGGACTTCAAGTATAAAACACCAAAAGCAATGGCAACAAAAGCCAAAATTGACAAATGGGATCTAATTAAACTAAAGAGCTTCTGCACAGCAAAAGAAACTACCATCAGAGTGAACAGGCAACCTACAGAATGGGAGAAAATTTTTGCAATCTCCTCATCTGACAAAGGGATAATATCCAGAACCTATAAAGAACCCAATCAAATTTACAAGAAAAAAACAAACCCCATCAAAAAGTGGGCAAAAGATATGAACAGACACTTCTCAAAAGAAGACATTCATACAGCCAACAGACACATGAACAAATGCTCATCATCACTCACCAACAGAGAAATGCAAATCAAAACCACAATGAGATACCATCTCACACCAGTTAGAATTGCAATCATTAAAAACTCAGGAAACAACAGGTGGTGGAGAGGATGTGGAGAAATAGGAACACTTTTACACTGTTGGTGGGACTATAAACTAGTTCAACCATTGTGGAAGACAGTGTGGCGATTCCTCAAGGATCTATAACTAGAAATACCATTCGACCCAACCATCCCATTACTGGGGATATACCCAAAGGATTGTAAGTCAGGCTGCTATAAAGACACATGCACATGTATGTTTACTGCAGCACTATTCACAATAGCAAAGACTTGGAACCAACCCAAATGTCCATCAGTGACAGACTGGATTAAGAAAATGTGGCACATATACACCATGGAATACTATGCAGCCATAAAAAAAGATGAGTTCGTATCCTTTGTAGGGACATAGATGCAGCTGGAAACCATCATTCTCAGCAAACTATCGCAAGAACAGAAAACCAAATACCGCATGTTCTCACTCATAGGTGGGAACTGAACAATGAGACCACTTGGACACAGGAAGGGGAACATCACACACCGGGTCCTATTGTGGGGAGGGGGGAGGGGGATGGATAGCATTAGGAGATATACCTAATGTAAATGATGAGTTAATGCGTGCAGCACACCAACATGGCTCATGTATACATATGTAACAAACCTGCAGGTTGTGCACACGTACCCTAGAACTTAAAGTATAATAAAAAAATAAAAATAAAAAAAAATAAAAGCTCACATGTGCATTTGTAGAATCCTGATTGTGGATGGTAAGATGGAAATCAGAGAGACCAGAGAGAAGCTTGATGCAGAAGTCAATGTAGGCAAGGACAGGGGCCTGGACTAATGAGCTAAGAATCGTTTGTGAAAGTTTATGTTTTTGTCTGCTTAGAACATTTGAAGGATTTAAAGACATTTATCATATCATTTCTTATTATTTTCTACTTTTTGCTAAATATGCCCAGATCCATCAATTACATTCTGTATGACGTGGTTTCTCTGCTTGATCTTAGGCAAAAGGCTGAGAAGTGATTGACATGGTTTCTAGACTGCTTTCCACCTTTGCTGACATCTTCTGAAAATATTCTAGGTTGTCCATGTCTCTATTGGACTTCCCAGAATTGAGGGCAATTCTGCAAATGGAGTTTGACTCATTCACTGGACAATTAAACAACTAGTACCTGTGACTGCTCTACCCTGCTGCCTATTGAAAAATGAATTAGTGTTTTTTGTAGCTGCATTGTGTCATTTATTTATAGTCCACTTTGGGTGAACTATGACTTCTTCTCTTTGAGCCTATGTGCCAGCCTTTATATTTCTAACACTGTTACCCAGGTTACCTTTCTTTTATCCCTCTCCTTTACCACTGGAATTCAATACATCATGAGGTGAAATTGAAAAGAGATGTGCTCTACACATTACAAAAGGCCCCCCCCCCCCCGGCCAAAAAATATAAGCCAACATGTGACAAATTTCAGCAGAATAGTCCAAACAGCAGGTGTCATGGTGCTTGCCATTTTTTCATAAGCTCCAACCTGTATAGGTGGAACCTTTCCTCAAAACCATTTTATCTTAGACATCTATGTTTGTTCTGTCACCAACCATATCTACTAGCAATAAAAACATCTGTCTCCAATCCAACCAGTTGTATCTCTGCAGGAGAGGATGTTTTATTAAATAATGAGTTCCTATCATTGAAAGCATTTAAGCAAACTTTGGATATATGAGATGCTTTGGATCTACTAGATGGAATTTAAGGTTCCTTATAATTCTAAATTCTACTGATACCATGACTTTTATCATCTTTTACCAACTGGGCTTGCAGTTACACTAGTTCTCCTACTCACGCTTGCTTGGGGGAATGGCTTCGTGAAACTGACTGTTTCAGCTATCTACTGCTATATAATGAACCACCCCAAAACTTATTGACATAAAACAATAATTTTATTATACTTATGGATTCTACAGGTTAGGAATTTGGACAGAGAACAATAGAGATAGCTTGTCTCTGCTCCCCAATGTCTGGGACCTGTATTTGGAAGACATGCATGGCTAAGTATGACTAAGATATCTGGAGATGGCTCCAACCACTGGGGCCTAGAATTATCCAGAAGTGTCTTCATTCACATATCTAACACCTAGGCTGGCATAACTCAGAAGTTAGTCTCAACTGAAACTAACTGGCACATCATGAGGCTTCTCCATGGGGCTTGGGCTTCCTCACAATATGGTGAGTGTAACAGCAGTCAAACCTCTTACATGGCAGGTTAGGGCTCCAAGAGCAAGCATTCAAAGAGCAAGGTGGAAACTGCATGCTTTTTATGACTGAGTCTCATAAATCATCTATCACCATGTATTATTGGTTGAATCTGTCATACACCTGCCCAGATTTAAGGGGTGGGGGTTATAGACCCCACCTCTCAATGGAAGAAATGAAGCTGCATTTTTTAAGTTGCCACATTCCCAACTGGGTTTATTTTAAAATTTTAGATCATAACAACCAAGGTTTGTTTTTCCCCCTAAATTTCCTGACTCTGGTTGAAGTAAAGTATGCACCTTCACCATGTATGAGCAGGCACTGGGGCTTCTAAGCACAACAGGGAAGAAGAAAGAGGTGACCAATGCTTCCACTGGACATGACAAGATTTTTCTGGAGCCCAAGAGAACATATGCCTTTGTAGTGAAACAAAGACTGACATTCTGAATTCCTGCTGCTTCCTTTAGAGACCCTTGAAGCTCCAAGATTAAACTCTGCAGCATCCCAGCATCCTGGGAGGAAAAAGCCTGGCTCAGACTCAATTTATTGGACACTGACCTTTAATCCACTGAAATTTGTATGTATTCTACAAGTCTCTCGATGCTCTGTTCGGCCTAATTGGTTACCTAGACATGTCCTTATCCTCACCTGGGGACTATAAACCTTCTTAGGCCTGGGAGAGGAGGTGCGGAGAAAGAGATGACTAGGCTTCCCACAGAGACCCATCAAGTTTCACTTTGGAGTAACAGAGAAAAAGGAGGAAAGCTACCTCAGCAAGGGAATTGAAATGCTAGAGGAAGCATCCCCTCCTGGCTGAGTGTAGTGCAGTTCTCTGCACCGACCTCCAACTAATTATTCCTCACTGCACATCAGCAAAGGCGAATCTGATTAAAGTCATAAATCAGTGCTGTTTCTGTGGGAAGGGTGTGGAGTTGGTGTGTTCATTAATATGTACAACATTATCAAAAATGGGGGCTTTGATCATGTCATGGCCATTCCCTAGTTTAATTCAAGATGCCAGAATTCTAGGTTCAGCAATAGTGACCTTTCAGTTTAAATTCCAAACCATTGAAATTGAAGGCAGTATGCAAGTCAACATCCCTATCTTTCACGGCAGGCCAGGCAGTCCTGGCTAGGAGGAAGAAATGAGAATGATATATGGTCACTGATCAGTCTTCATAATGTTAGTTAATGAAAGCTAACTAACTAAGCACTTGCCATGTAAGTGCCATACTCTTTACATGTGTCATCTCATTTTATCCTTGTAACAATCCCGTTTTACACAAGTGGAAACCGAGACCCAGGGAAGTAAAGTAAGTAACTGCCCCAAATTACAGTGTTTAGAAGTGATGGAACCAGGATTGAGCCAATCTTAGTCTACAGCTACTACTTTAACCACAAGCAATACTGCCTCTGCTTATGAGCATGTGTCAGACACCTTCTAAATACTACCTGGATAGTCAGAAAGAGCTAAGGAAGGTGATGCCTGACCTGAGTCCTTAGAGTAAGGAGAAACCAACCAGTCTGAGGAAGAGAAAACAGGTGTTTAGAGAGCATTGCAAGGAAAGAGGAATGGAACAGATGGAGCATAGAAGACTTTTTGGGCAGTGAATTTACTCTGTATGATATTACAATGATTGACACATCCCACTATATGTTTATCAAAACCCATAGAATGTACAACACCAAGAGTGAACCTTAAGATAAACTATGGACTGGGAGACTATGAGTCAGTGTGGTCTCATCAGTTGTAACAAATCTACCACTCTTTTGGGGGATAATAATAGTAATAATAATAATGAGGGAGGCTATAGATGTGGGGGGGTAGGGAGTCAATGGGAACTCTCTGTACCTTCTGCTCAATTTCACCACAAAAACTACTCTAAAAAAAAGGCAGGTTGAAAAATTACATGTTGGGTACAAATTACACTATTCAGGAGATGGGTACACTGAAAGCCCAGACTTTACCACCTCGTACTACATGCATGTAAGAAACCTGCTCTTGTACCCCCTAAATCTATTAAAAATAAAAATTAAAAATGAAGTCTATATTTTTAAAAAGTTAAGTGTCTGCAAGAGCCTGAAGGCTTCTGAGAGCCAGGATGAAAGCTCCTTGAAGTCAGGAATCATGTTTTCTTGCTCACTGTAGAAGCCCTTGGTACCCGGCACATAATAGCCACATGAAGAATCAAGAGGACAATAGTTGCAAGCATGGACTCTGAAGCCAGACTACCAGTGTTGAGCTGTGTAACCTTTAATGCACAGCTTCACATTTATGAGCTTTTGTTTCCCCATCTGTAAAAAACGGGGTGATAAGAGAATCTGCCTCCTAGAGTTATAAGGTAGGATCAAATGAGATCATGTGGGTCAAGTGCATACCTAGTCTAGTGTCAGCCATAGGATCAGAGCTCAAAACAATGGTAAAGATGGTTGTTTATTTTTAGACCTTGGTAAGTCTTTGTCAGGGAAATGAATAAACGCTGTTGGTATGATTTATTAGAAGGCAGCAATGATTTCAATACAACTACAAAGGGTGAGAGACAAGTAGGGCAAGATAAAGCTGATGCCAAATTGGACATCCTTACTTTGCCTCCTACCTTTTCCATATATTCCATGATCCTAATGGTGATGGAGATGAGGAGAAGAAAGATACTGCTTTCTATTTACACTGAAATTTGCACTTCATAGGATATTTACATGGTAATTATTTTATTCACACTTGCAAGCAAATATATGCACAGTATAATGTTTTGGTCAACAACCGCATACAGGATGGTGGTTTTTTAAGCTTATAATGCCATATTTTTACAGTACCTTTTTTATGTTTAGATGCACAAATACTTGCCATTGTGTTATAATTGCCTGCAGTGTTCAGTACTATAACATGCTGTACAGGTTTGCAGCGTAGGAGCAGTAGGCCATACTATATAGCCTAAGTGTATAGCAGACTATCCCATCTAAGTGTGTGTAAGTACATTTTATCATGTTCACACAACAATGAAATCATCAAGTAACATATGACAGTATATGACAAATATAAAACATGTGTGTCTTGTCCCCATTTTGTGTAAACCTATTGAAACCCAGAGAGGAAAAGTGCCCGTAAAAAGTCGACAGATTGATAAGTAACAGAAAAACACACCCCAGTTATTCTGACCTCAGCCTCTTTATCACTCTACATGGATAATAGAGTTAGCATAGAAACGCTCAGGGAATTTCTTCAACACCAGAGAATGAGTTTGACAGATTTGCTGACTATTCACAAAACGTGTTTCTTTTTTTTCCTGGAACATACCTTTACTAAATTTTCTTTACTACATTCACTATATTTTTATGGTATCTTAACATGGTTATTTTTGTCAGAATAGCCTAGAATTTCTGTAAATATTTTGGTTTATTATAATAAGCATGTTCCTCCCCAGAAAAAATTATTCAAAGTAATTCCTTAAGGTAAAAAATTTTAACTTTAAAACAATTCTGATCTTTTAAAAGAAAAAAGGTTATTAAGATCCCTTTAGCTTGATAAATAGGAATTATCTTTCCTGGTTGCTCTCCAGTGAACGTGAGTGCACTGCATATGCTCATTGACTGTGTTACTACATCTCCCTTGCAAGTAGGTGTGATCATGTGACTGAACCCTGGTCAAAGGATGGTGGGCACATCCAGGCTTAGTTCATGAGATCTTCCCCTTTTTCTCCTTGAACAGCAACGTCACAAGTTGAATACTGCAGACTTGCAAAATGGAAGAAACCTGAATTCCTAAATCACAGCTTTGGACAGAATTGCCAAATGATCTGGAACCCCATTTGGAAATTACATAAATGAGAAATATATTTATATTATGCTAAGCTGGTGAGGTTTCTCTGTTTCAGCAGGTAGCCTTCATTACCTTAACTAAATAAAAGTAGGGAAAGGAATATCAATATTACAAACCCAGACATTCAAATAAGAGCAATCTTCAGAACGTCCAGGCCCTATACTCCAATGAACCTTAGGTTCTTTTCTAGAATTGCAGTAGGTGGCAATCCTGACAATGGGCAGTAATAGATGAGAATTGTAAGATGGTAAATTCTTTTAGGGCAGGGGTCCTTTCTACCTTTGTGTCCTCAGCACCTCACATAATACCAGACACAACATTGATGTTTAATAAAAGGTGATATGTAAATGGTTAATAACCATCCTAACATCCATCATCTAAGGAGATAACAGTTGAACAGGTCTTGAATGTTTAGGTTCTTCAAATGGAAAAGAGCAATTTCCTACAGGAAACCTCTTACAGATCTTCCATGACTTGGTGATAGTTAAGGTGGTAAGGGACTTGATTTATTCATTTCTTCAAAGCTATTTATTGAGTACCCATTATATGCCTGGCATTATTATAATGGTACAGCAAATGCAAAAAGCAGTACAGAGGATAAAAGGACAGCAAGAAATAAAACAAATAAAGCCTTTGTTTTCTTGGCTCTTACACTCTAGTGAATTTCTACATACACGTTGAAACCTTTATAAACAAAAACCTAGGTTCAAATCAGCTACATACTCAGTAGTCTGAGTGCATATTATAATAATGAGTATGTTGCAGGCTAGCAAAGTTTTGATGAGAGACACATTATAATAACAGTCCATTCTCCCAAAGCATAAGAACACCTTATCCAAACATACGAATAAAGAAAATCATCAACTGAAATCTGGACAACAATTAACCAGATCCACACTCAAGAAGTTAAATTACGCAGGGAAGAAAAATCACAGTAACAAATGACTGGTAAAGGTAACCTTCTGTGGCTGGTTACATGGTAGGTGATGATGATAGTACCAAGCGATTCTGTTTCTGAGTTCCTGTTTTAAAAGAGTTAATCATATAATTTGGCTACAGAAATACTAGCAATGGCAGATGTGCTGTCCAACTGACCAGGTTAAGAAAAATAAAGGCAGATGGTTTTAGATTAAAGTCTGGATGGCAACGTTGTCATTAGAGAATTGACGTTCTGTCACCAGGCCAAGGTTCTTCTATTCTATTTACTTTACTCTCTAAATGATCTGCCACCTGGTGGTCCAGGGAATAATTTAGCAGTTTAGTCATGAGCAGCTGATAAAAACTAATTAATTTGGATTCAGTGATTCATTCAACAAATATTTATTGCATGCCTACTATGTGTGGAACACCATAGCAAGTGTTGGGGAATACAGCAACCATCAAAACAGTACGCAAATAAGGTGGCTTTAGATTCTGTTAAGTGCTCACAAGAGAATAAATCAAGATCATAAGGGCAAGGGACACAAAACATCAGAGGGCCCAGGGAAAGCCTATCTGAGGAAATGATAAAAGCTGAGACGTGAAAGATGAGATATATAATAAATTATAAATAAATTATAACAAATTGCCACAAACTCAGCACCTTAAAACACAGCTTACTGTCTTACTTACTGAAGTTTCTGTGAGTCAGGAGGCTGGTGCAGGTTCGTCGATCCTCCACTCAGGGTCTTACAGGCTGAAGTCAAGGTGTTGGCAGGAGCTGTGATCTCATCTGAGGTTCAGAGTCGTCCTCTCCCAAGCTCATTGGTTGTTGGCAGGATTCTTTTCCTTGTGTCTGTTTAACAGCGGTGCCCGTTGTCTTGCTAGCTGTTGGCTGGGGACCACCCTCAGCTCCTAGACATCGACACCACCCTCAGGCATGTACCACGTGGCCCCTCCTCTCACAATATGGCTGTTTGCTTTCCATTAGGCCGGCAGGGGAGTATCTTTCTGATACTTCACCTTCTTTTAAAAGGATCAGTCAATTAAATCAGACCAACTTGGGAGTCTCTCTTTTGATTAACTCCGTCAACTGACCAGTAACAACATCACTGGAGTGATGTAGCATCACATTCACTGGCCCCCCACCGCCAGCAGTCAGTGTGAGTGGTATATGATAAATGCACCTGATAGTAATAACTTAAGTATACCTTGAGACTGACCCTGTATGGCACATGCACCTGAGTGGGGTTAGGGATTCTGAGCTAGAGAATCCCAGAGTGGCCAACCCAGGGATCCATTCCTTATCTGTGAGGAACACCTGAGCTCCTGTCCCATCCCGAATTAGGCAGGCCATACAAGATATTCAGACCCTTTGTTTTGGGTTAAATGAAGGCTGCCAGGTGGAAGTTATTAGCGGGAGGGTGCAAAGTGAAAATGCTATACAAACTGCATACTTTTTGTAAGTGGTTGCTGTTTTCCTGCCCAGCTACCATCACTGGACTCTCTACCCTGTATGGAAGCCCCCAGTAAGACCCCATGTCTCATTTGCTGGCTTCAGGTCTCTTCTTTGGCTTCTAAAACTTGGTGCCATCCCTACTGAGATTCAAAGGGGCCCAGCACAACAGTGGATTATATAGGGTGTGGGAAGCTTGGGGTGTGGAAAGAACAGTGGATTATATAGGGTGTGGGAAACTCTCGAGTGTGGGAAGCTTGGGGGCATTCTTAGAATTTGGCCTACAGCCTTTCCAAATCAGGGAAAAGGCTTTAAATTACAGTCCCCAGAAAGCACAAAGAGCCTGCACATTTCAAGAAACTTGTATTTTCAGGAAAGGGAAAAATGGGTTACTGAAACGTGTAGATGAGGCACAGGGAGGGAGGGCAGGAGGTAAGAGGCATCAGCAGGTGTCAGCCCACTTGGTAGCCATGATCTTGAGTTTGGATTTCATTGTAGGTGTGAAGGGAAGCCCCTAACATTGAGTCCCCCTGGTATGATCTTAGACTTGTCCACGACAGATCAATGCATCACAAGTCAAGAGAAATGAGAGATACCTGGCTGGGGTTTCTTCTCATTTTGCAAAATGAGGCCCGTGCTAAAGGTTCTTTACAGGTCTGACATTCCATTTTTTTCTAGGTTCTATTTAAAAGACTATTCAGGTGAAAGCAGAAATAAGATGAATGTAATCACTTTCTAGCTTTGGCTGACCTAATTAGAAAGGAATCTGGTCTTCTGCTTCTTCCATACATCTTCCAACACCCATGAATGCACCCTTGAGTCACTTCATAAATAACAATAATAATATTAATAATATAGAGGCATTTCCAGGAGCAAAATGCAATTTGTCCTTTGGTCAGGGGAGAATTCATAATAACTGTTTTTAAAAATTTCTATCAATGCAGGTTTTCAAAATAATACTGAGACAAGAGTTTATTGTCAAGAAATGCTAGCTCATCACAGTCATTTTTTCTTCTTCCTAAGCTGAGGCTAAAAGGGAAAACCAAGTCTGAATTAAACAACCTGTAGAAATGTCACTATATCCTAATCTACCCAGAAGTCAGAGGCATAAACTGATTTCTCAATATCTTCAACTGAAGTACTAGCAGGATTTACTTGAGGCTTTCCTTTGAGGCTCTGATTAGCAAAGGGAAAAACAAATTTAAGAAATGCTAGAACTAAGATTCTAAAAGTTGAGGCCCCAATGAGAGCTGTTTTATGATTCCTAGATTTTGTAAGGTGCCTACCATTAATGTAACTTTCCAAGTCTCATTTGGACTAGAATTTGAATTATCAATAAAATAAGGCAATATAAAATCCTCCTTTTTTCAATGGCCCTTTCTGGTTTCCATGGCTGAGGCCTCACAATGTAAAGATCATATTACACTATTTTCCTCTCAGGAAAGAAGAGAATTTATTCCGTGAAGCAATCTAAAAATAACTCATTCGAGAGCCAGCGGCTTCCATGGTTACCAAAGACCCTGTTGATTCTTTACTCTAATAGGCAACCACAATTGCGGAATCATTTGAATAGAAACAACATACACTCAAAATAGCATGAAGGTCCCTAGAACAGGGCAGTGCATCCCTCCATTCCAGTAAGTGCAGTCTTCTTCACAGCCCTGTGAAAAGCACATGCCAGGAAGAAAGGAATAAACTAAATGAAACTTTGCCCTGAATTAATTTCCTGTTATGGGAATCCCCACCATGCCCTATATCCACTGACAAACCCCACAGTACTTCATAATGTAATTTTTTAATACCGTGCTCATAAATAACAACCGATTGTATAATTTCAATTAAAGGCATCCAAGGGGTGTTAGGTAAGGTATTGCTTTATTCAGGTAAAATTATATCACATAGCATTACATGAAAGTAACACATGTACCTGATGTGGTTGAAAATAAGATAATGTGTGTGTGTGTGTGTGGGTATATATATATGTTCATAAAATATATACTTATATATTTGTGTATTCCTTTATATGAAGTCTCCTATGAGTCTAATACCCCATTCCAGTTTGTTTTCAGAAGCAGGGATCTAATAATCTACTTTTGAAAAAACAATTTCATATTTTCATCACAGATTCTCAGGTCTAGCATACCCAAAACATGTTTGCTGAAATATAAGAAAAATATACAATAAAATACACTAAAATCGCCTGCACATTAACTATGCTATAATAAATGCTCAAAGAAAGTCAAAGTTATGTTTAATATATTTATGTACCAGCAACCAAGATTAGAAGCATAGACAGATGTGACATAAATTGGTTCAAAAAGTGATTTTTAAAATATAAGTATAAATAACTTAAATATTTTTGCACCCACGGTGGGCTCACAGTCCTTTTTTACATCCAGCAATATCCAGCAAGTGGCTGCCATGTGCTGAGCACTTTCTAAGCATGAGGTTATAGCTGCAAACAAGATGGACAAGTTACCTGTCCTTATGAAGCTTATATTCTTATGGGGGAAGATAGACAAACCAAGAAAATTCCAAATGATAATGAATTCCATTAAGAAAAATAAAGTGATTTGATATCAGAGAAAAGCTACTTTAGGTGGTATGGTCAGAAAGCTTCTGTAAGATTTTGAGCTCTGACTTAAAGTAAGTAGGAAGAGCCAGCAATGAACAGATCTAGATGAAGCGCACATGGGAAGAAAGAACAACAAACACCGTCTTCTAAGACAGTGTTTCTCAAGCTTGAATGTGCAGGAACTCCCAGTTTGGGCTATGATGGAGTACAGAGACTAGATTTACCCTCCTGCCTTAGACAACGTAAAAATTGATAAAATATATGAAACAACAGTATTCAAATGTTTGGACAACAGGCAGTAAAGGACAGTGATCCCTGAAGGAAAAAAAATAAATTAGGGGGATCCTGTGATTACTCTGGCTAACTACAAAGACACGGAGGTAAGAAAGAACTTGGCTTGCTAGAAAAACAGGAAGCAAGCCAGGATGCTTGGAGCAGAGGAAACAAGCAATATGAGATGAGCTGGAAAGGAAGCCAGAAGCCAGACGGGCCATGATAAGAAGCTTAGATTTCACTCTAATTGCCTTGGGAAGCCATTAGAAAAATTTAAGAAGGATAGTAATAGGATCAGAAATGAGCTTTTAAAAAATGACTCTGGCTGATTGTATGGACAAAGGACTGAAATATGCAAAGAACATGAACAAGGTGATTACTTTGGGGCCATGCAGTAGTCCAAGTGGCAGACGATGTTGGCTTGGAAAGAGTGGTGGCAGAAAGGTGGAGAAACACAAGTGGTGTTTCTTAGACATTAATATAGGTCAAACCCAAAAATGCTAAGGAAACCCAAAGTTTTCGTTTTCCAGAGTTGTGGGTATGGGAGAGTTAGGTGTCTCTCATTTACGAGTGGGCTATGTTCCCAAAGCTTGTTTCAAACTCAGGCCACCTGTTTCCAAAGATATACATGAGTATCTTGTGGGATTTCTATGAATAATGAATTGGTCTAATATTCAAACTGGTGATGAGCAGAAAATTTCCAGAGTTCCACCCTTTTCCTATTATCTGACCTACTTTCAAAGCAGAATGGTTTCAAATGGTCACACATTTGCCTAATAGCTTTTCTTATGTTTTTGTTTTTTCTGTTGCCTCAGCTAATTGCTTTAGAATATCACTTTTATCATGTCCTCGATCTTTTCAATAGAAAACAATCTCAGTGATATATATTATTAAGGTATTTGGATTCTCCAGAGAGGGATACTGAACTTATCAGTGATCTCATAAATTTTGGTTTACCAAGAGTATATCAACTCTAGGGTAGAAGGCGTCAGAAACCTCTTTTCAGAAAAAGGGTGGCATCTGAGAAGAAATTATAAAAAAAAAAATAGTATTGGGGCTCATAAAATCTTAGGGGGTGACTCCATCTCTGAGCAAGTTTGGATAGAACTTGGTGGACACAATGAGGCTAATGAAGTCTTCTAAGATTGTTTCCCAAGCTTGAATGTGCAGGAACTCCATATAGAGACTAGATTTACCCTCCTGCCTTAGACAACTATAAAACTTGAAAAAATACATGAAACAATGGTATTCAAACGTTTGGACAACAGGCAGTACAGGACAGTGATGCCTGAAGGAAGAAAAGCAAATTAAGTGGGTCCTGTGATTACTCTGGTTAACTACCTCAAACAAGTTTCAAGGTCACAGTGCAGGAAAGGGGAACCCAAACAGAGCCCAGTGTTCTACCTCAGTTGAAGAAACAGTTATGAAAATTTGGGAAGCCAAGGTGGCTCGAATTTGCAGAGCAGAGCTGGATAAGAGATAGTTGCACAGAGAGAGCGCCAGAGATCTGCAAAGGGTTCAGTTGAGTACAGGTGAGTGCATCGCGGATGTAAAAAAACTACATAATTCCTGGATAAAGGAAATGAAATAATCCCTGGAGCTCACACATACAGGGTGGTCATAGTTTGTGTTCCCACCAGCCAGAGCGGGAAGAACTTTGTAATACGTGGACATCAGATATTGTTCTGCCTCTAAGGATGTAGAACGAAATTAGCCCTAGACTAAAAGGTTACCTTGTCCTACCTAGCAAAGCTTAAAAGCAAGCCCTTGAAAGGATAAAATTGTTTCCAAATAAATTGTGTCCCAGAATAAAGCATATGAATATTTAAAGGAATATAAAATGTTTACTAAACAAAATAAAATCTACAATGTCTGGCATCCAATAAAAAGTTCCAGGTAGACAAAAAAGTGAGAAAATAGCACCCATAATGAGGAGAGAAATCAATCAATGGAAATAGGCTCAGAAATGACACAGATGAAAGAATTAGTAGAAAAGGACATTAGAACAATTATTATAAATATATTCCATATGTTAAAGAAGGTAGAGGAAGGCAGGAGGACATTATAGACATGACTATATATTATGTATATAAATATTATATACATATTTTAAAGATCTAAGTTGAACTAAAGAATAAAAATGCAATAATGGAGATGAAAAATATACTGGATAGAATTAACTGTGGGATTAGACACTGTTGAAGAAAATATTACTAAACTTTAAGACATCAAAATATAACTTCGAAAGGAAACACAGAAGAAAAAACTGAAAAAAAAAATGAACACAGCATCAATGAATGGCGGAAAAACTTTAGACAGGCTCATATATGTATAGTTGAGGTACTTGAAGAGGAAGTAGGGTATTGTAAAAATGTTGACGGAATAATGACTGAAATTTTTACAAATGTGTTGACCCAAGAAGCTCAATTAACCCCAAGCATAAGACATGAAGAAAAGGATACCAAGGTACATCAAAATCAAATTGCTTAAAACTAGTGATAAAGAAAAAACTCTTAATCAGCCATGAAAAAGCTTTAATGTAAATACAAGTTCCTTAGGTATTTGTTACAATGCAAGTTCTGACTAACAGGTCTGGGGTGGGACCTGAGATTCTGCATTTCTGAAGGTTCCCAGGTGAACCAAATGCTGCTAATACGAGAACCACACTTTTGAGAAGCAAATTCCTAAGATTCAAGTGGCCAAACTCTTTTGTTTTTCTAAGTTAATTCAAGATACTAAAAGACTCACAACTGAAAGAGAAAAGATGGATCTGTGGAAATACATGATAAGGTGTTCAGGTTTCCAGCCAATTTCATTTTATACATTAATAGAGAACATAGAGAATTACATCAAAACCTAGTCTTTAAAAATTCACCTTCCATATCTTTGGGAATAAGGCCAAGTATAGTTTATGTTTTTGCCTTTCCTACAGCCATTCCTTCTTATTTGATTATTTTACCCTGATTTTCTTTTGAAACGTTATCCCCTTACCCCCTCCCAAATTATATACTTTGAGTGAGGATTCCCTCCAAATCCAAGAGTGGAACCCATAAGTCAGCCCTAGCCAATCAGTTCACTTCATTTCACTACCACAGTGATTTGATCAGGAAAGAACATGTGATTCTAGTTTGTCCAATTAGACTCATGTGGGAACTTCAAGAAAGAGACCGTTCTTCCACTTGAACCTAGTTGAAGTAGGGCTGGATCTGCTGCAATCAACTTGCCTCTTTCAGAAGTGAAAGTGTGTAATAATGTACTCCAAACAGAAGAAGGAGAGTCAAGACAAGGAGAGAGAAAAACTAGGTGCTGGTGTGTCACATTAACTCTAGATCATGTCATTACTGAGGCTAGGTTTATCCTTGGACTCCAGATATATAAGCCAATAAGTAGTCTTCTTTACTTAAGTGATAAGTTTTCTTTTCATTGCACAGAAAGAACCCTAACAGAAACAAAAAACGTGTGAGTTAAGTAAGCTTTTGTGACCTAGTTCAGGAATTTTATCTCAGTTTATAATACAATTTCTGCTACTGACCGTGGGTTTCAAATCAGGTCTCAGAATTATTTGCGATATTTCTTCCCAGCTTGCTGTGAAAGCACTTGTAGTTAGAGGGGAACATAGGTTCTGCCAGGCTGGGTCAGAATGATTTGTCAAAGAGTCCCTAAAATTGTTAGTCTAGCCCAATATTCAGTAACTAATGTCCCAGAATGTTTCTAAAAGTCGACATCAAAAAAGATTTTGTGAATAAAGTAAAAGAAAAGTAGCAACATCATATTCACAAATATCTTGACTTGGAAGAGGAAATTCATGAACTAAGACAAAGAGTAGCTGATTTATGCTTACCTTCTTTCTTAATTAAAAAAATTACACTGAAATGAATTTGGAGACTCAGATAATTCCAAGAAGACAGAAACCTTAAAATCAAATATGATGCATTTTCACTAACAAGACCATAGGATACATACAATGGAAGAAGTGCTCTGGGAAATTATTTTTACTTTCTAGGTCTCAAATTCCACATATTAGAGGGATTGAGTCAGATAGTCTTTTAGTTCTAAGTTTCTATGATTCCATTAAGAAATAATAGTTAATTAACGTTTCAAAGGCCTGACTATTAATTGGTAATTCAAGCCCTTGGTCTGAATTAAGGCCCAATATTAATAATAAATCAGCATAATAGTCTAGTATAAACTCAGGTGAGCCGAAAATACTTTAATCTGTTAACAGTCACATTCTGTGCTAGATTACTGACCATCTCTTCCCAAAGTCAAATGACATTGGGTTCACACGTGGCCTTCTTTTTGTTCCAAACTAGATATATTAGAAACCTTCTACTGATATCTCGCTCAAGTCTAGAGTTCTCTTATCATAGAATTACCTTCAGTTTCCTTAGAGTAAGATCTTCAAAGGGAGAAAAGTTAAAACAGAGGTCCAGGGATGCTGGCCTACTGGTAACATCCCAAAACAAGGAAAGACAAGACTCCTAGTAAAGATAGCATCAGAAACCCTCCATCTGCTTTGTTTATTATGGGAGTTACCATGAAGATATGAGGGGTTGGTCTTGAAGGAAATTAGTAAAAATAAGATAAAATTATGGCCAAAAAAAAACTTCATGAAAGTAATACTGAGTCAGACTTGTATCTGTATATTGCTCAATTCCCTGGCACGATGAGCATCATGTTGCTCAGTAACAAAATAGCTCAAGTCTTTTCTGGTCTCTACCTTAAGTATCCCTGGGATACTAAGGGTCCAAGTTGCCTGGAGAATAGGTCTTGGTCATTGTAATAATATAGATACTTCCATGTAGAATCAAGTTTGATCCTTTTTAAATGCAGTATGTTTTTAATTCCTATTCCCACATACCAGTCCCGGAATGTGATAGTATTCTACAGAACTCACAGTGGAAAGAATTTATTTCTATTATTCCTAAAGTAAATAATAGTTCTTCCTCAGAAGTGAAATGTATTGTTAAGATTCCAAAGAACCGTTGTCTGTAATAACCTCTTATTAATTTTAGATTCTTTTTCTCTGGGTTTCTGGAGTCAGACCCCGGCATCTCTCTTTTCTCTCACACACAAAGAAAGGAAGATGCACTGAGGCCATCTATCATACATGAGGAAGTGTACCCAGCACAAGAGGTAACCAAAAAAAAGACCAATTGTTCAGACGATTTCACTGAAAAGAGACAGTGATGCCTTCCAGGACATAACAAAATTTACTGCAGGATGGTAAAGTCTCCTTCTCACCATTACCCAAATTCAATCAATAGTAAGCCATAGGAGATGGATTAGTGAATCAAACACCTGTCTATAGCTTTCAGCCTTTCTAGAACCATGGGAGATTATCACTGTGTTACATGTTCCCGGGGCAAATAAACCCAGCCTCCAGTAGCTTACAATGAGGGCATCTTCCAGAGGAGACCACAAAAATCCAATCTTGCCTCATCTAGCAGCAAGTGGCCTAACAAATGTCCTACCTTAATCTTCAAAGAATATAGATTTATTACTTCTTGAGTCCTATGGACAAAACCTTTCATCTCCTATCAGATAATCCCAGTTTTACAAATGATGTGGATCCATTTCTTATAAGCTCAGAGATTTCCTAGCACTGGCTCCAAGATCCTTCCTGTTAAGGAGGACAGGATGTTATCCTGTTTAGCTCTAAAAATGCTGTCCCTCCTCACTTCTACTGCTTCCGTGTGTATATGTGCATATGCATGTTTGGGATGGAGCTATTGTCTAATTCATTCATTTGTTATTCTGCAAATACAGAGACTTACTGTGTGCCAAGCATGCGTGGTGCATAAAAATGCACTAGTGACTACAACAGTCACCAGCGAAAGTCCCTGTATTCATAGAGCTTACAGACCAACGAGGGCAAATATTTGAATAAGTAACTCAATAAGCAGTGATGAAGGAAATGAGAAAAGTAAGCCTAAAAAAGATCATCTACTTTAAAAAGCCTTCAGTAATAAACCAGTCTAAATGGTTCCTGATGTCCCCAAACCACACCCACCTTAATTCTTGATCATTTTTTCATTTGCTTCATAATATACATCTCAATTATATATTGCTTTCTTAGTGTATTGTTTCTTTGCTTTTGACCCTGGACTGCAGGCTTCAGAAGGGCTGCCTGCCTGTCTTTCTATCTATACCAGAACAGTGCTTGGAACCTAGCAGGGGCTGAATAAAAGTGTGTTTAATGAATAAATGAATTCGGAAGTAAACAAGATTCATATGATGATTCTTTTTAAACATCGTCACAGCTTTCCATGTCTCTTACACCATACAGATGCAAAATCCAGTATCCACATTTTCTCAGGCTTCCCTTGTCCCAAGAACAATGACTGCTTTGCACATACCACAGACTATCCTGAGCTGGAATCATTGGGCAGTATTAACAGACAGTGCAGGGCTAAGTCAGCAAACACTGCCCATAGTCAGTACCTTTGTCCTAGGGCTGCAAGAAGGCAGAAAATCCCAGTCTTCCCCACACATCCACTTACTAGTAAACATGATAAAGTTGAAATCTGTTAGTGTTTCAGGAGATGATGTTCCAAACACCTGCTATTTAGATTGGCTGCAGGTAACCCCATGAAAGAAATGGACTGTGATCCCTGAAGTTGCTACAATAAACATTATCTGTTTGTAATGGAGGAATATTGACTGAAAAGGATGAGTCTTTTGTTGAGAGTACAATTGATTTTCTAAAAAATAAACACAGTTATTGGCAGAGAGCCTGTCGGTGGTTAATTTGAAAGGGAATTTTAAAAATTACTTTTAAGCAAGAGTTTAACTTTCTTAGGGTGAATGTCACTGAATTTGGTGGGAAATGGTAGAAAACTTTAACACCGGTTTAAGCAAAAGCCAAGATGGATATTCTCAGTCGAGAAGTATGTTTAGCTTAATTCAGGGATCCTCTCACTCTAGGGTGAGTTTAGTCCTTCAAAATAGGAAGAACTTCAGGCTGTAGGCCGTGGGAAAGGGGGCCTTCGTTGCCACCTTTGGATGCACTGATGGAACTGAGGCATGAAGACTGGGCTATACGAAGAAGACACTGCAGCCAAGGTCTGGGACAGAGCACCTAGGGCAAAACCCTCTTGAGAGCAAGGACTGCAGCCTGGTCTTCTTTATGGTTACCTCTTGTGCTGGACACACTTCCTCATGTATGATAGATGGCTAGAAAGGTGTGCAGTGGGTGAGTAAATATATGAGCTGTAATGTAGACCATGAAAGGCTGAGAATACAGAGACAGAGAGAGTTGATGCTGTTTTTCTTCCTATGCAAAGGTATTTTCTGGATTTAGAAAAAAAAAAAATGCCACCAGAATTCCAAGCAAAACACATTTGTTTAAAAAAAAAAAAGACAGTGATATCACAATATACAGGACATTGGTAAAGAGGCACAGGCTAGGGCCCAAGCAGCCTCCTGGGTTCCCTTTGAGTTGGCTGAATGGGGCAGGCAGCAGAGGATGAGAGAAGAGCTGCCTTCTCTGCCACTGAGAGCTAGTCGGAAGGCTTTCATCTAGAGAGTACTGCTGCAGAGCTTAAGAAGCTCTCTTTGGTTGAAATTTATAAATAGAAGTAATACTATTTTGTAATAATCAAAGCACATTTACATATATTGTTTTCTCTTAAGTTCATAAAACTATTTCTCACCTGTAAAATGAGATGATAATTCCTACCTGATGGGACAGTTTTGCAGAGAAAACAGAATGATGTTTATACAAGACTTGGTATGTTGCCTGACCTATAGTCAGCATGCAATAAATGGTAGCTGCTGTTATCATGACTAGCATTATTATTATCGCTATCCCAAATTAGGTTTCCTGGGACAGATATTTGCACATCAGCCATTTACTAGGGAGTGCTCTCAGAATCAACACCTGTGGAAGGAAGGAAGAAGGAAGCAGGATTGGGCAGAGGGAGAAGGTGAATTGTGACAATTACAACAAAGGCCTCCATCAGGGCCACAAGGACATCTGGCCCAGGCTGACCCTTCAAAATTGTCCCTGGCTGGGGCAAGGAGGCTGGGCCTTTCTACCCCTACATGAATGAATCAGTATTATAGGTTGCCCTAGAAGGAGGCAGACCTGGGAAAAGGCAGTTTGCTTCAACTGAGGCCATCCCTAAAGAGGGCTCCAAGCTGAGGGACATCTTCCAGGAGAACTTCCAGAAGCTAGAGTAGTAAACAATTCATTTCTGAGAGGATTCCTGAGTGCATCACAGAGCCCATCCCAATTAGAAAGTACAAAGAGTGCTTCAGAGGGTTTACATGACTTGTCCAAGACCACAGCATGGAAATAGCAGTGCTAGCAACAAAAGTTATGTTTTCTGACCTCTAATTCAGTCCTCTTCAAGGGCCCGGGACTCTTCCAAATCAGCTGGCATTTCTACTCATCATTGTGCCAGCAACTCCTGCACCTCGTCTGATCCTACAGAAATCAAGTAACATCTGCTTAAAGTAGTTGTTGTGTCTTTTCCTGAGGATCAGACAGTTAAGTTTACTCCAGAAAAAGAAAAAAGAATTACGGAAAGGGTTTATTTTTTTCAACTTATGCTAACTCCTACGAAGGTTCTCTTATTTGCACCATGTTCCCCATCAGTAGCAACACACATACACACACACACACACACACACACACACACACACACACACACACGATCCCAAGAGGATTTGTTTAAATGAAGATTTTGAACATAGACCTACCAAATTAGAATCTCTAGGGATGAGGCCCTAGAAGCTGCCATTCTCACAATAACCTCAAGTGAACCTTAAGCAGACTAAAGTCTGTGAACTACTGCTATAAATGAGCCATATAACTGGTCTAAATTCATGATCACATTTTTACTTTGTGCCTATAAACTGACTTTGGAAGCAATTTGTAGAATCAAAGAATTCTCATGTTAAAAGTCATTGTGGGTATTATTGTGTCTCCATGTTTGAGAAGAAAAAACTCAAGGCCAAAGAGGAAGAGTAACTTGCCCAGGGTAGAAGAGATTAAGGACCAGAGCCAGGCTCTCACTGTGAGTCAAGTCCTCTTACCACTGTAACAGACTTCTTCAAAGAAGAGACCACTTTCCAGAAATAAAAACAACTTTAAAAAATGTTCCAAGGCTATTCTCAAAGACACAAGACATTGAAATGTATAATATCTCATTCATCTAGGTCTGTTGTAAATACCCTATAACATCACCTGAAACTGTTCCGACTCATGTGTCTTGTGACTAGAAGTACTCAAGGCCTAGTTATTTGAATGTGGTTGACCCAATGGGAAGAGAAGGCTTGAAAGCCATCTATACCAAAAGAAATGGTATTTCCTTCTGTATCAGTCCGTTCTCACACTGCATAAAGGTAATACCTGAGACTGGGTAACTTATAAAGGAAAGAGGTTTAATTGAATTAACTCACAGTTCCACATGGCTGGGGAGGCCTCAGGAAACTTAAAGTATGGCAGAAAGCAAAGGGGAAGCAAAGCATGTCTTACATGGTGGCAGAAGGCAGAGAGAGAGAGCAAAAGGGAAACTGCCAAACACTTTTAAAACCATAAGCTCTCATGATAATTCACCCACTATTACAAGAACAGCATGGCGGAATCCGTCACCATGATCCAATCACCTCTCACCAGGTCCCTCCCTCACACCTGGGGATTACAATTCAAGATGTGATTTAGGTAGGGACACAAAGTCCAACCATATCACCTTCTAAAGTTTGCTGGAAATGAACCTTAAAATCTAACTTATTTTTATTCAGACATGAGCTTGGGTTTTCAATTATAGTCCTCAAAGAAGGAAAGGGAGAGAAGAGGGACACTTCAGGGCACAATCACATTTCAGAGTTTTTTTCACTTGAAATCTCTCAGGCTTTGATTAATAGCACTTACAATAACAACAGCAATGACAATGATGATGATAGAAATCAACCTACACTTTCCTCTTTAATGGTTCCCATATTCAGTGACTCAAATAAGCATAAAATATGAAAGATGTGGCTGCTTCTGTTGGCATCTGTGGTTTTTCAGGTCTCAAAATGGCCTGTTGTTAATTTCATTTATAGCAAATTGAAGAAATAAATAAACTCTTAACTTGGGTACCTATGAAAATATGCCAGGCTGGCATGCTGGCAGTCAAAAATCTGCTTTAACTGGTGTTCCTGCCCATTAATTCCATTAAAAGTTTCTAAACTCAAAACCCAGCTTAAAGTGAGATGCAGAACGTTTTTTATTCTGTTCAGGGAGGTGACATGGGATAGTGGGGAACCCAGTCGAGAAGTCAGGAGGCTAAAGGCTCCATCTCTGGCTTCCACCAACACATGGTATATGTTTTTTTTTTTTTTTTTTTTTTTTTTTTGAGACGGAGTCTCGCTCTGTCGCCCAGGCTGGAGTGCAGTGGCCGGATCTCAGCTCACTGCAAGCTCCGCCTCCCGGGTTCACGCCATTCTCCTGCCTCAGCCTCCCGAGTAGCTGGGACTACAGGCGCCCGCCACCTCGCCCGGCTAGCTTTTTGTATTTTTTAGTAGAGACGGGGTTTCACCGTGTTAGCCAGGATGGTCTCGATCTCCTGACCTTGTGATCCGCCCGTCTCAGCCTCCCAAAGTGCTGGGATTACAGGCTTGAGCCACCGCGCCCGGCTCACATGGTATATGTTTTAACAACATTTCTCTCTTGATGCTTCAAGCACTGTGTCTACTGCTGGATGCTTTTCATGCCTGAGTCTTGTTACCTAAAGCTGTTCACAACATCTAAGGCTATAGGAAATTTAGGGTGTCACATGAACCATATCCATGTTTCAAAGCTAACCTGACTTTTCATCATCCCAAAGGGGAAGACAGAGCTAATTTCTTTTTTATCTAAAACAAAGGGGGACGGGGGAGAGGGACAGGCATGGTGGCTATAATTCCAGCATTTTGGGAGGCTGAGGTGGGCAGATCACTTGAGTCCAGGAGTCCAAGATCAGCCGGGGCAACATGGTAAAACCCCATCTACACAAAAAATACAAAATTTAGCCAGGCATGGTGGCACAGACCTGTAGTCCCAGCTACTCAGGAGGCTAAGCGAGGAGGATCACTTGAGCCCGGGAGGCAGAGGTTGCAGTGAGCCAAGATCAAGCCACTGCACTCCAGCCTGGGCAACAGAGTGAGACCCCATCTCAAAAAAAAAAAAAAGAAAGAAAGAAAGACTGCAGACACACCCTTAGCAGTGCTGTAACCACAGATACGGCCTCAGAATACAGAGCTCAAAGATCAAAACATGATCATCTCTGAAACTCATTAATCATTTATTGACCACAAGTCCTTGTCCTCCCAGAATCAGTCCAGACTGGAGTAGGCTGAATATTATGACTTAAGGTGTTTCTCAGTAGCCACTCTAAGCAGAAATGGCTTCTCTTTCACCACTGAAAACTTTCCCATTTAGAAATGTATTGGGTTCAAAATGGATGTTTCTGGAGAAGTAGGAAAGGACTAACAGTCATCTACACTTCAGTGCAGATTTCAGAGTACCATTTGTATCAGGGTTCTTTGTATGCCTTCAACAGGAATTAACACTGATTTCACGTAAGGGAGAAAGTAAACTTTAACCAGAGGATTCAGGATTACCCATAAACCTGATGGAAGAGCCAATTAACCAGAAATTGTAGTGCACTGGCAGCAGGGTTGCTCCAAGATTCCAACCCCCAGGAGAGAGAACCTGAGTGATCAGTGTTGGCTCATTGCTTGCCCACTGCCTGTTCTACCCCAGACCAGGGGCAGGGACCACATCAACTATGTAGCACTATATAACATATTGTTTAGAGTAACACAAGAAAAGGAGTGGGCAGTAGCTGAGGGAATCCACCCTGGGCCACACACACTTCCTCTTCTCTGCTGGCTGGGTACTCGCAGAAGGTATACATGTTAGAGCTCTGAGTGCATTCTTCTGATAAATAACGTGACAAAGAAATGAGCCATAGCCACTCCACATTTGCATATGAACTTCTAAAAACATTAAAAGAATAAAATAGATCATTGATAAAAATGCTAAAATAAAGACATAAATTATATAACAATTATTTATTGAGTACCTACTTTGTTCCAATAGATAATAACTCTTCCATTGTGTTGAAGTGTCTGAGGATGACTAAGACATATTTTATGTGGTTCTTGCTCTTAGGGAGGTTTTAATCTACTTGGAGTTTAATTGTTAATTCATTCATCAGTGCAAGATGTTAGACATACTGGTAGATGAAAAAGCATGGTCCTGCTCCTCAATACAGCTCACAATCTAGTGCAGAAGAAGATGTCAGACTACAAAATAAATATTAAGTACCACATCATGACATGAAACAATCAAGGGGTATATCACCAGAAAACTATAACTAATATAAAGAGACAAACATTTGTTAAAGGGAACACATTCAAGGTTATCCCTGTAACTTTGCATTCTTCTAAGTTTTCTTAAATAGAAGAGAAAGAAAGGTTCAGGCTTATTTATAAATACAAAAGCGATAAATAAAATAATAACACTTACTGTGTGGGTTTGCTGTGTGTAAAGCACTTTCCCAAATGATGTTGTTCAATCCTCATAACAACACAATTAAGTAAGTGTTAGTATTTTATTTTATCCAATAGGAAAACAGAGCTCAGAGAGGTCTTTGTCTGAGATTCTATAGCAACTAGCTGGGGGAGTCAGTATTTCAACCCAAGTCTGCCCAGCTCCAGAGTCCAACCCTCTGAACCACTCCAATCACAGTGCCACATGAATTTCATCCATCATGTGTGACGTGGTGGAAAATCGGCGAGAACACTGATGTTGGAACTCAGTGAGTTCTGAGAGTGAAGAAATGCAATGATTCCCCATCTGGATTCATCCTATTAGACTCCTGGCCCCCTTCCCACTGGATCTTGGCTAGAGAGTTTCAGATATGGTAGGGGAAGCAATTGAACTCCTGGGGCTTGCTGTCAGGGCTAAGAAAAACCAGTTCCAAAAGCCAAGTGACTTCAGCATCTAGGTAGAGTTAGAGGACTTCCTTCCTGACATGAGTGGACCCCCCAGCCCAGTGACCAGTTGGGGTGAATTACAGTGAATTTCAGGACTTCTGGAAAATGACAAGCAGAAAAGACACAGGCCAGAGCTGCTACAGCCATCTTATCACCAGGGGAAAACTGATGTGAGAATACAGCCAACAGAGAGAATGGGGCCAAGAGACAGGAAAGAGAAATCGAATCCAGGTGAGTTGTTTACACTCCTGTATCCATCCAGGCCAGAAGCACCTTCTGCCATGAACACTGCTCAGTTATGTGAGCCAATTAAGACTCTTTTTGCCTAAAAAACTGATGTCACATCTTTAGTCACTTCTGAACAAAAGAGTTCTAACTGTTCAATGTAAAAGTGGTTTATAAGAAGGCTGAGAGTCTTGCCCAAGGTCATGGAGTCTTTTAACGGATGAGTGGGTTCATGAGCACAGATCCCCAATACCCAGCTCAGAGTATATTCTACCACACCCCAGGCCTCTTGCTTTTTGGCATCAATAAAACTCCTTCCTCCCTTTTAAAAAGGAAGTTTTAAATACTTTCTGACCTGGAATCACCTATCAATGACCCAGACCTTAACTCATTGTCTTCTCATCTGCTCAGGACAAGATGGCCACTGGACATAATTTCCAAATGTGCAGAGTCACAGTGTCTTTAATTATCTCTCTGACATGCAAGAATGGCCCTCAGAGCAAGGGCTGTGCAACCAACTGTTCCCCTCAGTGTGATTTCTATGGCATGGCCACAGCCAGCTTCTAAATTTAAGTTCGTACTGCCTTTTAATTGGGTGGTAAAGTATTGTGTCCCACCCACTCTTGCTACGAGCTTAGCCTCAGGCTACTAATTACCAGCAGGACAGGTCACTTGTCACATCTGCAACAATTCCATCATTTCTGACATCCTCACACAATGACAGGTTCGCCCTTTTCCTTTTAGCAAAACTGGGTTAGCCAGTATTTGGCTTCATTTTCACGAATGCAGGCTACCCAGTGTTTCTATCAGTCACTTAAATTATTTAGTTGAAATGTTCTGCAGCTAAAATGTGTCTGTCTAGTCAACAAATATTTATTTATTCAAGGTTTTCTCTGTGCCCAGCCCTCTACTAGCCCCTGAGCATGCACAAGACAGTTAAATAGACAAGGTCTTGCCTTCATAGAGCCTATTGTCCAGTAGGAGAGATGGACAATGACCTAGCAAAGAATCAAATAAACATAGGCATAAATACAAATTGTGTTCAGAGCCAAAAAAAAGCAGAAGGAAAAAATGCTATGAGGAAAAAAAACAAAAAACAAAAAACAGGAGAATCTAATTGAGATAGGGAAGATAAGGCAAGGAAGACCTCTGGTAAGGAAGTGACTAGCAACCTGAGACCCAAATGCTGAGGAGGTGCATGCAGCTAAAAGTGTAGAGCAAGGCACTGCACACACATGCAACAGCAATGGAGAAACCTAGAGGCAGAAAGGCTCAGGATAGATTCAAAGAACCTAAAGAAGGCTAGACTATGTAGCAAGCAAGGGAGAGAGAGAGCTGAAGATGAAGTTGAAGGCTAGAAAGGGCCTTGTCGATCATGTTAAGAAATCTAGATTTTATTCTAAGTGTGACAAAAGCCAATGGAGATAGTTCATTTATACATTCATTTCATCAGCCAGTCAACAATTTACTAAGCAACTGCCATATACTGGGCACCATTCTAGGCACCAAGAATACATCAACAAAGAAAAGCAAACAATTGCCTGTCTTCCTGGAGCTTACATTCTACATGGGGACTCTAACAGAAGGAGGTTATTGTTCTTCCACATTTGAAAAAAGATCGCTTTGGTTTTCTATGAAGAATGGAAGAGGGAGGCCAGGCAGCTGTTGTCTGGCATCTGCAGGAGAGATGGAGAACAGTGGAGGCTTCTTGTGCTTCTGAGTAGAGGGTATTATGCCTGACACCTCCTTTAAAGTAGCATTTTATGCTAGGTTGGTTTGTGTTTTTTTGTCGGGGGGGGTGTGTCTGGGGGGATTTAGTTTGGTTTTGGCTAAAATAGTACTGGTTTTGCATGGCTTCATTACTTCATCTTCCCAGTGGTCAAAAGACATATTTTGAGAAAATGGATAAAGGTGAATTGTAATCTATGGCTTAGAAATGACTAATGCTAGTCAATGCCTTTGGGACTTTTGGAAACAAGAAGCTATGTGCACCTAAGATACATGTTGAAAATGTGTATTTTCAACATGTGTATGTATATACATTTGGGCTAAAGGAAAAATATATACCCAATTCCTCAGTCCTCCCTAATAACACATCCCTTTCTCCTGATAACCTAGCTATCTTCTCATGGTTTTCCTTCTCTTTCCATCCCTTCACCTTACACACACACACACATACACACACACACACACACACAGAGGCTTTTAAGGCAAAATCAATAGAAATTGGGCCCTACCGAGAATGAATTCAGAACCATGACCACACAGTCAAAACAGGTGAATCTAGCTTTTCTCAAGATGTGATCCAAGAATCATCTATATCACGAGTACCGAGGAGTAAATAAATGTCCAGATTCCTGTGTAACCACCACCCACTCCACCAACTTACAGGGTAAAATCCAAGAATCATATTTCACACATTACCCAGGGATTTCTGCATCACTTCTCTCACCACAAGAACTAACTCATTCAACTAAAGGTAAACTACACAACTTAAGTGTCTGCTCATTTCTCTATAATTAGGGGTTGGTGAGAACCAGGGACTATGACATGATCTCTAAAAGCCTTTCCTTCCCTGAGAGGCAGGATTTCGTAGTGGTTAAGGGGCTTTGGGATGAGCCACATCTAGGTTCAAATGCTAGTTGTAACAATAACTAGCTACATAGCCATAACAAGTTATTTCATATCTTCAGATCTCAGTTTTCTCATCTGGAAAATGGAGACAGCACCACGTCATGTATTTGCTGTGAGGATTAAATGAAGCAACAAAATAATAGAATAGATCTGGAACATGTTAGGTGCTTAATATATGACCATCATAATGATCTTTGTTCTATGATTTTTTTCCTCTCCTTCACCTTTGCTACTTACTATTAGGACCTGGAAGGGGTATTAGAGAAGTAAAAGACGGAGAAAGATTACAGAATAACAGATACCTGTTCTTTCCTCTCTATAAGTGAATTTTATTCACCTTCATCACCATTCAAGGAATGGTTCTTTAGCTGAGGACACAGAGAATGCCAGCCTGGATCCCTTATGTAAGTGTAGAAATAGTTGTTCCCACAAGGAATAGAAGCAGAACTCCCACACTCTAGCTCTCCCATGCTCACTCAAGGCTGCAAAAGCTGGGCTTGTCAGAAGACA
Organism: Macaca mulatta; assembly: GCF_049350105.2. Taxonomy (NCBI): domain Eukaryota; kingdom Metazoa; phylum Chordata; class Mammalia; order Primates; family Cercopithecidae; genus Macaca; species Macaca mulatta. The sequence continues at coordinate 164,312,376 of NC_133411.1, read as the reverse complement.
CCTCTTTAATCCACCCTAGAGTTAATTTTATGCCACCGGGGGAGAGGCCATGGAAGAGAGAGGAAAGGAAGGGGGCATCTAATGCTATCACCAGAACTCAGTTCTCTTTTAAACTTGAAACCTAATAAAGGTAGTAACTTCTTGAGAAATAAGTTGCAAAAAATATATTCTTCCCAAGCGGCAGAAGGGAAACCAAAGGCTTAGAGAAGCAAAATATACTATTCAGGATTGTCAATCATGATAAACCAAAAGATGCTTCTCTCGCCACTTCTCCCTATTCTAATGGCTATCTCTTTGCAGTAACTCATCTTTTTACTTTCTGGATGTGGCCCTCTGATACGGTTTGGATGTTTGTCCCTTCCAAATCTCCTGCTGAAATGTGACCTCCAATGTTGGAGGTGGGCCTGGTGGGAGGTGTCTGAGTCATGCGGGTGGATCCTTTATGAATGGCTTAGTGCCCTCCCCATGATAATGAATGAGTTCTCACTCTGTGAGTTCACTTGAGAGCTGGTTGTTTAAAAGAGCCCGGAATCTCTCTTGTTTACTCTCTCTTGCCACGTGACATGCCTGCTCCCCCTTTGCCTTCTGCCATGATTGTAAGCTTCCTGAGGCCTCACCAGAAGCCAAGCAAATGCTGGTGCCATGACTGCAGAACCATAAGCCAAATAAACCTCTTTTCTTTATAAATTTCCCAGCTTCAGATATTCCTTTGTGGCAACACGAACAGACTAACACACGTGGTAACCTCATCCTTAGATCAGACTTTCAAAGCCAAGGGCATAAAACAAAATGTGCATTGTTTAGATGGAGAAAAGGAAAAAGATAGAAATGAAGAAGTGCTTTCCAAACAGGCCCTCAGTTCATGAGAGCAGAGATGACACACACAGAAACATTGAGAATGTCCAAGTGAATTTCTGTTAATGAATGACAATACTTCCAATAGAGAAAAAGGTACATGATAGGGCTTCTATTTTGAATTCCTGCTCATGCTTACATCTGGGGAGATTCTGTTGCTGGTTGTAATGGCTACTGTCTTTGCCTAGAACTTCCATTCTAAATCCTTTCTCCACCTTGTTCTAGCAAGAGACTCTAATACTCTGACGACAAAGATGAAATATAGTCCTTACAAACCAACATTGTACCACATGCATTGGCAACAGTATTTGGTCCAAGGTTATATATGTGAACCTAACCATTCAGAGCACTTCCCAGGAATCTTCCAAAGGGGTTGACCGAGAATACTATCTTTTCCTCTGTATTCACAAAGGGTGAGGACGTGGCCCTTGATGGCATGGGGCCATATCTTAAGCAAGGAATGTCATGAGGAAGTGAAGCTGATGCATTGGAGAAACTTTGGGATACTAAGACACCATGAATCTAATTGCCATCAGGTCCTGAGCTCCAGGCCCTAATACGCATCTCTTTCTTTGATTCAATAAAGTAACAGCTTTTCCTTAATCTAAAAGTATTTGGGTCACTATCACTTGGAATCCCATGAATGCTAACATAAGGGCCAAAATTACAAATCCCAATAGAACAGGTTCTGTGCTGACTGTTATAAAAATAAGAAAATAAGAATCAGACTAGGATACTTTTTTTTTCTAATCACATCTGATAGACAACTTACATGTAGAAAACAAAAGGAACTCTTTTTTTTTTTTTTTTTTTTTTTTTTTTGAGACGGAGTCTTGCTCTGTCACCCAGGCTGGAGTGCAGTGGCCGGATCTCAGCTCACTGCAAGCTCCGCCTCCCGGGTTTACGCCGTTCTCCTGCCTCAGCCTCCCGAGTAGCTGGGACTACAGGCGCCCGCCACCCCGCCCGGCTAGTTTTTTTGTATTTTTTAGTAGAGACGGAGTTTCACCGTGTTAGCCGGGATCGTCTCTCGATCTCCTGGCCTCGTGATCCGCCCGTCTCAGCCTCCCAAAGTGCTGGGATTACAGGCTTGAGCCACCGCGCCCGGCCAAAAGGAACTCTTAAAGGCAATAATAATAAAGCAAACAACCCAATTAAAAATGAGCAAAGGATTTGAACAGATAACTCATCAAAGGAGATATATAGACGGCAGATAAGTGCATGAAAAGAGGTTCAACATCACTAGTTACTAGGGAAATGAAAATTAACTCTCTAACTGGACTGAGAATATAAAATGGTATAATCACTTTGAAAACAATTGGGAGATTTCTTTTAACGTTAAATGTACACTTACTGTATTCGTTTGCTAGGGCTACTGTAACAAAGTACCATAAACTGGGTGGCTTAAGCATCGCAAATTTATTACCTTACAGTTTCAGAGGATAGAAATCAGGTTGGTTCCTTCGGAGGTCTGTGAGGAAGAATCTGTTCCAGGCTCCTCCCTGGCTTCTGATGGTTCACTGGCAATCTTTGGCACTTCTTGGCTAGAACCATAACCCCAATCTCTACCTTTATCTTTATATAGCATCCTCCCTGTGTGCACATTTTTATCCAAATTTCCTTTTTTATAAGAATAGTAGTTATATTGGATTAGAGTTTACCATGATGACTTTATTTTAACGTGATTATCTCTGTGAAGATCCTATTTCAAAAAAAGGACACATTCTGAAGTACTTGGGGTTAGAACTTCAACATGTTGTTTTTGAGGAATATAATTCAACCTATAACACCTACCATACAATTCAGCCATTCCATTCCTAGGTATTTACCCCCCAAAATAACAACATATATTCATATTTTCACAGCCACTTTATTCGTACTAGCCAAAAACTAGACACAAACCAAAGGTCCACCAACAAGTAAATGGCTAAACAAATTATGATATATCACTTATACAACAGAATATTACTCAGCAATAAAAGTGAATTAACTATTGATACACATAATGATGAATAGCAAAACAAATTATATTGAGTAATAAAGGCCAGATAGTGAGAAATACATCTTTTGTGACTCCATTTACATGCAACTTAAGAAAGTGCAAAATGATTTATAGTTACAGGAAACAGATCAGTAATTGCCCAATGATGGGGGAGAGAGTGGGAAGGGTTAAGAGGAAATGATGACAAAGGGGAACAAGGAAACTTGCCCATGTGACAGATTTGTTCACTCTCTTGATTGTGGTGATAGCTTCATGGTTTTATACATATACTAAAACTTATGAAATCATGCACTTTAAAAATACACAGTTTGCATGTCAATCATACCTCACCAAGCTGTTTTTTAAAAAACAGAGCTTGAACATAAAGCAGGGCACCTGGTAATACAAACAATAAGAAGCTGTCATTTAATCTGATGATTTCATAAGGTATTTGAAACATCTTCAAGAAATGCTATACCATCATTTAAAGATAAGATATTAATGTTTCACAGTAGTTATAGTCTTGAATCACCATCTGAGATACCATAAATGATGCTACCAACTAAAAGAGGCATGATCCTTTAGGCTGGAGGAAGAATACATATAAACATTGACTGCCCCACACAATTGAAGTGAAAAGGGAAAATGCCATAGAAAGAGGAAGGCCTTTCAGACTGATTCTTCCTATCAATGCCAAAGGAGCTCATTTATTCAACACACATACACTGAGCTCAAGCAAGTGCCCCAGCTTTGGAAGTAGTGATGAATTAGATGTGCTCCTTCCCTGTAAGGGGCTTCTAATCTAGTGGGAAAAGGGCAGAGACTACACATTCTTAACTTACATTTCATTAGGGTTCCATGAGCAGTGGGTGCTCAGGGATGGGGAGCACAAAGGAGGACCGGAGTAGGCCTGTCAATTCCAACCAATTCTGTTTACAACTCAGCAAAATATAAACCCATTACAACTACATAAATTGCCAGACCACCGAGATAAACAATTTTGCATCTGACTGTGACATGAATGAAGGGTTATCAGGAAGAAACATCCCTTATATACTCCTCAGTGCAAGAGTGAAGATTTGGGACTTCCCCCCATACATTCTAGGGTCCTTATATTCTGTGCCTGCAAATTTAAATTTAGCTAGGTTACTTGAGGTGAGAAAGAATACAAAGTCTATAGAATCAATAGTAGTCTGAACAGGATTAATTTGGACTTGATATATCAATTCATTGAAATTCACCTAGTCAGACCAATGTTTAACAACTTGCAGGCAAACAACCAATTGATTTGCTATCTTATTCTTTTAATAATTGGCTGCTACTTGATGTAGCACAGTGGAAGAGAGCCTGAACATTTAATCAAATCTCTAAGTAATAGCAAGAAGAGCAGATGAAGGACAAGTACTGGAATTAGGGACTCTCCCATCAAGCTGTATGGCTTTAGATAAGTTAATGAACCTCTCTGAAGCTCCAGTCTTTCAATGGTAAAGGGGATAGTAAAAGCATTCACATTGAAGAGCTGATATGAGGATTTAATGAGCTAATGTGTATGACTTTTAAGAACTGTCATGGTTCTTAAAAAGTAAAATTTATTATAATCATTATCATCATTAGTAGTTGTAGTAGTATTACCATTATTGATTTTTCTGTTCTAGATCTGTTACTTGCTTTTAGGTATATCTCTATTGGTAGGACTTTTCATCCTTTTTGAATTTTCACTCACTTATCTGAAAGATGGCAATGATGAAAGCTGCCCTACCTAACCCAACAAAATAATTCAAGAAATAGTTATATTTGATAGGTGTGTGCCAAAACCTAGGGCTATAGACATTGAGAAAATATGGTTCCTACCTTCGAGGAGTTTCAGTCAGTGAGGAAGATGAATAAGCAGAGAACTGCAACATAGGATTAAGGTGCTCTATGGTACTAGGTGATATGTAGGGTGCTCAGGACACACATAGGAAGGACTACTTATCTAGTAAGGGTGAAGACAGGCTTCTTGAAAGGAGTTGGACAAAAAGGGGATTTGGCAAAAAGAATAGATATCCAAAGACTCAAAGGCAAGAAACAGTTTGCGACTTAGTAATGAACAGTTCAGTCTAGCTGGAGGATAGAGTCCCAGGAAGGGAGAGATGAAAGAAACATTGATGAGGCAAGTAGGAGGTAGACCAGAAGGCCTTCTTCAACAAATGAAGGGGACTGAACATTATACTGAAGTATCCTGAATACAAAGCTGATATTATAAACAAATGTTATACTATATGTGAAAATATTATTTAATTATGAAGTTCTGTTCAAATGTTGCTACTACCATCAGATACAAAGGAATTCAGCTTGTGCTATTGTACATAGGGTAGCCCACATTCTCACTTTCCCCATCTCCCTAGCAAATACACACACACACACACACACACACACATACACACACAACCTGTCTTCTAATTGCTTTCACTTATAAGTGTGAAGTTCCATGCCAGCTCATCCTCTGCAAGAAACTCAACAAGACAACAAAATTAACTGTAGTTGCATATGGCAATAGCTGCTGTCCATGGTTCTACTTTTACCAATTTTATGTCATCAGAAGCCAAGAGCTCCCAGTGAGGCTTGTCTACTCTCTCCAGGTTGGCTTTTTCTTGCAGTGAAGGGTGAAGCAGATTTGCCCAGGACACTGAATTTGTTTTGAAAAAGGGAGAGAAGAGACACTTCCTGTTAAACAGAGACCATACTGCTTGTCTCTTGGACATGTCACTGTGTGGTGGTCAAGGGTCACATCTCTCAAAAGACCACAAGGAAATGGAATCACTGAAGCTCCTAAGTGAAAATAAATCATGCCAATTTTTAAAAGTATAAACACGCCCTTAGAAATTTTATTGTCAACCATCCATAATTCTTGCTCTCAGATGGGCATGCAGCCTCAAAGTCTTAGAGAGCTGCCAACTAATGGTTTATATTGTCACTAATACTTTACAAAAGGCTTGAACATTTAGTTAAAAAGTAAAAATGGGGGATTTGGGAAAGTGCCAGAGATGTAAACTGGGAAGGAGTCCATGGAAAAAGAAAGGAGTCTGATGAATGCCAGGGGTAAAGTATATGTGCACTATTTTAAATTGTCCTTTGGGATAAAAATTGGGATTCCTGCATCTGAGCCCCTTCATAAGAATTGTTTGAAGGAAAGCTGTAAATTTTTTTCATACAAAAGAAAGGAAAATATCCACCCAGAAGCTGCAAAAAGGCAATTATTACAAGATGGTCATCCCATTATATGAGTTAGCACCTGTGCTTTCTATTCTGGAGAGAGAAAGAGCTGGAGAACCTGCGTAGTTCATCTTGGAAGAGAAACTGTTTCCATCTTCTGGAATCTATCCTTTTATTGTAAGTTCTCTATGCTTTGGTAATCACAGTTACTTAGTTGATTTGCTTTAAAATGCTCATCTTTCTTAAGCTCCTAAGGCCATGTAATAATATAAATTCATAACCATATTTATATAATATATAAATATATTATATTTATATTATATAATAATATAAAGTCATAAGACTTTATTGAAACTAATTTATTTTTAGAATTATTAGAACAATTATTAGATAAGATTAGGCTGTAATAATTAGAATTTCTTGAAACTCTAATTTATTAAAACCAATTCTAGCAGGTAGCCATAAATAAAACAAGCAAATAATGAATCAGGGACTAGAAAAATCAAACTTAAATATAAAGCATCATGTTCACAATCTATAGCACACAGCCAGAGGAAAAGGGTGCTAAGAAAACTAGCTGACAAAATATATGAATTCTTATAGAAAACTATCTGCTTGTGGTTCAAGAGGGTGTAATCTTAGGGAAAAATAGTTGTGGTAAGGGGATGTTAGAGAAATCTCTCTGCCAAAAATTTTTAACATGGTCAGCATATCCACAAGTAATTGATCAAATGCCTAGGTATTATTTTAAATTATTGAGTTTCTGCCTTAGAAAACTTCTGATTTATAAATCCTTCCCTTTTTAGGGCTATAAAGACATCCAGTGGTTTCTACAAAGTTAGGTTAAGAGGCCCATTCAATGCAATTTTTCTCACATTGGTCACATACACCCAAGCTTTGTAAGAGAAGAAACAGAATGAATACACTTATTCCTGTAAGTCAGAGAAAGAACCACCAAATATTTAGCCAAATGCAAAATTGAAACAGCTGCTTCAGAGTGAATCCTAAAAAGTAGAATAGCAAGCAGGATGTTATACCGTATTCCAAATGTCAAAATAACACTGATTATACTATGCCGATACACCCATTGGTTCAAGTGATCATGTTAGAGTAACACAACAAGCTTCTATTCATTACCATTCAGATAACAAGTTCTGCACTAAAGGCAGTGAAAAATATACACTTAGAAGACATGGGAACTGTTCTTAAGAATATTTCCATTTCCATTTAAAAAGTTAAATATAAAACTGAAAAGAAAGTAATATAACCCAGTACATAAAGACGGACTAAATTTTAAGCAATTATTAATTTATTCTACATTTGTTAAACGCTAGATCTGTGACAAGCACTATATTGGCACTGAGAGGATAAAGACTTAACACACTTATTCTCTGCCCTCAAGAAACTCATACTGTAATTTCCCAAATTGTTTTCCATGAATACTGAAATTTCCCAAACCACTTTGATCCCTGAACCCTTTTCTCCAAACATGTGTTCTTTGGAGCAATTTGGGAAATGCAGATTTCAATCCATACATGATATAAAAATTCAAGTAAGAGAAATTTATCTAGGTTACAGTTTTGGAAATCTCTATGGATAATATGGATTTCAATTAAGTCACTAGTTAATGGAAAAATTTTTGACTGATGGATAGTGTCAAGACAGGGTACAGCTGAACAGTGAACACTACAGATGAGAATTAAAATGACTGGCCCACCTGGACCACAGGACCTTAGACAGAGTAGTGGAAAACAAAATGTAATAGGTGAGTTGAAATCAGTACTGGAGGATCTAAAAATGCAAATTGAAGACCCTGTTTTTAGTTAAGAAAATGTCATGGAGAAAGCCATATTTTGAAAAAGTAACCCAGCCATGCTATTTTAATGTATCCTGCACATTAAAAAAATATTGAATATACTTGAAAGATAATAGGAGCCAAAACTCTTTTTTTCAGCCCCCAAAATTGGGTCAAATGTAATTATGGTTAAAAGAGGTCCAAAAAGTTACTCTGCATAAGAAAACACCCTAAAACTAGATTGAAACAGGGTACAAAGTATGATATACTTCAATTCATTTCTCAAGAGCATAATCCATTTGGGACATTAGAAAATAACCAATTATGAGAGCCAGAAGGAATTGGACTTTGATCTTTGAGGTTCCTTGACAGAAAATATGATATAGCTACTAAAAGTTCTTGAGTTGTAAACTTGGACTGATTAGGCTTAAACCCCATTGATGTCATTTACTATTTGTTTTATTTTCATCTAAAATATTTGCTTTGGTTATATACAGTCATATACTGAAGAAGGCTCTTAAAGCTTAATTTATGAGCTTTAAGAAATTATATACCTTTTTTCCACTTTATTTAGTATTTCAACAAATATTTTCTACACACTTACTAGACATCAAGAGCTGAGCTAGTCATCAAACAAGCTAGACATGATCACTGTCTCTGCGGAGCTCACTCATATAAATATACAGAAATGTTATGAATGCACAGAAAACTAATAACACATCTCTTGTACCATTTTCATAGACCAGCTTACCATGGCAGATCGCTTATCGTCAATGGTGTGCTTTATACATGTCAGAATTGAACAGGATGCATTAATTTACTGTAGATAATAACTAGGCTTTTTAAAGAAAGCATAAAATCATCAATTTGTATTAAAAACCACTCACTGACTTTTGTTGCCATTCAGAGGATGTGATAATTATCACTAGCACTTAGAATGCCAGAGTTGTAATGGCTCGAAAAGATCAAATCATCCTACCTCTCATTTTTACAGGTGAAGAAACTAAAACCAAAAGAGGATAAATGATTTGTCTAAGATCCCACAAATTGTCAGAGGCCAAAAAGGGACATGAGTCAAGCTCCCTTTACAACAGCCCTCTGTTCTTTCCAATACACTAGAAAACACACCAGTTGTTAAAGCAATGAAAAAACTGGAGATTTTGTGGTAAGTCTGTTTATGTACATCATTCTTTTATTTGGAGATCCACCCCTCCCCCCACTTTCCTTGTATTCTTGCTCACCTCATGTGCTTTGGTTGAGGCTCTCATCTAGACTCTCTCTAGTCTTCTGAGTGACAAGTATAGTCATATTACACAGGCCTTACCAATCTATCAGAATGCTTCATCCTTTCTGGACACACTAATTGGTTCAAGGATGGCCATAGGCCCCAAGTTATGTCAGTCAATGTCCATCCTAGGATTATTGACAGATTATCAGGAAAGATATTTCTCTTCTTCCAGAATCATGAACCATCTAGACTGAAAATATAGAACTCTTGGAGTAATATCGTCTACCACAGGGATGAGCCTGCTGGAAGAGGCAGGGGAAGGCAGAAGTGCAGAACCAAGAGATAAAAATATAAAGCAAGAAATGTCATGACTAAGTCACCTGGATAGGCTTCTCCCAGATTTTTCTATAAAATTAGCAAGTCGATTTCTTTCCATAATATAGTTTGCTTTTTCACTCACAAATGAAAAAAAAACAGTCTCTGAAAATAGTCATGATAAACATTTCCTTTCACAGTATACCTGGTATTATCATCTCCAACTTGAAATGTTTTTGTAATACCATCAAAAAAAAAACCCCATAAACTTGATGGTCAAGAGCCTTAAAAATTTATAATATGTATTATTAAGAATGACTTAAAATTAGCTATTTAAGAAATTTTGGAAGACAAAAGCACACTGTGGTGGGTAAGATCGTGCCTTTGGAGACATACAGACTTGGCTTATGTGTCAGATCCTGACTTTGCTACTTACGTGCTGTGTGACTTTGGGCAAGGTGCTCAATCTCTTTATTTCTCATCTCATGAAGCCTAAAAAAGAAGTACATGAAATGGCTTCCACCATGCCTACCACATAGTAAGCATTAAATAGATGATAACTATTATTGATTATACTATTATTGCTTCTAATTGTTGTCAATATTGGTAGTAGTGGTTTGTCTTAGTCTGTTCCAACTGCTATAACAGAACACCAGAGACTGAGTGGCTTACCAACAACATAAATTTATTTCTCACAATTCTGGAGGCTGGAAAGTCCAAGATCAAAGTGCCAGCAGAATCAATGTCTAATGAGGGCCCTCTTTTTTGTTAATAGAGGACAATTTCTGGCTGTGTCTTCACATGGAAGCACAGTAGGGAAGCTCTCCAGAGTGTCTTGTATAAGGGCACTGATCCCATTCATCAGGGTTCCACAGTCATGACCTAATCACACTGTGGCTTAGGATCTCAACATGTAAATTTTGGGAAAGATATGCATCCAGTCTACAACCTACTGTCCCTGCCTCTCCCCTGCCCAAATTCATATCTTCACATGCAAAATACATTCATCACATCCCAATACCAGTATCAACTCTTAAGTACAAAATACAAAATCCAAAGTCTCATCTAAATATCCTCAAAATTAGATATGGGTAAGACTCAAGGTATAATTCATCTTGAGGCAAATTTCCCTCCAGCTGTGAGCCTGTGAAACCAAACAAGTTATGTGCTTCCAAATACAATGCTGGGATACACATGGAACAGACATTTCAATTCCAAAATGAGAAAGAGGAAAGGCTAAAGAGTAACAGTTCCCAAATAAGTTCAGACTACCAGACAAGCTTTATCAGTTACTAAGGCTTACGAGTAATCTTCTTTGGCTCAATGCTCTGTCCTCCAGGCCCACTAGGGTGGCAACGTCAGTAGAATGGCCCCACAGTGGCCCACAGTTCAGTATAATGGCCTCAAGGTAGCTTTCACCCTGGGCCCCAGCACTGCCACTCTCTGGGGATGGCATCATAGGCCTATTGTTCTGGTCTGTTTCATCTTTTGAAACCTAAATGGAGGTAGTCATGTGCCCTAGGCCTGGCCTATGCACTCTGCACACCAGTGCCATGTGGATGCCATGGAAGTTTGCTGCCTGAATCCTCCAGAGGGGCAGCCACTATGGCCCAGACAACACTGGGGCTGCTGGAACCACACCTGGAATGGCCAAAGAGCACAGTGCCAGAGTGTGAAGAGTGGAGCCTGTGATGTGAGGCAGTTCCAGGCAGCATGTGCTGAGGTCTCATAGGCACAGGCAACCCCTCCTTTGAAACCACTCTTCACCCTGGGTCCTTGCACTTTGGGCATGTAATGGGAGCAGCTTAATGATCTCTGAATTGTCTTTGGGGTTATTCTTTCACTGTCTTGAAGAAAAGCTCCTAGCTTCTGTTAAGTTTTCTAATCTACATGTGTCTCCTTATCAAACAGTGACTTGACAACACTGCTGGTGTTCTCTTCTTTTTTTTTTTTTCCAGTATAATTAGACTGAGAGTTTTCCAAATCTTTATGTTCTGCTTCCTTTTTTCTTAATAATTCCACATTTAAGCCATTTCTCTCTTTGTGTTTCAATATAAGCAGTCAGGAGGATTCAAGCTGCATCTTCAACACTTTGCTTAGAAATCACTTCAGCTAAATATTCAGTTTCATTGCTCACAACTTCTACCTTTCACAAAACACCATCACATGAACACAGTTCAATTATTTGCCACTTTGTCACAAGGATTAGTTTTTCTTCATTGTGGAATAACGTGTTTCTCATTTCCATCTAATGTCTCATCAGAATGGCCTTTACTATCCACATCTCTACCTGCAATCTGTTCATGATTACTAAGGTAATCTCAAAGATTAAGCCCTTCTCTACAGTTCTCCTATCTTTCTGAGCCATCACCAGAATCACATGTAGAAGTTCCTCCATGTGGCAATATTAGCTTTCCCTACCATGCATCTCAAAACTTAGTATGACTATAGTTAACAATAGTTTATTCTATATTTCAGAAATATATAGAAGAGAAGATTTAGAATGTTCCCAACACAAAGAAGTGATAACTATTTGAGGTGATGGATATCCAAGTGTCCTCATTTGACTATTACACTCTGTATGCATGAATCAAAATATTACATGCATTACATAAACATGTATAATCATTACGTCTCCACACACACACACACACACAGAGATTTCCATCCTCTCCCCATTACCCTGTTCCAAAGACACTTGTACATCTTTAGGTATTTGTTACAGCAGCAGCCCTACCTCTTGGTACTAATTTCTTTCTTAGTCTATTCAGATCAGTATAACAAAATATCATAGACTAAGCAACTTATCAATAACAGAAATGTATTTCTCATCACCCCAGAGGCTGGGAAATCTAAGATCAAGTCACCAGCAGATTTAGTGTCTGGTGAAGGCTTGCTTCCTGGTTCATAGATGGTCATTGCCTCATCCTCACGTGGCCACTGTGAGGAAGGCTTCATGATGGCTTCCACCGTGAGGAAGCTCTCCAGTCTCTTTTACAAAAGCACTAATCCCACTCATAAGGGTTCTTCCCCCATGACCTAAACATCAACCAAAGTTCCTACTTCTTGATACCATCACATTGAGGATTAGCATTTCAACATATGAATTTGGGGAGGAGAGTGGAAACAAACATTCAGACTATAGCATAGTGGTAGGTACCAACTATATGCAATTACTCTACTGAGCATTCAGGATGTAAAATGAAATAAGGTACAATTCTTGCTCTTCAAAGAGCTAATAACCCTGTTTAGAATATTGACAGGTGTCAATAAAGAATATCTGCCACAGACGTTCTGGAGTTTGGGGATGAGAGAGATAACCATGAACTTCAGTGGTTGGGGAAAACTCAATTGTTTGAAAATTAAATTGCAATTAAAATTTATTTTGTTCCTATTTTTGCCAGCAAACACATTATATAGTAATTTAAATGTATTTCTGTTCCAATTTTTGCTAGCAAACATACACTGAAGCTAAAGTAAAAATACGGATAATAAAAAGTGAAAGAAATCTAAATGACGAGTTAGCCAAATTCCCCATTTTACAAATTAAGAAAATGAAGTGGCTAAAGAGAAGAGGCTTGCCCAGATCACACAGCTGGCCACTGGAAAAACGAGGGCAAGAAGTCAGTTTGAGGCTTATCATGTTGTGGCTTCTCAGTTTTGAGCCTTCTGAAGTTTGAGACTGCTGTATTTTCCCTCTGAATGGAGTAGCTAACCCATGTCATATGCAACTTAACTATACAGCAACCTCCATCTCAAATCTGTCAGCTTGAGGACTGTATCACTTTCTGTGATCTCTGTTTTTGTCATTAGTTAATTCCCTAAATTGACCTGCATTCAACTTCTTTATTGAAGTCATTTATTTTAAAAGGTTCAATTGGCGGTTTGTTGAAAGACACATCATTTTTCTCATGATAGTATCAGCTTCACTCTACAAATTGTTTTCCTCTTAAGCAGAAATCAGGAATAGGAACTGAAATTGTTCTCTTGTTTTGATAATGATCTTGTTTCCTTTGCAGAGGATCTGACCTAAGCAGCAGAGTCTAGCCCCCTTGGACTGAGATTCCAAATTCCTGCCTGCCTAGAGAGTTCCACAGACTTGAAACAGAATTCCTAGTACCAGATTAGCATCTCCGCCTAGGGGATAACCGTGCTCTGATTTAACTTGCAATTTTTTTCTGATGCTGAAAACCCTGCTAGTTCTAAAATTCTAAATGCTTACTCAACTTATTTCCATGATTTAGAGTTTTAGAAGAATAAACATAAACATGTAATTTCTTTTCTGGCCTCTCAACCAGTGATACATCAGAAACATAAAGTTTGAAATGTTTTTTCAGGTACCTTATCTCCCCAATCCAATCCCACTTTACATTTATAGGGATTTGTTCTAGAAAGCCAAACCATCAAGGCACAGATTTGAATTCATTTTCTGAAACTTCTCAGATTTTCCATCCTTGCTGACAAATCACAAGAAATTTTACATTTTTCCCCCATTCTTTGATAGCCTCCTGGCGCCCTGTCATTCTGTCACCAGCTGGATTATAATCCACTAATAGTGGTGGATTCCAAAGAGACAGAAGGATGTTTTCAATCCATTTGTTATTATAATGAAAGCGAATCACCCCATAAACCTTGTTAAAACCTCATTTAATCTAAAACAAAATAGAGGTACCAAGACACTTAAGCAGGAACACGGTAATATCAACATCCATCAAAGCAAAAATAAGTGGAAGGAGGCCTAGAAAAGTAGTTCTGGAAGGCTTGTGACCATCCCAGGATGACTGAGGGCTGTCCTTTTAACTTCTTAGCCTTTGATTCCAAGTGGTTTAACCCTCACTGTGTCATAAATAGAAAGTCTTGCATACTTGTTCTCAAACTTTAGGGTACAAGTACTTAGAAAAACTTTGACTCAGAGTGTGTAGCCAAAACACTAGAAAAATGAATTAAAGAACAGCAGTTTGATCAGAGATCTTAGAGATCATCTGTTAACAATACCATCACTTTACAGATGTGCAAACTGAAGCGCAGAGTGGAGAAGTGAGCAGGGTTCTTTCCAAAGAGTCTTTTAAAATAGACTTAAGGTCATATGATATAGGATTTGCCAATACTCATTATTTTAGTCTTGGCCCTGTCACTTACTAGCTGCATGACCCTCTCCATGCCTCAGTTTCCTCACTAGGGATAACAATAATGGTGATGAACAACCTCATGATGTGTTATAAGGATTAAATAAAATATACACATGAAATGCTAATCACATAGTAAGCATTTGAAAAATAATAGGCATCACTATTTATGATGTGAAATTTTAGTACAACACACCTGGGGAAACAGGTCAATCCAAAGGCTCCTCTCCCCTCATGCTTTTTCTCAGTCATTTCCCTCTCTTTCATTCAAAGATGTGTCCTATAAGCACAAAACGTAGAGTTAGGAGACCTACTGTTTAGTCTCAGCTTTGCCATACTCATGTTGGTGACCTTGGGCAACTCAATTTACCAATCTGGGCCTCAGTCTCCTCATCCATAAGAAGGGAAAGTAGAATCAGGTGGTGCCTATAGTACTAACCAACACGAATATTAAATCAATTCTAGAATCTAGACTACTGACCAGCTGCCCAGGCCATTTCCCTGGATTGCTGGTCAATGAGAAAATCTTCTGTGATCTTAGCCACACTGTTAGCTTCTCAGGGACTGAGAGAAGGTGAAGCTCTAAGCTCAGCTCTCCATTCCAGGGTCACTTTCCAGGAGTTACTGTAAAAACCCCCAGTAACTCCCCATGATTTGCTAAAGCCTGGAAGACCCCACCTCTCACAAACTCTGTCCTCCACCTGCCTGTTGTGGGCCTTCAACAATCCCCCATTTCTCTCCCCAGCCTCCCTAACCCCAAGGATTCTGAGCTACTTTCAAGGGAACCTGGTATATTAGGCTGCTCTTGGATTGCTATAAAGAAATACCTGAGGCTGGGTAATTTATAAAGAAAATAGGTTTAATTGGTTCACAGTTCTGCAGGCTGTACAGGAAGCATGGTGCCAGCATCCTCTTGGCTTCTGGTGAGGCCTCAGGGAGCTTTTACTCATGGCGGAAGGCAACATCGGAGGAGGCACATCACATGGCCAGAGAGGAAGCAAGAGAGAGGAAGAAAAGGAAGTCCCAAGCTTTTTTAAACAACTAGATCTCATCCAAACTCACTGAGTGAGAACTCATTTGTCACCAAAGGGATAGTGCTTAACTATTCATGAGGGATCTGTTCCCATGAGCCAGTCACCACCCATAAGGCCCCACCTCCAACATTGGGAACTACATTTCAACATGAGATTTGGAGAAGACAAATATCCAAATTGTATTACCTAGTTATGAGGGAATAAGAGCGATGTGGCTGAAGAGTTCCATAGTAGTTGAACCAGAAAATTTTCACTTTCTAAGTTTCCTGTTTTCAATAAATGCACATCACCAAAGAGACAGAGAGAACTCTGGGAATGAAATTCAGAGCAGTCATGTCTATAAGACAGTGTCTATAAGCCCTAACGAGATTTTCTAGATTTGTTTAATGCCTGTAGAGGGTTTTTTAATATGCAAAGTGTTGTTCTAAGAGCTTCACCTAGAGAGCTTCACCTAGGGTATCTTTATCACAATCCTAGGAGGCAGGTGCTTTATAATGGGTATTTTACAAATGAAAAAATTGAGACACAACTCTACCATGATCAAGCTGGTGATTTTCCTGGCCACTCCAACTATGATGTAATACGCTTGCCATATTTATCATCTGTGGTTTTGATGCAGGTTGGTGTTTTTTCTTTTTAAGGAGAATTTGCTTACTTCATTACAAGTTTTAATTGAGCCTTCTTCATGCTATAGAAATATCTGCTATATAGATAGCAGATGCATAAAATCATTAAATACTATTTAAAACTCTCAACAAGATTATTTGTTTTTCCAACAGTTCTTCCCTGACATGGTTATTACTGACAATCTAGACTTATGCATGTTCAACTAAATTGACCTGGCACGTGCTGCTAATACAATCTGAGTGATCTTTCATTGCCCAATTTCACATCCTCAGATGAAATTATACACATGGGGGTAAGAAATAGTAAACATTTGCCATTCTTGTCAGCAACTTGAGATTGTGTTAATATCAAGACTGCCTTTTCTTCTGAATGTCTCTTTTTAAATAAATAATCCTTTAAATTGAAGTGCTTCCATTTCTATATTAGTAAGGGTTCTTTAGAGAAATAGAACCACTAGGAGATGGATGGATGGATGGATAGATGGATAATCAAGATTTATTCTAAGAAATTGGCTTATGCAATTATGGAGGCTGAAAAGTCCCAAGATCTTCCATCTGCAAGCTGAGCACCCAGGAAAGATAGTGGTGAAGTTCAATCTGAGTCTAAAGGTCTGAGAACCAGGAGTGCCAATGGTGTAAGTTCTAGTCTGAGGGTAGAAGAAGACCGACGTCACAGCTCAACAGTAGGGCAGAGGGAACAAATTCTCCCTTCTGCTATCGTTTTGTTCTGTTCAGGCCCTCAAGGGATTTGATGAGGCCCACCCACACTGGGGAGAACAATCTGCCTTACTCAGTCTACTGATTCAAATGTCAACCTCATCTGGAAACACCTCATCACAAACTAAACCCAGAAATAATGTTCAACCAATATATTAGTCTGTCTTCATGCTGCTGATAAAGACATACCCAAAATGGCAATTTACAAAAGAAAGAGGTTTATTGGACTTACAGTTCCACGTGGCTGGAGAAGTCTCACAATCATGGCAGAAGGTGAAAGGCACATCTCACATGGCAGCAGACAAGAGAAGAGAGCTTGTGCAGGGAAATTCCTTTTTTTAAAACCATCAGATCTCGTGAGAATCATTCACTATCATAAGAACAGCACAGGAAAGACCCACCCCCATAATTCAATCACCTCCTACTGAGTTCCTCCCATGACAAGTGGAATTGTGGGAGTTACCATTCAAAATGAGATCTGGGTGGGGACACAGTCAAACCATATCAACCAAATATCTGGGCACCCCACACTCTATTCAACTTGACACATAAAATTAACCATCACAGTTCCTCTAAGTTAAATGACACTGTTTAGAAATTAAATTGTGCAACATTAGGAAGTGGTAAAAAATTGTAAAAGTGGTAAAAATTGACTATTTTTTCTGGTCATAAGAAGTTTCACATATTCATTTTTCTTCTATTCATATGTAAAACTCTTTAAGGCCAGGAATCATGTTATTCAAACTTGTGTTCCCCTTAAAACTTAGACTGTTTCTTAAAACAGAGGAGGTACAGTACAACTAAGTTGGAGACAATAATACAAAGTCATTGAACACTTAAAGTGAATTATGGGATCAGTTCATTTACACTAAAATGTAACTCCTAAGCAAAAGCACTTATTATTTAGAGGACACACTATGTGCAAGTTCGGCATTTAATGGCTAAATTATCCATTGAAACGAGTGTTATTCTTCCCAGAGGTGTTCACATGGATCTGCAGCTCAGGCCAAATTAATAGCAACTGTGGCCAACATCTTAATTTTTTCCCTTGCTAAATTACTATGGAAATGAATTTTAGCAACTTAATCCACCCAGCTTAAACTAATTCTTCATTAAAGCATAACTTTCTCCCATAGGGAAACTTCTAAATCCAGCAGATAGAAGCATGAACACCTCCGGTTTGTTTTAATTGTTTTTCTTAAATGAGAAGCTGAGCGCATTCTGCCAAGGATTAAATCACCTCAGGTCTCACAAATTTGGTATTCTCAAACTAAATCCATGTTCTCATGTTGCAATTCTTTTGCAACTAGAAGAAAACCACTTCATGCCACTATAGAAAAAGTATTTAAATGACCCAAGAAGGTAGCAAAAGCTTAGGCCAGTCTATATCTCCTAACATTTCTACTACATTCAATGTTAATATCCTAAAAGGCTATGTATTATATTTCTCTTTCAACCTCTAATAGGCTTTTCTTGTCTGATTTCAAGTAAGCGAAAATTTATTTTATAAAGTTAAAACACTGAAGAGAATGAGAAGACAAACCACAGGTTAGGAGAAAATATTTGCAGAAGACATACCTGATAAAGGACTGTTATCCAAAGTATATTAAGAACTCTTAAAACTCAACAATAACAAAATAAACAATCCAATTTAAAAAACGAACCAAAGATCTAAACAGACATTTCACCAAAGAAGATATATGATGACAAACAGGTATATGAAAAGATGCTGTACATTATATGTTGTCAGGAAAATGCAAATTAAGATAACAATAATATATCATTGTTATATATAATAATATAATAATAATAATAATAATATATATCATTATTCAGCTATTAGAATGACCCAGATCCAGAACACTGACAACACCAAATGCTGTTGAGTGAGGATGTGAAGCCACAGGAACTTTCATTCATTGCTAGTGGGAATGCAAATTAGTAGTCACTTTAGAAGACAGTTTGACAGTTCCTTACAAAACTAAACATACTCTAATCATATGATCCACTGATCTCACTCCCTGATATTTACTCAAAGGAGTTTAAACTTGTGTCACAGAAAAACCTGCACACAGATGTTTTTAGCAGCTTTATTTATAATTTCCAAAGCTTGGAAGCAACCAAGATGTCTTTCAGTAGACAAAAGATAAACTGCAGTTCATTCTTATAATGGAATATTATTCAGCATTCGAAAGAAATGAGCTATCAAGCCCTGAAAATATGCGGAGTAAACTTAAATAGATATTACTAAGTGAAAGAAGCCAATCTGGAAAGGCTACATGCTATATGACTCCGATTATGTGACATTCTGGAGAAGGCAAAACTATGGAGACAACAAAAAGATCCGTGGTTGTCAAGGGTTGAGGGGAGGGAGGATGAATAGGTGGAGCAGAGAGGATTTTTAAGGCAGCAAAACTACTCTGTATGAGATATAATTGTAGACACATATCATTATGCACCGAATCCACAGAACATACAACACCAAGAGTAACCCCTAATGCAAACTATGGACTCTGGGTGATTATGGTGTGTCAATGCAGGTTCATTAACTGTAACAAACGGACTACTCTGGTGAAGGATGTTCACAATGGGGGAGGCTACGCAAGTGTGAGAGCAGGGGTTATATGGAAGATCCCTGTAATTTCCTCTGAATTTTGCTGCAAACCTAAAACTGCTTTAAAGCAATAAAGTCTATTTTTTAAAAAGTTAAACACTGGCTTAACATCAGAATCTATTCTCATAAAGTGGATCCAAGTTTTTCTATTTTTGTTTAATATATCTGCTTATTCTTAATCACAGAACATTTTATAACATTGATTACTCTTTTGAAAATAGCAATTTAAATGGATTTAAAGGGGTCTATTCTTTGACTCTAAAATTCCACTTGAAGATATCAATCCCACGGAGATGTTTTACACATGCACAAGAAATGTATACAAGGTGTTCACTGCAACCTTGATTATAAGTCAAAAAGTTTTAACTAACCAAAATGTCCATCAGTGGCAGAATACCTAAATAAAAATACATTACATTAATACTACCATATAATGTGGAATGAAGTGAAACTATGCGATGTAATATGACATCATATTCAAGGCACATTGTGTGATAGAAAAAAGTGTCACAATTCAGCCTCATATGTGTAAGGAACCACTTGCCTTGCACTAAGCAAATCAGCATAGTTTGGTAGCTACCCATACATATGCAAATGAATGGAAAAAGCTTTAGAAAGATAAACTCCAGCGGTAGCAAGCTTCTGCCTCTGGAAAGAGGAGTAGAATTAAGAAGAGGATACACCAATGTAGACTTTAATTTTATTTCATTGTTCGTAGTTTTTATAAGAAGATACTCATGTACTACTAATATAATTATAAAAAAAGCTTAAAGCCTTTATAGTTCAACTTACTTTGCCAGGAATAGCTTAAAATCTACAATGCTGAATGTAGCACTAGTGTCCAGAATGAGGTGACACCAGGTCTGAACTATAACTTTATAGCAGCATCAGAAAGATAGAAAAACTAGTCTAGGAGGAAAATGCTCTTATTAAAATACTAAAAAATTTAATAACCACAATGAGAACATTGACATCTAATAAAGCATATGTCTCATAATTGAATTATTCTCACTTTTACATGTGTGGTCAAGCGTGAAAGTTTGCTTTTAATTTACTTTACAAGACCTTCTCCATATCCTTCTCCCCAACTACACAGCGTATTATTAAGGCAATGAAATAAATCAAATTCCGCGTAATTCAGCATCTGAGGCACACCTGAAAAGCCAATTCAACAAAGAAGATTTTGAGAATGGTGGTATGAGAAATAGTCTTCACACCTCTGAGACTCAACATATGCACCCAATCAAAAAAGCAATCCTCTTCTTCAAAGCTCAGAAACAAAGTTTGGACTGCATTTCCCATTAAATTTCTAAAATGTCACATCAACATACCACAGAATGCAGACATTGCGTCATATTTTTCTTCACTGTGAAATATTTTAACATGAGTTGATGGGTACCTGCTTTGAGATTTCAGATAATGCTATCAGAATTCTTGTAGGCAAATGATACCAGAGTAAGGGGCAAATTCTTGGAACGATGCAGTTCAATTACTGTGCAGCCACTGATCTAGATTAAATGGCATAGGCCATATTAGAACAATCTTTGAATATATCCTGGAGTCCACTGTACTCTCACTTTTCAGATCCTTATATGAGAGCATGCAATATCACTTATACAAAATCACTTGGCATCAATTCAGAGTAGATACCCAAAGAATCATGTGCTCCTACAGACGTGAGCTTTAAAGGATCCAATCAAATTATTTCTTACTCATTTGATGACCTTTTAAACTTTAGAAGAAATAAGTTTGATGTACTTGGATAAAATCAAACTCAGGGAATTCTTGTGTTTTGTATCCAAAACAATGTTTCTCAAACAGGCACATTTTGCCTCCCAGGGGATATTTGACAATGTCTAGATACATTTTTAGCTGTCACAAATCAAGGAGGAAATTCCTACTGGCATCTAGTGAGTAGACATCAAGGATGCTAAACATCCTACAATGTACACGAGTATCTTTACAACAAAGAATTATTTGACCCAAATTGCCAATAGTGTCAAGGTTCTTTCAGAAACAAGTTTCTTCCAAATTAATTGTACTTTTTCCTTCCGCTGCACAAGCAAATTTCTTCCAAGAGTTGACTATAGTCTCTGTCTTTGCTTCTCCACCTTCCACTCACACCACATCCCACCCCAATCTGGACTCTGCACCCCTCACTAACAAAACAACCCTCACTGACACCACTAGTGAGCTCCTATAAACCAATCCAATGAATACTTCTCATCTGGTTTGACCTCTTTCTTGAAAGATTCTCTCCTCTTGCTTCCAAGAACCCTCCATTCCCTGGTTTGCCTCCTCTCTTTCATCACTGTCTCATTTGTGTGTTTATGTAGCCACTACATGTTGGATTCCTCCATTCAGTTTTAGGCCCTCCCTCTCATTAACTTTTTTCGAGGTAACTGTATTAGTTTCCTATTGCTGCTGTAACAAATATTCAACAACTTCATAGCTTAAAATGACACCAATTTATGATCTCACAATTCTGGAGATCAGAATTCTGAAATGGGTCTCACTGAGCTAGGCTAAAATCAGGGTTTCAGGGTGGTTGTGTTCCTTTTGGGAGACTCTAGGGAAAAATCTATTTCTTGTATTCTCCAGATTCTAGAGCTGCCCCAGTCTTGGCTAGGGACTCCCTTCCATTTTACAAGCCAGTAATGACTGGTTAAGTTTTTCTCACATTGCATCACTCTAATACTGACTCCTCTGCTTCCCTCTCCCATATTTAAGGACGCTTGTGATTGCACTATGACCACTCAGATAATCCAGGATAATGTCCCTACTTTATAGTCAGCTGAATAGCAATGTTAATTCCATCAGCAATCTGAATTCCCCTTTCCCAAATAGAATAACATATTCATGGGTTCTGATAATTAGGACATGGACATCTTTGGGAGGTTATTGTTCTATCTACCACAGTAATTTACCTTCAATTACTATATATATGTACACAAGTGACTCCTAATTTTTTATTTTGTGTCTCTAGTCTAGACCTCTCTTATAAGCCACACACCCACATACCCAAGAGTTTATGGGAGAACTATAGTTCCTACCAAACTCATAGACTTCCTCTCTAAAGACAACCCTTTGCCAGTGTTCCCTGATATAGTGAACAGCCTCATTAGCCATTGTTATGCAAGTTAGAAATGTGGAAATTGATCACCCCTAATAGCTCCTTTTCCTTTCCCTCCATTTCCAATCCTTTCATTCTTCATATGGCAGAATGATCTTTTTGGAACTCAAATCTGATTCTGTCATCCTCCTGCTTAAATTCTGTAATGGCTTCCTGTTTAGGGATTAAAAACAAAACACTTGAATATGGATGACAAGGCTCTGCACAATCTGGCCTCTTCTCTCCAGCCTCGCACAGCACCATACCATATTGCTCTTCTCCCAGCCTGAGAAAGCACCAGCCTCCTTCCTCTCCTCAAGCAGCCTTGGTACACACTGTTCTCTGGAGGGACTTTTTCTGTCACTTCTCTTTTGCCATCTTTAACTTCTGTTCACCCTTAGCGCACAACATAACCACCATCTCTTTAGGGAAGCCTTCCCTGACCTCCCTTGCTCAAGCCTTAAAGCACCATGTGCTTATCTTTTGTAGCATTTAGCATAGTTGCAATTTTTAATTTCCTTGTGAGATTATTTGATTCATAAATAGTCCTCTTCCCTGTTTGGTTGTATGTTCCATGAGAATAGGGACAGTGTCTGTACTCGCCACTGAACCCCAGTGCCTAGTCTAGGTCCTGGCTCAAGGTCGGCACTCAATAACTATTTGTTAAATGGATGCATAAGTGAATGAACCAGTGAGTAGGATGTGTACTTCTATACTAGTCATAGCAATTATCAGCTAGTCAACTTGCCGCTTGTTCCTTCAACAAAGTTTTACTGGATGTGTCTTTGTTTCAAATACGAGCAAGCTACATTGCTTTATTTCATTTACTAGTCAGAATCTCTGAGAGTCATAAAACAGTATAATAATTGTACTGAAAGGTCAAGAAGAAAGGAAAATGCTATTTTGACATCCCTTGATTTCTGGTCTAGATTTCATTTTCTTCACCTGAGATGAATTTGGACTTCTCTACAGGAATGTGGCTTCACTCCCTATCTCACCATCATTGGTAACAATTCTCAAAGCTGCCGATGGCAGTTGTGGACACTCATTGCAGTTGACAGCAGACTTCAACATGGCATTGACTTGCATGATGTTTTTCAAATGCATAAGGAGTTCAGTCATGTGTCAGAGCTGCTCATGTTAAATGATCTATTAGGTGCCATGATCTTCACAAAGGTCATCTGTCACATCATAGGCCAGATGTGTCACCCTATTTAATGGAATATGAAAGCAAATTCCAAAACTAACCAGAGGGAAATTGGCATATGTCACTTCTGACTGATCAAAAGCTGAGGGTCTCAGTTTATACCCAGTTACATAAATGACAGCTCCTCACCTTAACCAGTACGTAAATGTGTAACAGTTAAAGACCTTGTAACTTAATAGCAATTGAATTTTAATAGTTATAGTGTTCTTGACTTAATCTTATAATGAGTATTGTTATAATTAAGATAAATGAACACCTTTTTATTTTTATTTTTTTGCTTCATAATAAAAACTTGTGAGAGGAGAAAATGAAAATGTGAAACTGAATTTGCTAAACAGGAAATATTTTATTCATGAAGTTCAAGAATTCATTTGCCAATATAACTGTATGATAATTGTGGAGATCTTGTGAGATCCCTAAGTTGGCTGAAGGCAATGTCATACATAGCAAGATCAAACTTGAAGGAAAACTCACTGTATCAATTAAATGGAAATCAAATTTAAGAAGTGTTCCTGAAGAGGATGAATATAGAATTCTGTAGGAGAACCTAAACTAGTTGCCACTAGGCTAACTAGCAATGGCAATTGTAAAACTTAATTCTAGGGAAAAATAATACAATTCATGTATTTTTGCTAGAAATTGTGTGTACGTATTAAATATGATATAATTTGATATCACAAAAAATATCAGCTGAGTTCACTGTGAGTCTTGATCCTAAGATATTTAAAATTAAAAGAGAAACGTGTGCTTCAGACTGA
Source organism: Macaca mulatta (assembly GCF_049350105.2). Classification (NCBI taxonomy): domain Eukaryota; kingdom Metazoa; phylum Chordata; class Mammalia; order Primates; family Cercopithecidae; genus Macaca; species Macaca mulatta. Next base: position 164,287,816 of record NC_133411.1, on the reverse strand, counting down.
CATTTTGCTATTGATACGTATAATATTTAGGTTTCTCTTTTTGTGTTTTTTCCCCTTGTTATAGTCCAAGTAGTCATACCAATAATCTAGAAGGCTGTTAAGATGATTTTGAGACATAAGCTGCATCCTTTAGAGAACTCACAGGTGTAAAATTTTTTAAATGGACTAGCACCTTGTAGAGTTTCAAATCTTCTTCCCTTTCAGACAAGCACTTGTACACAAAGCTGCTGAGTTATTTCTCCAAAACACACAGCTGCTGATAGAGTAGACTGAGACGACAGCCTACGCACTTACAGCTCTGTTACTTTCCGGGATATCATGATGCTTCCCACAGCACTAAATTTTTTCTGACATGATTAGTCTCCATAGTCTTTTCCTCAAGTGGCATGACTGCCTTCTTCCACTTAAAAGAGACATTAAAAGACCCAAAGAACACAAACCATTAAGAAGAACTGATAAATTGACAACATTGTAATTTAGAGGTTTGGCACAACAAAGGACACCATAAACAAAATGAACGAAGAGCTCCAGATGAGGGGAAGACATTAGGACTGGACAGAACTGAAAAGTGATTCATCTCTGAGAGCTCCTATAATTCAAAAAGAAAAAAGATAACCTGAAAACAAACCAAAAACATGGGCAAAGAATATAAGGCAGCAATTCATAGACCAAGACACCCAAATGGATAATAGATGAATGAAAAGTTTCTTGACCACACTGGTAGAAAGTTATAAATTAAAACAGCAATGAGATAGCATCAAATGGACAAAAATGTTAAAAGTCTGACAATACTGAGTCCTGGCCATGATGTAGAGAACTACCATATCCTGCTGATAAGAGTTTAAGTTGGTGCAATCGATTTGGACAACCACTGACAATAACTAGTAAAGTTGAAAATGTGTATACTGTAAAATCCAGTAAAGCATTCTCCTAGATCAGTTGTTCTCAACAGGAGGGAAGTGGGGTCAGGGAGGAGTGGTGGTTCTTCACTCAGGAGTCATTTAGCACAGCCTGAAGACCATTTGGGTTCTCACAGCTGAGGTAAGGTGTCCTTGGCACCTAGTGGATAGACGTATCCAGTGGATAGAGGCTAGGGATCTGTCCTACAATGCACAGGTCACCTCTACCCCCCAAAGAATTATCTGGCTCAAAATATCAATAATGTTGAGCTGGGAAACCATCTGTAGTGAGCTGAATGGCGTCCTTCAAAAGTTACATCCACCTGGAACCAGTGAATGTGACCATATTATGGAAAAGGGTTTATGCAGATGTAACTAATTTAAGGATCTCAGGATGAGATAATCCTGAATTATGCAGGTGAGCCCTAAATCTAGCGACAAGTGTCCTTATAAGAAGAGAAAACAGACAGAAGAGAGACACAGAAGAACACAACATGAAGACAGGCAGAGACTGGAGCAATGTGCAGCCACATGTCCGGGAATATGCCAGTGGCAACCAGAAGCTGGAAGAGGCAAGACATGGAATCTCCCAGGAGCCTCTAGAGGAAGTGCCCAATACCTTTACTTCAGGTTTTTGACTTTCAGAAATGTGACAGAAAAAATCTGTGTTGTTTTAGGCCACCTGAAGGAAAGGAAAAAGGTACAAAGTTGGTCATTGAAGTGTCATTCATTATAACAAAATATCTGAAACAATCTGAATTTCTATCAGGATCATCCAGCAATCTTTCTCCTGGGTGTATACCTAAAGGAGATTAATTTACCACCTTAGAAAAGTATCCACACTCCCACCTTCATTGTGCCATTATTCACAATAGCCCAGATATGGAAACAGCCTAAGTGTCCACTGACAAAAGACTGGATAAATATATAATTCCATCAAAAAAGCGATTTTGCCATTTGCCACAACATGATGAGGCCTGGCGGACACTATACTAAGTGAAATAAGCCAGACACATAAAGGAAACTAATTTTGCATATTATTTAAATGTGGAATCTTAAAAAAAAAGAAAGAGATTGAGAAATGTGCAGAGACAGAGAACAAAACAATGGTTACCGGGGTGTGGGATAAGGGAAGTGAAAATGGGGAGGTGCAGTTCAAAGAATACAGAGTAGCAAATATATAGTCATGAGGACTACAGCTAATAAAACTGTATTGCATTAGGGATTTGTGTTAAATGAGTAGATTGTAGCTGCTCTTGTCATATAAGAGCATGGGAGCTGATTAATGTGTCCATTTTCTTTACTATTCTAACCATTTTACTACTATATATATATATCCCATAGCATCATATAATAAACTTCAAATACACACAATAAAATTTATTTTAAAATAGACAAAATAAAAAAGAGGAAAACTTATTGGGAGATGTTGGTCAAAGGGTACAAAGGTTCAATAATACAGAATGAGTAAGTTCTAAAGAACTAATATACATCATGGTGACTGTAGTTAGTAATGCTGTATTGCATACTTGAAATGTGCTAAGAAAGTAGATCTTAAATGTTCTCACTCCCAAAAAAGGTAACTGTGGATGTGATCATTAGATTGATTATGGTAATCACTTCACAATGTATGACAAATAAAACAAAATAAAATATCACTTTTTGTACCTTAAATATATACAATTCTTATTTGTCAATTATACCTCCATAAATTGGCATACGAGAAGAATAAAATGTATTGAGCCTTTGTAGAAAAGGATAATTTATAATTTGGAATTTTTGTTCCTCAATAAAGAATATCAAAATTTGTTTTAAAAAGTAGAAACCTGAAAAATATACTGAAGTATATTCACTTAATGCTTTACAGCAGTAAAAATGAATTAGAGCTGTTTATATCAGCATGCATTAATTTGAAAAATACAATATTGAGAGAATAAAAGCCAGTTCCAAAGGCTATAAGTGGCATAATATTATTTACATAAAAATTTTAAAACTGCAAATATTATATAATATTTATGGATATCTGAATATCTAAATTCATGGCAAATGTATAATATGTGGGTGATAAACACTGAACCCACAATAGTAATTATCCCTGTAGGGGATGGAAAGGAAAAGGAGACAGGGAGGGTGCACAGAAAGCTCTTATTTGCATCTGAAATGTCTAATTTATTTAGTTACAATAAATAGATAGGATGCAGATTTGGCATGATATTAAGATCTCATAAAGCTGGGTATTTGGCATGTTGTGATAGCCTCTATTCTTGTCTATTTTAAATCATCTATGATAAAATTAACTATTCAGTGTTTTTAAGACTTGGAAATTTGTGCCATAAAAAATAAATCAGAATGTCTACAGATGTCAGGAGAGTAAGGAAGAGAGAGTGAAATGATAAGGAAACAGGATATAGATGGGATATTTGATCCCACACAGAGATTGAGCCCTAACACAGAAAAAAAAAATTTTTAACCATTTCTGCAGGATTTCTCCTTATTTTCCTCCACAACTCTATATCTCCTAGTTCTTTTATTATTTGGTTTCAGTTGAGAACATTCTTAAGGGACCTCCTCCTTAGTTTTTTCTTTTTACATCCAGTTTGAGATTGAATCTGTAATGGTTGTAAAAGAGAGGGCAAAATGAGAATTGAGAGACCTCAGTCTTTGCTATTTTGATCAACAGCCCATGTAGACATTTGCATCAGTGAGTTGTACTGTACTAACCAAACTGTTCCCAGATTTGGAGGAATTGCAGCTATGATATTTTCCATGGGACCTCTGAGCATAACAAAGCTGTCCCATCAGTGCTTCTGTGTCACGGCTCAGCTGTCTCATCAATGCTTCTGTATCACGGCTCACAACCTCTGAGCCATGATACGGAAAGACAAGGTAAGCAACATGCATGAACTCTGTGAGCCTCGTACAGCTTGGGATTATGCACAAAGCCAAAGTCCAGTTTTTCATTGTGAATTTAGTCAAAGTACACACACAAAAAAAGAGTCAGGGAAGGTAGTTGACCAAAAAATGCAGAAAAACAAACAAAACTCTGCTTCTGGTATGTGGGGAAGACTGGCGGCTTGAAAATGTTTTCTGAAGCAGAGATATCCAGATTGTCTAACAGCCTAACGTTCCCAGGCAATTGCTCATCCCTTGCTTTCATATTGTCTCTGATAGAAAAGGCTGGATTTTTGGTAATTGAATGATTGGGTTGAAATAATTAAGGAGATAGAGCTGTAACATCTGTTCTTTTGGTCATAACAACTGTTCTAAAATCAACTCCTTCACTATAGTGGGTGAAGTAATTCTAAATGTGAGATAGAAATGTAGCATTATTCTTTAAAAAAAATTTGTATTTTCATTTTTGCAGCTCATTATTTTGCTTTGTCTACTACATATGATCTTATCCAAGACTTTGAATTAAGAACTTATTGATAGCATTACTCTTGCTAACCTTGACATTAACTCCAAAGCTTCTAGACAAGTGCTATCCTTGGGCTTTGCACGGAATCAGGTTTTTTCCCAAGACATGTGTTCACTAGGACAATAATTATATATATATATATAAAAAATATTATATATAATTATATATAATATATAATTATAATAAATAAGTAATAAATAATAAATACAATAAATAAATAATAAATAAATATAACTATATATATATTATATATACACTACAATTATTTGTTTACTATGAACCCATCCAGCCAGACTGGAAGCTCTATGGGGGGTGGGAATAGTAGCTAACTTGTTCACCACTGTATATTAATGCCTAGCATAGAGTTTGCGCTATAGCTGGTGCTTGTTATGGACCGAATCACGTCTCTCCAAAACCCATACATAGAAGCCGTAACCCCCAATGCGACTGTATTTGGAGATAGGACTTTAAGGAGATAATTGAAGTTAAATGAGGTCATAAGAGTGGGGCCTATTGGGGCCCTATGGAATTACCAATAAGACTGATGTCCTTATAAGAAGAGAAAGAGATACCAGAGCTTGCTTTCTCTCAGTCGTGCATAGAGGAGAGGCCACACAAGGACACAGCAAAAGGGGGCAGCCACCTACACACCAGGAAGAGAGATCTCACCAAAAACCAATGCTGACGGCACCTTGATCTTAGACTTCTGGTTTCCACAATATGAGAAAATACATTTCTGCTGGTCAAGTCATCCAGTCTGTGGCATTTTATTATGACAGCTCAAGCTGACTAATCCAGTGCTCAATAAATTTTTGTGAAATAAATGGCACGGTGATGGTGATCAGCAGAATAAATGACAGGCTGATAGAGCATAAACGGTAAGGTGTAGAAAGGTACAAGCTATTGAACCAGTATTAATTCAGATTGAGTTCTTCCTAAATATACAAAATTAAATGTTACTCTTAGATAAAAGATATTAAAATTACATTTAATAAGAATAGATGCAGAAAAACAAATTTTATTCTTGAATGTATTGGGTTTTTTTAAGGAAGCAGAAGTATTCAATTTTAAAAACATACTTGACCTTCCTAATCCATTTTAGTAATTTCCAAGATTATTAAATAATAATTACAAATGTTAATATAATTCATGAAATGTTAATTCTATGCCTAAAGTACCCTGATTGCTTCAGGCCTTTATTCACTTAAACATGGACTTCAAGAGGGAATATTTAAAGTTCCTTTAGGACACAACTCATTTCTTCTTGCCATATACATATATATGTGTGTGTGTGTGTGTGTGTGTGTATGTGTGTGTGTGTGTGTATTTCCAACCTTCTCATCAAAATTAGGTTTCTATTATCTTCTCCCCTAGTACCCTATTCATTTGATGCATAGCACTTATCACAAATAGAAATTATAGATTTACTTGTATATTTTTAAATATGACTCTCCCAAGAAACAGGAAGCTCCATGAGGATACTATGTCAAACTTTATCCTACCACAGTATTTTTGGCACCTAGCACAATGCCCATCACATAACAGGTACTCAATAAGTATTCATTTCATAAATAATTGCATTAGAATAATTAAATTTTCCACCCATTTTTCTAAACTCCGAGTAAACAAAAATTCTTACCTTCATTTTAATATCTAAAATCAATCCAATAAGGAATTCCAATGAGCCATTTTTGAATTATTTGCATACACTCTGAGTTTTGCACTACAACCACAGGCAACACAGAAACATTTTCTCTTGCCAAAGTTGAATTAATCCATCAAGGGAAATAAACGCTGCCAGTGACTTTCAAACACTCTTCTGGGTGACTGGCAAAAAAAAAGAGGATAAAAGTGGCCTTGCCAAGTGGACCAGTCATCTTCTTTGAATCAGCACTCAACATGGTTGACTTAGCACCCAGGAACTGTTCTCCCAAAGTCCAGAAGACAAATAGACTTGCTTGACGATCATGAACATGTTTGCTTTTCCTATTCATTGTGACTCACAGTGACTGATGTGTGGTGCTATAGGTCACAATAAAAAAAAAATCACAAAAATCTAACCATTGGTACCAATAATGAGCTTCCCATAGCTAAAACCCCTGAAATTGTATCTGAGCAAAGATTTTTCCAACATGCTTGAGTGACTTAGATTATTATCCAGTAATTTATATTTCTGGAAAGGCCTTTAGACAATAAGCTGAGAGTGTTTCATAGTCTTTAAAATCAAGTCTCTCAGAAAACACATTATGAAAAAGGAAAAGTTCGTGACATAAATCTTTATGTTGGTTTAAAGTTTAATAACTCTTTCTACATTCTCATCTTCTAGTCATTTACTTTGGGTATACAGAGAAGTGCATTATACTCAGTGGACCCACTGATCAGTGAGGAATAAATTGGGGAGGTGCATTAAGCCTTTTGGGCCATTAGGATACCATTTAGTGCATTGGAGAAGGTCATTTACTTACAGCAAGGAGCCAAGGTCCCTCTCAAAGATGAGCCATTTAATCCTAGCTCACCCACAGGATCCTGCCCAATATGCATTTACCAGTTTAATTTCCTCCGTAGGTTTTCTTTTATTTGTCCTATTTTATTTCTCCCATTTTATAGTCACGTTGTCTAATTTAAACTTAATTAAAACTTTCAATTAGGGGAAAAAAAAGATAGTTCTGGAGACCTCCCAGGAAACACACTTCATTAATGGGAACTACTTAATAAGCAAAATACCTCACTGCAAAGACTAAATCCAAAACTTCAAAGGTCCAATTTGTTTTTACCAAAGGCTGGCTTGTGTTGGCCAGCAATGGCTAAATGCCTCAAGGCACCTTGGATTTGGAGAGTTTGGAGCACAAAATCACACAGTTTTGGCTTCAGGTGCAGGAAAGTATTGCATTCCCCTGAGCCCTGTGATTGATTCAAGAGTGAAACACCATCCAAACCAGAGCAAATAAAGCCAAAACAATGAGATGTTCTCTCTTCTCTGTACTTTTCAAACTGTTAAGGTATGATTCTGGAGCTTTTGGAAGTCTGAGAAGCCAAGGAAGAGGAAGCCAGAGCCTGAAAATTGAGAGACAAACTCCTGAAAATGCTTATTTAAACACTTGATCCAACTGTGCCTGAAGCAAGTGTAACTACACTTTTCAGGTACATAGACCCAAAAAAAAAAGTCACTTTCCACCTTTTTTCTTCTCCACTTAAGACCTAAGTCCTACCATCCATCAAAGTTTCAGCAGCACTGGCTTTTGCCTTTTTGAGTTGTGTTTTATTATTTGCAGCAGAGATATTCCTGGTAAACACAGGTAGATTCTATTGTCTTCTCTCTTTTTACAAAACAGGATACTAAGACTTAGAGAAGTTCAATTGTTCAGGATCATGTAGACAGTAAATGGTGGATCTGGCTCTAGAACCCACGTCCTTAACCACTGACCCAAACTACACGATTTACACATTGACTCTGTTATCAGGGCTGTACTGATTCTCCAGAGAAACAGAACAACAGGAGATAGATAAATGTGTATATATGTGTATATATACATATATGTGTGTGTGTGTGTGTGTGTGTGTATGAATATCTTTATTTATAGCCCCCCTGGTTTTCTGTCCTAAAAGAATGTAGCCACCCTAAAAAGAAAATGGACACCATCTAAAGCAGGTCTCAGGTGGACTACTTTGTCAGAGACTGCCATCTCTTCCTGACTTTCCTTCTTTTTTCACTTCATTGTTTATTTGGGGACTTGAATGTCACACATCTCAAAGAAACATTTGGGTTGGTCTGCGTGATACTTTTCTTTGTCACCTTGATTTTATTCAAGGGAATTTGTCTTTATTCCTTTAGAATAGAAACCCACTATGTTTTTTCTTATTCTACTCTCATCTTTAAGCTTTTTCCACTTTTCTTCATAAAATATTTTTCTCAATACGTGCCCTGTTTTTGTATCTTCCAGACAGACACACCTAGAGAAGTCTATAGAGTCCCTCCTCTTCCGTAAGATGAAATTGCCTGTGTAGGAATTATACACCTGCCTACTGAGACGATGGTCCCTTCTGACTTATCATACCCACCTGCTATGATATGAGAAGTCATGGGGTTTTAAATCCATTGTCTATGATATGGAAAGCAGCTCAGAGGGCAACATGCCACAGGCTAGAGGGGCACAATGTTAGGTATGACAGTCTTCTAGGCCTCTGGAGACCATTTAGTGATATCTGATCGGGGCTACAGGCCTGACCTCTGTCCGGAACCAGGCACTGTTAAACCTCCGGGAAGATGCCCTCAGTGCACAGGAGACAACCCATTGTCAAGTTTCAAACCTGTGACAAGTGGACAATAAGTTCACTTATTTATCAATTGGCCCAAGGCCTCCCTTCTGCAGATTCATAGGGGAAACTGCTTGTGGATTTCTTCCCTCAATAAAGAGGATCAAGTAGACACTCTCTAGATCAAGAGCTATCCTTAAAATGCAAGACAAAAAAGTGTCAGAACATGTATTAGGCTCCCTGGATTAATGTTAGTGCCTACAGAAAAGGGAAGTCTACTTCCCTTCCAGACCCACCTAGAATTTTCTTAGAGTATAGGGAAGCAATTGGTTTATCTGCCTCTCCATCTCTCAGTAAATCACCAAGTTACCATCCTTAATAACTGACGTTTAAAATATCTTAAATAGAAATCTCATCAGTTGCTCCCCTGATTTCTTCCCTCAATGACTTCCAATTGTCCTTAGGATTAATAATAAAAACAATAATACCAACAGTTGGCATTGCATGCTGTATGCCAGGTGCTACCCTAAGTGCTTTGACCTTCACCTGACCTTCTCCCCAAACTCATACTTAGCCTGGCACCTATACTTCTCCATGTCTTCAAAACTGCCAGACTCTCCCTCACTCTCTAGACCTTGCAATATGCTACTTCCTCCACCAGTACTCTTTCCCTGGCCCACTCCTCTCCTGTTCATTCTGCAGACATAAGCTTACATAGCATATCTGGAGGGAGGTTTTTATAGAGCATGGGGCACTCATAGGCATTATGGAGATATCATCATCATTTAGCCACTGCTGAGATTTTGAACCTTCTGATCTCGAGTTCCACCTTGTTCCTACCACAAAGCCTCTTCAAAGCCACTGACTCACTGGATCATGTTGCTGTGGTTTTGGGGTGCTTGTTGGTATGGAAAATGGGACACTGTACTCCTTCAGCAGCAGTGGGAACTGTGGGAATCTCTGCTTCCATATTTCTGAATCCCCCCACCCTCTCTGTGTTTAGTAGTCCTGCCTGCTGAGGTTCTGCCTGGGCTGAGGTAGGAGGGAGGGAGGAAACAGAGACAACATGGGGGGCCTTGGAGACCATGCATACCTAAGCTCCCCGGCTTCCCTTTATCATTCTCATCTTCATGTCACTCAGATAATCTTTACTAGTCTCCAGGTGTAGGGAAAACTTTGCTCTTATTCATTTCATAGTCTTCTAACTATTTTGTATATGACCAGCCTAAGCTTTTAAAATTTCAAGACCAAAAGATACAAGCACTTTTTCTTTTCCACTGTATCATATATGGCAATAAATGCTTCTGTTATTGTGGGCATCACCTACCCAATAACCATTTCCCATTTCCCTTGCTAGCAGAGCCCTGATTTTCTTTTGGGGGGAAACTATCTGTGCCCTACAATGACTCAGTGCCTAAGCCAAGTCCAAGTCAATCATGATCCCAATCCCTTTGCCATTGAATGGCTTAGGTGAAGAGAGGTGATGCCATCCAGTCAATGAGACACAAAAGAATAGCTGGGGGGCCCTGGGAAAGGTATCCTTAATAAAATGAAAAGAGTCTGCATCCTTAATGATGCTGATGGGCCACTGGGTTAATCAATCCTAGAGCTGTTCTAACTCCAGACTTCTTATTAATATTAATTAAAATTTATATGAGGTGATTAATTCCTTATTATTTAAAACAAATTTTTCTGTTATTTGGAGTCAAACATATCCTCATAAAGTGGGAAATGAGAAGTTTACAAGAATATGCAGGGAAACAAAATCCACTAATATCACCGCTATTAATACCATCCATAGCCAGTCAGGGAGAAAAGGACCTGGGAAAGGAGGTACCAGATCCAGTAACTGGACAGAAATAAAAAGGGCTCACCAAAAAAAACCCTGTTATACAAGACCAGAATACTATTCTACTCTTTGAGACGGTTGACCTACATGTGATCTGTATGCATTCTCTCTCTCTCTCTCTCTCTCTCTCTCTCTCTCTCTCTCTTTCTCTCTCTCTCCTTCAAATATTTATTAGTAGACAGTGAATATGGATACAGTCAGACAATACTCATGCTTAGACCTATATGCTATACTTCTATTGTGTGGTTTTTTGAAAGCACTGGTTTTTGAAAGCTTGTTATTACAGTAACTTAGCTCTGAGACCATGCATAAAAGACAAGGGAAGGTCAACAGCATGGGATGGAGGATGTATACCATGCATACCTTTATTCCTGCACCCTACACCATGCCTGTGGAAGGCATCACTGGGCCATCACAGAATTCTTTCCTGTTGAAACTGAATATTTCAGATTGTGTTCAAGGAAGTTACTAGTAATTTATTGGAGTCACAACAGAAAAAAAAATTATGTAATTATCTTCCTTGACCTAATCAATCTAAGACCATGATCAATAGTAAGACCCAGATCCAAAGTAGTAGCTTGAGAAGGGCAGGCAAAGTGGGACGCTTGACTTTTCACTGTGCAAAAAAGAAAATGAAATTGATGAAGGGAATGGCATACCTCAAACCCTGTGAAGTTGGTTGATAAGGCTCTCAACCTTCCAGAGCTGAGCTACCAAGCCAGTAAGGTGTTTAGTAAGAAAGGAACTGTATCCACATCTTGAATTGTTCTGCATTTTCACTGAGAAGTGAAAGAATGAATAGAAACCTCCAATCATCACTAGGCACAGACTTCCTGCAGCAGCCAGAAACCCTGGAAAAATGGCTGCATTCTTTTATTTCTCTCTACCGTGACATGTTTTGATCTGCCAATATCTTGCTTTAGGAAGAACAGGGTCACAGCCTGGCAGTCACTTTGGGCTGTATCTAGAGGGAACATTTTACAAGTGGTGGACTCCTGACACAGTAAAACCCAAGCAGAAGAGGGTTCTGTCAATAATCTTTTGCCCATTTGGCTGGACACCCTGGAGAGGTGAGTGCATTCTCTCTGGACTCTCTCTTGCCTGCCAAGGGCCTGGGTGGAGAAATAAGGGTGTTCCATGGTCAAGGATTCAGTCTGGCCTGGAGGGTATCCAGCAACTATTTATTTATCCATTTTTAAATTGTTTAAACATTGGAAAGCAAGCTTTGAACCAGAGGCAACACCTCGCTGCTCAAAGCAGGTCCTATTTCTGTCACTTCATTCTCTCAGGACTGCCTTGAAGTAGCCTCAACTTCCCTTCAAGAAACACCATCCAGAACTGTGATGGTACAAGTATTAGCAATGTTTGTCTCCTCTCTGCCCTTGTTTTGACCATACTTTTCCAATTATGGTTGTTGTTGTTGTTGTTGTTGTTATTTGTAGTTGTGACCTCATGTTCAGATTTAGAGAGTTCAGCAAATTGCCCTGAAAGCTTGTTTTTGCAGAAGGTTGCTATTTGGACATTGGACATGGGTGGGCGAGGGCAGACACTCTATTTGGAGTAGCTGTGAATTGTACATGGCAATATTTTGTCAGGAGCCCTTGGAGACTCTGTGTGCTTCCACAGACTCCCATAGGACACAATTTGTCTGAAAGACAGTGTTTTAGTTGGTAGGGCATTGGAAGTTTGTATTCTTATTCTTATTAACCCCCTATTTTAACTCCTTAGGCCTGGCTAGCTTCTGTCATAGGAGGAGAACCTGTCTAAAAACCTCCACATTGAGACGTCATTGCTTCGGTTAAACTTAGCTCCTTTGAAAAATAGAACTACAGTCCAGGCGCAGTGGCTCACGCTTGTAATCCCAGCACTTTGGGAGGCTGAGGCGGGTGGATCACTTGAGATCAGGAGTTTGAGACCAGTCTGGCTGATACAGTGAAACCCCATCCCTATTAAAAATACAAAAATTAGCTGGGCATGGTGGCGCACCTCTGTAATCCCAGCTACTGGGAAGGCTGAGGCAGGAGAATTGCTTGAACCCAGGAGGCAGAGGTTGCAGTGAGCAGAGATCGCACCATTGCAAGGCTCCGTCTCAAAAAAAAAAAAAAAGAAAGAAAGAAAATAGAACTCTAGAAGTGATGAGAATGAAGCCTTGTTATCAGATGATCCTGCCTTTTCCACTACAGTGCAGTGGGGCCTTGGGCACATCATTTCCTATTATCTGAGTTTCCATTTCCTGTGTGCAGAAGGTGGGAGCTGATTTCTAAGTTCTCTTCTAGTTCATGCTCAAGGATTGCCTTTTTCATCAAGCCTTTCCTAACCATTCCACCTTTCAGTTATATTTTTTCTCCTCTGAGTCTGTACCATGTCATCAGTTCTTGGTTATTTCCACAATCTTGTATTGTTTTCTACAGTTTTGCTGTATATAAGTAGTGTTGCTTGAACAGATTGACAAACTCTTTGAGGGCAGGGAATGTATCTTCTCTGGCTATTATCATTGCGTAATTCTGGTCTTATAAAGATACTTGTCTGGAATTGTTTACTTAGTCAAAATTACTGTCTATTTCACAAAAATGCTGTAAGAATCTAGTAATTTTGAATCTCTTCTGAGATGAACATACTCGTCTCAGTTTTCCGAGATAACAATTGGTAACATCTTTAAGTCAATAGCTCTTTACAGTTGCCAAAGAATTTTCACAGTTACTACCTCATTTCAACCTCTCAAGAACTCCGTGAAATAGATAAATGGTACCAGCATAGTTATCACTATCTTTAAGGTGAGAAAATTTGGGTTCTAGCTCTTTAACATCATACAGTTATTTGGTAACAAATCTGGGTCTGGTACCCAGTTATGCTAACTCCAAGTTCAATGTTGCTTCTGTTATTTTATGATTCAGTTGCCTTGGTGTTTCTTTAGAATGATAAAAGCCAGTTATATAGGTGAAAAAATAAGACATGGATGGGAGAGGAACAGTATGGGTTTAGGGTTAAGAATCAAAACTAGACTCTTGTTGCAGATGTGGGATTAAATCTCCAATCTGGATGTCACCAGTTGCTCACTGAGTGATCTTGTGCAATTTAATTAAACTAACTGGTCTGAATTTCCTATTCTTAAAATGAATATTGCAATAATACCTATTCAAAAGAATTGTAAGAATTAAATAATGCACATGAATGACTTCAATAGCTTGACGCATAGGGGAGCTTCATAACCACTGATGATTGTGAGCATTACTACATGACCTTACATCAGGAGGCAGAGCAGCCTTGGATAATTACATCTGTGAAAGACTCAGGCTCTTTTTTTCCCTATCAATATTTTTTTTAATTTTCATTTTTTCACAAAGTGATGTTGCTATGAATGCTTGACCACCACAAGCCAGTTATTCCTGTAGTCACTTTTCTGACATCTCCTGCTTGAAACCCAAAAGGTCAGAAGGATCATGAGTCCCTGCTTTCAAGGTCTGTATTCATACTGAAAATCAAGATCAAGTGAACTTTTACCCTTCTGCCCCATGCAAGGTTTCTGTCCTCCCTCAGCTTGCCTTAGAACACCTGCATAACTGTTTGACCGGTGTACAGTTTTTTATTCTTTGAATTATCCTGAATTGGTTAAATCTAGCTTTTATAGAGCTTCTCTTTTTTGATGAGCATGACTAACTATGAAACACAGATTCACAGAAGTTAGGGGAACTAATGGAAGACATTGGCAGTGAATGCATCATTAGACTTGTCTATCCCAATGCTTCCCAAACTATCCATAGTGAAGAACCCAAGTTTTTGTTTATTTGTTTTTAAATTTCTAATCTGTTGCAGACTGATAGTTTTGTAAAATCCAATAAAAATATTGTGGCAATGTTAACTTGCCATAAGTTTCTATAGATACCTACTCTCAGTTTCTGTCTTAAGGTCACTGCAAACTAGTTCACAGACCACACTTGAGGTAGCACTGGTCTATCCAGAGTCCCTCCAAGCTATCCTTACTATAGCCAACATGTGAGCTAGTCTGACCTCAGAGCATTTCCCAAACCCAGAAAGTAAGATCAGTTTGCAGTGGAGTTTTTTTTTTTTTCAATAAGTAAAAAGAAACAGAAGAAATTGTAATGACATTGAATCCAATATGCATGAAATATTATCATCTTAACATATATAGTTTAAACTATTAATATTTTACATTCTCTTTTTCATACTAAGTCTTTCAAATATACTATAAAATATTTTACACTTATAGCACTTGTTAATTCTCACTTTCCGTATTTCAAGTACTTGATAATACATGTGGATAGTGATTGTTATATTGGACAGGGCACGACTGAATTTTTTTTTTTTTTTACTTCAATAGGTTTTTGGGGAACAGGTGGTGTTTGGTTACATGAATACATTCTTTAATGGTAATTTCTGAGATTTTGGTGAACCCGTCACCCGAGCAGTGTACACTGTACCCAATGTGTAGTATTGTATCCCTCAACCCCCTCCCGCCCTTACCACCAAGTCTCCAAAGTCCATTGTATCATTCTTACACCTTTACATCCTCACAGATTAGCTCCCACTTATGAATGAGAACACACAATGTTTGGCTTTCCATTCCTAAGTTGCTTCACTTAGAATAATGGTCTTCTCCAATGGAACAGAACAGAGGCCTCAGAAATAATGCCACACATCTACAACCATCTGGATCTTTGACAAACCTTACAAAAACAAGCAATGGGGAAAGGATTCCATATGTAATAAATAGTGTTGGGAAAAGTGCCTAGCCATATGCAGGAAACTGAAACTGGACCCCTTCCTCACACCTTATACAAAAATTAACTCAAGATGGCTTAAAGACTTAAACATAAGACCTAAAACCTTAAAAACCCTAGAAGAAAACCTAGGCAATATCATTCAGGACATAGGCATGGACAAAGGCTTCATGACTAAAACACCAAAAGCAATGGCAACAAAAGTCAAAATTGACAAATGAGATCTAATTAAACTAAAGAGCTTCTGCATAGCAATAGAAATTATCATCACAGTGAGCCTACTGAATGGGAGAAAATTTTTGTAATCTATCCATCTGACAAAGGACTAATATCCAAAATCTACAAAGAACTTAAACAAATTTACAAGAAAAAAACAATCCCATCAAAAAGTAGGCAAAGGATATGAAGAGACACTTCTCAAAAGAAGACATTTATGTGGTCAACATACATATGAAAAAAAGCTCAACATCACTGGTCATTAAAGAAATGCAAATCAAAACCATGAGATACCATCTCACAACAGTTAGAATGGCGGTCATTAAAAAGTCAGGAAACAACAGATGCTGGAGAGGATGTGGAGAAATAGGAAAGCTTTTACACTGTCGGTGGGAGTTCAACCATTGTGGAAGACAGTGTGGTGATTTCTCAAGAATCTAGAACCAGAAATACCATTTGACTCAGCAATCCCATTATGGATATATACCCAAAGGATTATAAATCGTTATACTATAAAGACACAGGTACACGTATGTTTATTGCAGGACTGTTCACAATAACAAAGTCTTGGAACCAACCCAAATGCCCATCAGTAATAGACTGGATAAAGAAAATGTGGCGGCCGGGTGCTGTGGCTCACGCCTGTAATTCCAGCACTTTGGGTGGCTGAGGTGAGCAGATCACAAGTTCAGGAGATCAAGACCATCCTGGATAACACAGTGAAACCCCGTCTCTACTAAAAATACAATAAATTAGCCGGGCTGTTGGCAGGTCCCTGTAGTCCCAGCTACTTGGGAGGCTGAGGCAGGAGAATGGCGTGAACCCAGGAGGCGGAGCTTGCAGTGAGCCAAGATCATGCCACTGCACTCCAGCCTGGGTGACAGAGCAAGACTCTGTCTAAAAAAAAAAAAGAAAAGAAAAGAAAAGAAAATGTGGCACATATACACCATGGAATACTATGAAACCATAAAAAAGGATGAGTTCATGTCTTTGTAGGGACATGGATGAAGCTGGAAACCATCATTCTCAGCAAACTAACACAGGAACAGAAAACCAAACACCACACGTTCTCACTTATAAGTGGGAGTTGAACAATGAGAACACATGAACACAGAAAGGGAACATCACACACTGGGGCCTGTCGGGGGTGGGGGGCTAGAGGAGGGATAGCATTAGGAGAAATACCTAATGTAGCTGCTGGGTTGATGGGTGCACCAAACCACCATGTATACCTATGTAACAAACCTACGTGTTCTGTACATGTATCCCAGAACTTAAAAAAAAAAAAAAAAAAAAAAAAGTCTCCAATTCCATCCCGGTTGCTGCAAATGCCATTATTTCATTTCTTTTTATGGCTGAGTAGTATTCCATGGTATATATATACCACATTTTCTTTACCCACTATTGATTGCTGGGCATTTGGGCTGGCTCCATATTTTTGCAATTGCAAATTGTGCTGCTATAAACATGTGTGTGCAAGTATCCTTTTGCATAGTGGCTTCTTTTCCTCTGGGTAGATGCCCAGAAATGAGATTGCTGGATCAAATGGTAGATCTACTTTTAGTTCTTTATGGAATCTCCACATCGTTTTCCATAGTGATTGTACTAGTTTACATTACCATCAACAGTGTAAAAGTGTTCCCTCTTCACCACATCCATGCCAACGTTTATTTTTTTTTTTAACTTTTTTATTATGGTCATTCTTGCAGGGGTAAGGTGGTATCACATTGTGGTTTTGATTGGCATTTCCCTGGGTCATTAGTGATGTTGAACATTTTTTCATATGTTTCTTGGCCATTTGTATATCTTCTTTTGAGGATTGTCTATTCATGTCCTTAGCACATTTTTTGATGGGATTGTTTGGTTTTTTCTTGCTGATTTGTTTGAGTTCCTTGTAGATTCTGGATATTAGTCCTTTGTCAGATGTATAGATTATGAAGATTTTTCTCTGCTCTGTGGGTTGTCTGTCTGTTTACTCTACTGATTATTTTTTTGCTGTGCTGAAGCTTTATAATTAGGCCTCATCTATTTATTTCTGGTTTTGTTGCATTTGCTTTTGGGTTCTTGGTTATGAAGTATTTGCCTAAACCAATGTCTAGAAGCGTTTTCCAATGTTATCTTCCAGAATTTTTATAATTTCAGATCTTAAATTTAAGTCCTTAATCCATGTTGAGTTGATTTTTGTATAAGGTGAGAGATGAGAATCTAGTTTCATTCTTCCACATGTGGCTTGCCAGTTATCCCAGTGCCATTTGTTGAAGAGGGTGTGCTTGCCCCACTTTGTGTTTTTGTTTGCTTTTGACAAAGATCAGTTGACTATAAGTATTTGGCTTTGTTTCTGGGTTCTCTATTCTGTTCCATTGGTCTACATACCTATTTTTATACCAGTACTATGTTATTTTGGTGACTATAGCCTTACAGTACAGTTTGAAGTCAGGTAATGTAATGCCTCCAGATTTGTTCTTTTGCTTAGTCTGACTTTGACTATGTAAGCTCTTTTTGGTTCCATATGAATTTTGGGATTGTTTTTTCTAGTTCTGTGAAGAATGATGATGGTATTTTGATGGGAATTGCATTGAACTTGTATATTGCTTTTGGCAGTATGGTCATTTTCACAGTATTCATTCTACCCATTCATGAGCATAGGATGTGCTTCCATTTGTTTGTGTGGTCTATGATTTCTTTCAGCAGTATTTTGTAGTTTTCCTTGTAGACATCTTTCACCTCTTTGCTTAAATGTATTCCTAAGGTTTTGGGGTTTTTTTTTTTTTTTTGGTTTTTTGTTTGTTTGTTTGTTTGTTTTCAGCTATTGTAAATGGAGTTGAGTTCTTGATTTGATTCTCAGCTTGATCACTGTTAGTGTATAGCAGGGCTACTGATTTGTGTACAATAATTTTGTATTCTAAAACTTTGCTGAATTCGTTTACCAGTTTTAGGAGCTTTTTGGATGAGTCTTTAGGGTTTTCTAGGTATACAATCATGCCATCAGCAAACAGCGACAGTTTCACTTTCTCTTTACTGATTTGGATGCCCTTTATTTCCTTCTTTTGTCTGCTTCCTCTGGCTAGGAATTCCAGTACTGTGTCAAATAGAAGTGGTGATAGTGGGCATTCTTGTCTTGTTCCAGTTCTCAAGGGGAATGCTTTCAACTTTCCCCCCATTCAGTATAACCCTGGCTGTGGGTTTCTCATAGATGACTTTTATTACCTTAAGGCATGTCCCTTCAATGCTGATTTTGCTGAGGGTTTTAAATATAAAGGGATGCTGAATTTTGTCAAATGCTTTTTCTGTGTCTATTGAGATGATCATGTAATTTTTGTTTTTAATTCTGTTTATGTGGTGTATCACATTTATTGACTTGTGTATATTAAATTATCCCTGCATCCCTGGTATGAAACCCACTTGATCGTGGTGGATTATCTTTTTGATATGCTGTTGGATTTGGTTAGCTACTATTTTGTTGAGGATTTTTGCATCTATGTTCATCAGTGATAATGGTCTGTAGTTTTCTTCATTTTTTGTTATGTCCTTTCCTGGTTTGGAAATTAGGTTGATAATGGCTTCATACAATGATTTAGGGAGGATTCACTCTATCTTTTGGAATAGTGTCACTAGGATTGGTACCAATTTTTCTTTGAATGTCTCATAGAATTCAGCTGTGAATTCATCTGGTCCTGGACTTTCTTTTGTTGGTACCTTTTTAATTACCACTTCAATCTCACTGCTTGTTATTGGTCTCTTCAGAGTTTTGATTTTTCTGGTTTAACCTAGGAGGGTCGTATATTTCCAGAAACTTATCCAGTTCCTCTAGGTTTTCTAGTTTATGTGCATAAAGTTGTGCACAGTAGCCTTGAATGATCTTTTGTATATCTGTGGTATCAGTTGTAATAATTCCTGTTTCATTTCTAATTGAGCTTATTTGGATCTTCTCTCTCCTTTTCTTGATCTCACTAATGGTCAATCAATTTTATTTATCCTTTCAAAGAACCAGTTTTTTGTTTCGTTTACCTTTTGTATTGTTTTTATTTGTTTGTTTCAATTTCATTTAATTCTGCTCCAATCTTGGTTATTTCCTTTCTTCTGCTGGGTTTGGGTTTGGTTTGTTCTTGTTTCTCTAGTTCTTGAGGTGTGACCTTAGATTGTCTATTTGTGCCCTTTCAGATTTTTTGATGTAGGCATTTAAGGCTATGAACCTTCCTCTTGGCACCACCTTTGCTGCATCCCAGAGATTTTGATAGGTTGTGTCACTACTATTGTTCAGTTCAAATAATTTTTTAATTTCCATCTTGATTTCATTGTTGACCCAATGATCATTCAGGAGGAGGTTATTTAATCTCCATGTATTTTCATGGTTTTGAGGGTTCCTTTTGGAGTTAATTTCCAATTTTATTGACTGTGGTCTGAGAGAGTACTTGATATAATTTTGATTTTCTTGAATTTGTTGAGACCTGTTTTGTGGTCTATCATATGGTCTATCTGTGGAGAAGGTTCCATGTGCTGATGAACAGAATGTATATGCTGCAGTTGTTGGGTAGAATGTTCTGTAAAGATCTGTTAAGTCCATTTGTGCTAGGGTATAGTTTAAACCCCTTGTTTCTTTGTTGACTTTCTGTCTTGATGACCCGTCTAGTGCTGTCAGTGGAGTATTAAAGTCCCCCACTATTATCGTGTTACTGTCTATCTCATTTCTTAGGTCTAGTAGTAATTGCTTTATAAATTTGGGAGCTCCAGTGTTAGGTGCATATATATTTAGAATTGTGATATTTTCCTTTTGGACTATTCCTTTTATCATTATATAATGTCCCTCTTTGTCTTTTTTAACTGCTGTTGCTTTGAAGTTTTTTTTGTCTGATATAAGAATAGCTACTTCTGCTTACTTTTGATGTCCATTTGCATGGAGTATCTTTTTCTATCCCTTTACCTTGAGTTTATGTGAGTCCTTATGGGTCAGGTGAGCTTCTGGAAGACAACAGATACTTGGTTGGTGAATTATCCATTCTGCCATTCTGTATCTTTTAAGTGGAGCTGTTAGGCCACTTACAGTCAATGTTAGTATTGAGATGTGAGGTACTATTCATTGTGTTATTTGTTGCCTCAATCCTTTGCTTTTTGTTGTTGTTGTTTTTTTCCTTTGTGTTGTTGTTTTATAGGTCCTGTGAGATTTATGCTTTAAGGATTTTCTATTTTACTGTATTCTGAGGATCTGTTTCAAGATTTAGAGTACCTTTTAGCAGTTCTTGTAGTGCTGGCTTAGTAGTGGCAAATTTTCTCAGCATTTGTTTGTTTGAAAAAGACTTTCTTTCCTTCATTTATGAAGCTTAGTTTTGCCAGATACAAAATTTGTGGCTGATAATTGTTTTGTTTAAGGAGGCTGAAGAAAGGACCCCAATTCCTTCTACCTTGTAGAGTTTCTGCTAAGAAATCTGCTATTAATCTGCCTGGTTTTCTTTTATAGGTTACCTGATGTTTTTGCTTTACAGTTCATAAGATTCTTTCCTTTGTCTTGACTTTAGATAACCTGATGTGCCTAAGTGATTATCTTTTTGTGATGAATTTCCCAGGTGTTCTTCGAGTTTCTTGCATTTGGATGTATAGATCTCTAGCAAGGTTGGGGAAGTTTTCCTCAGTTATTCCCTCAAATATGTTTTCCAAACTTTTAGACTGCTCTTCTTTCTCAGGAACACCAATTATTCTCAGGTTTAGTTGTTTTAACATAATGTCAAACTTCTTGGAGGCTTTGTTCATTTTTTAAATTCTTTTTTTCTCTTTGTCAGACCGGGTTAATTTGAAAGTCTTGTCCTTGAGCTCTGAAATTCTTCCTTCTACTTGTTTGATTCTATTGCTGAGACTTTCCAGTGCATTTTACAATTCTCTAAGTGTATCCTTCATGTCCAGAAGTGATTGTTTTTTTATTTTTGCTGTCTATTTCACTGGAGATTTGCCATTAATATCTTGTACCTTTTTTTTTTATTTCTTTGAGTTGGACTTCACCTTTCTCTGGTGCTTCCTTGATTGGCTTAATAGTTGACCTTCTGAATTCTTTTTCTGGCAATTCAGAGATTTTGTCTTGATTTTGATCCATTGCTGGTGAGCTAATGTGATCTTTTGGGGGTGTTAAAGAACTTTGTTTTGTCATATTACCAGAATTGTTTTCCTGGTTCCTTCTCATTTGATTAGACTATGTCAGAGGGAAGATCTGGGGCTCAAGGGCTGCTGTTCAGATTCTTATGTCCCATGGGGTACTCCCTTGACGTGATGCTCTCCCCCCTCCCCTAGGGATAGGGCTTCCTGAAAGCTGAACTGCAGTGGTTGTTATTTCTCTTCTGGATCTAGCCACCCAGCAGAGCTACCAGGCTCCAGGCCAGTAATGGGGAGTGTCTGCAAAGAATCCTGTGATGTGATCCATCTTCAGATCTCTCAGCCATAGATACCAGCACCTACTCCGGTGGAGGCAGCAGAGGAGTGAAGTGGACTCTGCAAGGGTCCTTGGTCATATTTTTGTTATGTGCACTGGTTTTGTGTTGGTTGGCCTCCAGCCAGGAGGTGGTGCTTTCAAGAGTGCATCCATTGCCGTTGTATAGGGAGAATTCAAGCTTGCCCTAGAGTCAGGCCGTGGGCAGAGCGGTAGAGCTGCCAAAGGACTATGTCATTTGTCTTATGCTTCCAGGGTGGGTAGAGAAAGACCATCAGATAAGGGCAGGGTTAGGCATCTCTGAGCTCAGATTCTCCTTGAGCGGGGCTTGCTGTGGCTGCTGTGGGGGATGGGGCTGTGGTTTTCAGGCCAATGGAGTTATGTTCCCAGGAGGATTATGGCTGCCTCTGCTGTATCACACAGGTCACCAGGGAAGTGGGAGAAAGCTGGCAGCCATAGGCCTCACCCAGCTCCCACACAGCTATCAGCTCCAAAGGCTGGTCTCACTTCCACCATGCCCCTGCAATAGCACTGAGTTTATTTCCAGGCAGCTGGTGGGCAGAGCTGAGAATTTGGCCCAGGCTACAAGCCTCCCAGCTGAGAAAGCAAGCCAACTTACAGTTCCTCTATTGTCCCATGGAGTCTGCAATTGCAATCTACTTCCTTCAAAGGGTCTGTGATTCTGTTGGCTTTCCCGGTATGTTCCTATGGTAGTTCTTGGAGCAAAAGTTCACAGTGTGGGTCTCCACATGCTCCTCTGTTCATCCGAGTGGGAGCTACAAGTTAGTCCTGCCTCCTATCTGCCGTTTTCAAACCTTATCATGCAGTGGTGTTTCTGCATAGAAAATGCTTTGCTAGTCCATTTAGCTAAAAAAATGAATAAAAGTCCTCCTAAGATACTGTTTTTCTGATAAAGCATTTGTGCTTGGGCTTGGAAGTCTAATTACCTAGTAGTAAAATAAAATGAATGTAGTACATTTCATCTGGTAAATTCTCTAATAAGTAGGGGGTGGAGAATAAAGATGAAAACTGAGTGGGATTCAACTGTAGCAATTTTCTGAAATGATGAGCTGCTCCAGAAAACATCAAGCTTGATCACAGGGTCTGTAAATTGGAAAACAGAGGTGATGAGTTAAGAAACTAGTGAAATGAAGGGACAGCCATTAACGAGAAGCCAGATGAGGACAACTATACCAGGAAGCATGAAGGAATGTCCTCCTCTGTCTCACCAAGGATTCAGTAGCATGGTGCGTAGGTGTGCTTTTTCCTCTTCTTATTCTGCAGAATCCAGTCATTTTTATTTGTTTCTTCCTTCATTCATTCAACCAACACATGATTCTTTAGTGCCTTCCTAGCATTTTTCTAGGCATTAAAGACACATCGACAGACAAATCATCCAACTTCCTGGCTATTGTGGAGAGAACAATTAAACAAGCTGGGAGCATGAGTTAACCAAAGTCTAACCTGGCCTCTAAGGTCAGAGAAAGATTTTCTTTTCTTTCCTTTGTTTCTGTTTTGAGACAGGATCTTACTCTGTTGCCCAAGCTACAGAGCAGTGGCATGATCACAGCTCTCTGCAGCCTCAACCTCCCCTGGGCTCAGATGATTCTCCTACCTCAGCCTCCCTTGTAGCTAGGACTAATTTCCACAGGAGCAAGAACAACATGGATTAGAAAGGGAAGAACAGGGTGCAAAATGCTATTTGTTCAACAGAAGTGAATCCAAATGTTCACATCCTCAAATAGTGGGCACACTGGTAGGAGTAGGAAGTCTTAAGAATGAACATGGGAGATTCACCATGATGAGTTAGGTATTTAATTATTTTTATTGTATTTATTTTACTCTATTTTATTTTATTTATTTTTATTTTTATTTTATTTTATTTTATTTAGAGGGATTCTTGCTTTGTTACCCAGTTTGGAGTGCAATCCAGTGATACAATCCCGGCTCACTGCAACCTCCACCTCCCAGGTTTAAGTTATGCTCCTGCCTAAGTCTCATAAGTAGCTGGGTCTACAGGCATGCACCACTGCACCTGGCTAATTTTTTTGTATTTTTAGTAAAGATGGGGTTACACCATGTTGACTAGGCTGGTCTCAAACTCCTGACCTCAGGTGATCCACTCACCTCGGCCTCCCAAAGTGCTAGAATTACAGGCGTAAGGCACTGTGCCCGGCCTATTTATTTATTTATTTATTTATTTTTGAGACAGGATATCACTCTCACCCAGGCTAGAGTGCAGCGGTACAATCTTGGCTCACTGCAGCCTTGACCTTCTGGGTTCAAGCAATCTTCTCACCTCAGCCTCCTGAAACAGACGCCACCACACCAGCTGTTTTTTGTTTTTGTTTTTTGGGGGTGTTTGTTTGTTTGTTTGTTTTGCGACAGAGCCTTGCTCTGTCACCCAGGCTGGAGTGCAGTGGTGTGATCTCAGCTCACTGCAACCTCCACCTCCCAGGTTCAAGAGATTCTCCTGCCTTCGCCTCCTGAGTAGCTGGGATCATGGGCATGGGCCACCACACCTGGCTAATTTTTGTATTTTTTGTAGAGACAGGGTTTCACCATGTTGTCCAGGCTGGCCTTGAACTCCTGGGCTCAAGGAATCCTCCTGCCTTAGCCTCCCAAAGTGCTGGAATTACAGGCATGAGCCACCGCACCTGGTTAGGATTTTCTTCAGAGGAGTAATTAAGGTGTAGAGAAGAAGGTTCCAGGCAGAGGAAACAGCACAATCAAAGACTTTAAGGCATGAAAGGGCTTGGTACATTTAGAGATCGGAAAGATGCCCAGGGCATCTAGATAAATACAGGGTGGGGTTGAGACTTGAATATGAGGCAGAAAACATGCAGAAAGAATTCCTGGAGCCCCTTGAGAACCACAGGCTGGGTTCATTATCCTGAGCCCAATGGGAGCTTCACAAGGGCTTTAAACAGGAGTACAAAGTGGTATGATGAGATTTGTGTTTAGAAATATGACCTTGGAGGGCAGTTCCAAGATGGCCGAATAGGAACAGCTCCAGGTTACAGCTCCCAGTGTGAGTAACACAGAAGATGGGTGATTTCTGCACTTCCAACTGAGGTATCAGGTTCATCTCACTGGGGCGTGTCAGACAGTGGGTGCAGAACAGTGGGTGCAGCCCACTGAGCAAGAGCCAAAGCAGGGTGAGGCATCACCTCACCCAGGAAGCACAAGGGGTAAGGGAATTCCCTTTCCTAGCCAAGGGAAACCGTGACACACAGCACCTGGAAAATCGGGTCACTCCCACCCTAATACTGGACTTTTCCAAGGGTCTTAGCAAATGGCACACCAGAAGATTATATACCACGCCTGGCCTAGAGGGAGTTATGCCCACGGAGCCTCCCTCATTGCTAGCACAGCAGTCTGAGATCTAACTGCAAGGTGGCAGCAAGGCTGGGGGAGGGGTGCCCACCATTGCTGAGGCTTGAGTAGATAAACAAAGCGGCCAGGAAGCTCGACCTGGGTGGAGCCCACCACAGCTCAAGAAGGCCTGCCTGCCTGTGTAGACTCCACCTCTGGGGACAGGGCATAGCCAAACAAAGGGCAGCAGAAACCTCTGCAGATTTAAGTGTCCCTGTCTGACAGCTTTGGAGAGAGTAGTGGTTCTCCCAGCATAGAGTTTGAGATCTGAGAACGGACAGACTGCCTCCTCAAGTGGGTCCCTGACCCCTGAGTAGCCTAACTGGTAGGTGCCCCTGAGTAGGGGCAGACTGACACCTCAAGCAGCCAGGTATCCCTCTGAGACAAAGTTTCCAGAGGAAAAATCAGGCAGCAACATTTGCTGTTCAGCAATATTCACTCTTCTGCAGCCTCCGCTGCTGATACCCAGGCAAACAGGGTCTGGAGTGGACCTCTGGCAAACTCCAACAGACCTGCAGCTAATGGTCCTGACTGTTAGAAGGAAAGCTAACAAACATCCACACCAAACATCCACACCAAAACCCCATCTGTACATGACCATCATCAAAGACCAAAGGTAAATAAAACCACAAATAATGGGAAAAAATAGAGCAGAAAAGCTGAAAAATCTAAAAATCAGAGCACCTCTCCCCCTCCAAAGGAATGCAGCTCCTCGCCAGTGATAGAACAAAGCTGGACAGAGAATGATTTTGACGAGTGGAGAGAAGGCTTCAGACAATCAAACTTCTCTGAGCTAAAGGAGGAAGTTCGAACCCATGGCAAAGAAGCTAAAAACCTTGAAAAAAGATTAGACAAATGGCTAACTAGAATAACCAAAGTAGAGAAGTCCTTAAATGACCTGATAGAGCTGAAAACCATGGCACAAGAACTACGTGACAAATGCACAAGCTTCAGTAACTGATTCGATCAACTGGTAGAAAGGGTATCAGTGATTGAAGATCAAATGAATAAAATGAAGTGAGAAGAGAAGTTTAGAGAAAAAAGAGTAAAAAGAAATGAACAAAGCCTCAGGGAATATGGGACTATGTGAAAAGACCAAATCTATGTCTGATTGGTGTACCTGAAAGAAATGGGGAGAATGGAACCAAGCTGGAAAACACTCTGCAGGATATCATCCAGGAGAACTTCCCGAACCTAGGAAGGCAGGCCAACATTCAAATTCAGGAAATACAGAGAATGCCACCAAGATACTCCTTGAGAAGAGCAACTCCAAGACATAATTGTCAGATTCACCAAAGTTGAAATGAAGGAAAAAAAGTTAAGGGCAGCCAGAGAGAAAGGTCGGGTTATTCACAAAGGGAAGCCTATCAGACTAACAGCTGATCTCTCGGCAGAAACTCTACAGGCCAGAAGAGAGCGAGGGCCAATATTCAACATTCTTAAAGAAAAGAATTTTCAACCCAGAATTTCATATCCAGACAAACTAAGTTTCATAAGTAAAGGAGAAATAAAATCCTTTACAGACAAGCAAATGCTGAGAGATTTTGTCACCACCAGGCCTGCCCTACAAGAGCTCCTGAAGGAAGCACTAAACATAGAAAGGAACAACCAGTACCAGCCACTGCAAAAACATGCCAAAATGTAAAGACCATCAATGCTAGGAAGAAACTGCATCAACTAACGAGCAAAATAACCAGCTAACATCATAATGACAGGATCAAATTCACACATAACAATATTAACCTTAAATGTAAATGGGCTACATGGTCCAATTAAAAGACCCAGACTGGTAAATTGGATAAAGAGTCAAGACCCATCAGTGTGCTGTATTCAGGAGACCCATCTCATGTGCAGAGACACATATAGGCTCAAAATAAAGGAATGGAGGAAGATCTACCAAGCAAATGGAAAACAAAAAAGGCAGGGGTTGCAATCCTAGTCTCTGATAAAACAGACTTTAAGCCAACAAAGAACAAAGGAGACAAAGAAGGCCATTACATAATGGTAAAGGGATCAATTCAACAAGAAGAGCTAACTATCCTAAATATATATGCACCCAATACAGGAGCACCCAGATGCATAAAGCAAGTTCTTAGAGACTTACAAAGAGACTCAGACTCCCACACAATAATCATGGGAGACTTCAACACCCCACTGTCAACATTGGACAGATCAACAAGACAGAAAATTAGCAAGGATATTTAGGAATTGAACTCAGCTCTGCACCAAGCAGACCTAATAGACATCTACAGAACTCTCCACCCCAAAGCAACAGAATATACATTCTTCTCAGCACCACATCGCACTTATTCCAAAATTAACCACATAGTTGGAAGTAAAGCACTCCTCAGCAAATGTAAAAGAACAGAAATTATAACAAACTGTCTCTCAGACCACAGTGCAATCAAACTAGAACTCAGGATTAAGAAACTCACTCAAAACCACTCAACTATGTGGAAACTGAACAACCTGCTCCTGAATGACTACTGGGTACATAATGAAATGGAGGCAGAAATAAAGATGTTCTTTGAAACAAATGACAACAAAGATACAACATACCAGAATCTCTGGAACACATTTAAAGCAGTGTGTAGAGGGAAATTTATAGCACTAAATGCCCAAAAGAGAAAGCAGGAAAGATCTAAAACGGACACCCTAACATCACAATTAAAAGAACTAGAGAAGCAAGAGCAAACACATTCAAAAACTAGCAGAAGGCAAGAAATAACTAAGATCAGAGCAGAACTGAAGGAGATAGAGACACAAAAAAACCTTCAAAAAATCAATGAATCCAGGAGCTGGTTTTTTGAAAAGATCAACAAAATTGATAGACCGCTAGCAAGACTAATAAAGAAGAAAAAAGAGAAGAATCAAATAGATGCAATAAAAAATGATAAATGGGATATCACCACCGACCCCACAGAAATACAAACTATCATCGGAGAATACTATAAATGCCTCTGTGCAAAGAAACTAGAAAACCTAGAAGAAATGGGAAAATTCCTGGACACATACACTCTCCTGAGACTAAACCAAGAAGAAGTTGAATCCCTGAATAGACCAATAACAGGCTCTGAAATTGAGGCAATAATTAATAGCCTACCAACCAAAAAAAGTCCAGGACCAGATGGATTCACAGCCAAATTCTACCAGAGGTACAAGGAGGAGCTGGTACCATTCCTTCTGAATAGAAAAAGAGGGAATCCTCCCTAACTCATTTTATTAGGCCAACATCATCCTGATAGCAAAACCTGGCAGAGACACAACAAAAAAAGGGAATTTTAGACCAATATCCCTGATGAACATCGATGCAAAAATCCTCAATAAAATACTGGCAAACCAAATCCAGCAACACATGAAAAAGCTTATCCACCATGACCAAGTGGGCTTCTTCCCTGGGATGCAAGGCTGGTTCAACATATGCAAATCAATAAACATAATCCAGCATATAAACATAACCAAAGACAAAAACCACATGATCAACTCAATAGATGCAGAAAAGGCCTTTGAAAAATTCAGCAGTCCTTCATGCTAAAAACTCTCAATAAATTCTGTATTGATGGAACGTATCTCAAAACGGTAAGAGCTATTTATGACAAACCCACAGCCAATATCATAGTGAATGGACAAAAACTGGAAGCATTCCCTTTGAAAACTGGCACGAGACAGGGATGCCCTCTCTCACCTCTCCTATTCAACATAGTGTTGGAAGTTCTGGTCAGGGAAATCAGGCAGGAGAAAGAAATAAAGGGTATTCAATTAGGAAAAGAGGAAGTCAGATTGTCCCTGTTTGCAGATGACATGATTGTATATTGAGAAAACCCCATTGTCTCAGCCCAAAATCTCCTTTAGCTGATAAGCAACTTCAGCAAAGTCTCAGGATACAAAATCAATGTGCAAACCTCACAAGCATTCTTATACACCAATAACAGACAAACAGAGAGCCAAATCATGAGTGAACTCCCATTCACAATTGCTTCAAAGAGAATAAAATACCTAGGCATCCAACTTACAAGGAATGTGAAGGACCTCTTCAAGGAGAACTACAAACCACTGCTCAATGAAATAAAAGAGGACACAAACAAATGGAAGAACATTCCATGCTCATGGATAAGAAGAATCAATATCATGAAAATGGCCATATTGTCCAAGGTAATTTATAGATTCAATGCCATCCCCATTAAGCTACCAATGACTTTCTTCACAGAATTGGAAAAAACTGCTTTAAAGTTCATATGGAACCAAAAAAGAGCCCACATTGCCAAGACAATCCTAAGTCAAAAGAACAAAACTGGAGGCATCACGCTACCTGACTTCAAACTGTACTACAAGGCTACAGTAACCAAAATAGCATGGTACTGGTACCAAAACAGAGATATAGACCAATGGAACAGAACAGAGCCTTCAGAAATAATACCACACATCTACAGCCATTTGATCTTTGACAAACCTGAGAAAAACAAGAAATGGGGAAAGGATTCCCTATTTAATAAATGGTGCTGGGAAAACTAGCTAGTCATATGTAGAAAGCTGAAACTGGATCGCTTCCTTACACCTTATACAAAAATTAATTCAAGATGGATTAGAGACTTAAATGTTAGACCTAAAACCATAAAAACCCTAGAAGAAAACCTATGCAATACCATTCAGGACATAGGCATGTGCAAGTACTGCATGTCTAAAACACCAAAAGCAATGACAACAAAAGCCAAAATTGACAAATGGGATCTAATTAAACTAAAGAGCTTCTGCACAGCAAAAGAAATCACCATCAGAGTGAACAGGCAACCTACAGAATGGGAGAAGATTTTTGCAATCTACTCATCTGACAAAGGGCTAATATCCAGAACCTACAAAGAACTCCAACAAATTTACAAGAAAAAAACAAACAACCCCATCAAAAAGTGGGCAAAGGATATGAACAGACACTTCTCAAAAGAAGACATTTCTGCAGCCAACAGACACATGAAAAAATGCTCATCATCACTGGCCATCAGAGAAATGCAAATCAAAACCACAATGAGATACCATCTCACACCAGTTAGAATGGCGATCATTAAAAAGTCAGGAAACAACAGGTGCTGGAGAGGATGTGGAGAAATAGGAACACTTTTACACTGTTGGTGGGACTGTAAACTAGTTCAACCATTGTGGAAGACAGTGTGGCAATTCCTCAAGGATCCAGAACTAGAAATACCATTTGACCCAGCCATCCCATTACTGGGTATATACCCAAAGGATTATAAATCATGCTGCTATAAAGACACATGCACATATATGTTTATTGTGGCACTATTCACAATAGCAAACACTTGGAACCAACCCAAATGTCCATCAATGACAGACTGTATTAAGAAAATGTGGAACATATACACCATGAAATACTATGCAGCCATAAAAAAGAATGAGTTCATGTCCTTTGTAGGGACATGGATGCAGCTGGAAACCATCATTTTCAGCACACTATCGCAAGAACAGAAAACCAAACACTGCATGTTCTCACTCATAGGTGGGAATTGAACAATGAGAACACTTGGGCACAGGAAGGGGAACATCACACACTGGGGTCTGTCGTGGGGTAGGGAGAGGGTGGAGGGATAGTATTAGGAGATATACCTAATGTAAATGATGAGTTAATGGGTGCAGCACACCAACATGGCTCATGTATACATATGTAACAAACCTGCACGTTGTGCACATGTACCCTAGAGCTTAAAGTATAATAATAAATAAATAAATAAATAAGACCTTGGCTTCTATGTGGATAATTGATTGAATCCTGGGAGTCCTATCAGGGGACCACTGATAATCTGAATTAAGGTGGTAGTAGTAAAGACAGAGAGAAAGGGATTGAGGATCAATAGGCAAGACTTTGAAATGATGGGATGTGAGCCATGAGGGGGTAAAAGAAGAGGAAGATGACCTCCAGGTCCTAGATTGTTCAATTGAATGAATGGTGAGCAACTGCCTGACCTCCTGCCTTGCCTGATAACTGGCACCACTGTAACCTACTTGGCCTTATCCTGGACTAGCAGAGCAGTTTGTGATTGCAAAGACACCCAAACACTTCTACCTATAAATCAGTTGTTAGCCAAGGAAATTAAGTCATTATCTGCAATATATGAGAAAACAAAGAGGGAGTACATGCACACACCCACGCACACACGCTTATACACAAAGATGAAGACACAGAGACAGGCAGACCAACCCACGAATGGGCAAACCTACTTAGAGGCTAGAGAATTTATGTAGGGTGGGAAACCTGATCCAAGGTTGTCAAACTAGGGAATTTTATTGGCTATAATTTTCTGTTTCTTTTTATCTCTTTTTTTTTTTTCTTTGATGGCTTTTTTCTTTCCTGGAGGTTTATCATCCTGGATCATTTCATATATTCTTTCTCTCCCCTGTTCTCTAAAATGAACTTTCTTTCTCTTCTGTCAAAACTTGCCTGCTCTGTGCTGCTCTGTGCTCTGCTTCAG
The DNA here is from genome assembly GCF_049350105.2 of Macaca mulatta. Taxonomy (NCBI): domain Eukaryota; kingdom Metazoa; phylum Chordata; class Mammalia; order Primates; family Cercopithecidae; genus Macaca; species Macaca mulatta. Next base: position 164,256,175 of record NC_133411.1, on the reverse strand, counting down.
TGTCAGGTCAGCCTTGTATAGCTAATCTCATACAGGATTTCAGTATTGAATGGTTTAACTGATGATCCCTCAAAGACTTTTTTTTTTTTTTTTGAGATACAGTCTTGCTCTGTTGCCCAGGCTGGAGTGCAATGGCGCAATCTCGGCTCACTGCAACCTCCACCCCCAGGGTTCTAGCGATTCTCCTACCTCAGTCTGCTGAGTAGCTGGGATTACAGGTGCCCACCACCACGCCTGGCTTTTTTTTTTTTTTTTTTTTTTTTTTTTTTTTTTGGTGTTTTTAGTAGAGATAGGGTTTCACCACGTAGGCCAGGCTGGTCTTGAACTCCTGACCTCAGGTGATCTACCTGCCTCAGCCTCCCAAAGTGCTCAGATTACAGGTGAGAGCCACTGCGCCCAGTCAAATATTTTTTTTTCATTCTAAACAAATCTTTAAATGTTAAAGAGTGAATAATGGATGCCTATCAAGCTTCACCTCAGCAGAGGAAATGATATTGGTAGATGTTTTCCTGTTAGGTAAAGTTGATCAGGAGAGCTTTCCCATAAAAAGAAAGAAAGGAAAAGTTATTTATTTCCACCAACCACAAAATCAATAATACATTCTTCTTATAGAAAACTTAGTACATAAGCTGGATGTTGTGGCACACACCTGTAGTCCTAGAGACTCCAGAGGCTGAGTCAGGAGGATGGCTTGAGCCCAGGAGTTTTGGTGGTGGTGGTGGTGGTGTTTTGCCATATTTTATAGTTTATAAGGAGGTAACTGCTTCTAGGCATATAAGCTCCACATGATGTTTAAAATCAGAGTCTGAGGTTGAATCCTACCTTGTCTTTCTCCTCCTTGGCTGGTAGGCATGTGTTCAGGTCTCTGCTCAGAAGGCCAGGAGGAGAAGGCCACTGCTCAGGAATAGTGGTGCTCCATTGTGTTGATGAGGTCACTCTGGTCCTCCAGGAGCTCCAGAACTTGCTGCAGCATAGCCCTACCTAGGACTGGGCAGATGATCAGGGTGAGTGCAGGCCAAGATGTGCAGGAAGTGGCAGCCCTTCTTCGGGTGATTTGGTTTCTGGCAGTCTTCCTGAATTATCCAGTGGATTTTCCTATGCAGGTCTTTGTCTGTTCTGGTTACACAGCATAGGTTATGAAAACCACCATCTTTCTGGAAAACTAGTCCTTTTTCCTGCAGCTGTTGCATAACATTTTAAAATATGCTATAAATTGCCTTGAAAGTGATATCCTTCTTAAAATTCCCTTGGTCAGAGCAGGTGCTGTCAGTAAGAGGCTGGTTAGCAAGGGACAGCAAAGCCTCCACCATTTCCCACTCCTGTTGGTCAAAGGTCTGCACTCTGTTCTCCATGGGGAATTCTTTGGCTTTTTCGCTCAGCAAATACATGAGACTAGTGAGGGCCAGGGCACCTGGTTTGCTTAGTGCTTCTTTCTCTAAATCTGGGCTATGGAAAGACTTGGTCTAAACTTTCCTGTAGATTAACGGGCAGCTCAAATGCCCTTGCAATTTGAATGTTCCACACTGGATCGTCCACTTTATAATAAGCAGTGGCATAAATTTCTCACTCTTCTCTGCATGTGCGGACATAGCCTCTGATTCAGAACATGTCCCCAATTTCAATTTTTGTTCTCTGCTCAATGGTATCTTGCAGCTTCTTGAGTATTGAGGTAAAGCTCAGTTCTCTTGCTGCATTTGGAGCAATGGATAAAAACTTGACATTGCTCAGTATTTTCTAGCAGATGCAGTTTATAACTCCAGTGCTGATAGAGTTTGGATACTTGTCCCTGCCCAAATATCATGTTGAATTGTAATCCCCAGTGCAGGTGGGGTCTGGTAGGAGGTGTTTGGATTATGGGCACAGATAACTCATGGCTTGGTGCTGTCTTCATGATAGTGAGTTCTTGCAAGATCTGGTCATTTAAAAGTGTGACCCTTCCCCAGTCACTCTCTCTCCCTTGCTCCTACTTTCATCCTGTGATATGCCTGCTCCCCATTCACCTTCCACCAATTGTAAGCTTCCTGAGGGTTCCGTAGAAGCCGAGCAGATGCCAGCACCATGCTTCCTATAAAGCCTGCAGAATCATGAGCCAATTAAACCTCTTTTCTTTGTAAATTACCCAGCCTCAGTTATTTATTTATAGCAATTCTAGAACAGCCTAATACAAGTGCTGTCATCGACTCTACAACTGTAGAAAACCTCTCTTTCTCTCACTCCAGTGGCAGTTCCCAAGATATACCTGTTTTATTGGTTCCTGTTGCACAAAAATACACCGGTCACCTGTCAGGACTCTTCAAGTCCAGGATATAGACTTAATGTAGAGCTTAGAAAAAGGCTAGGAACACAGTATTCAAACCCCACACAAGGGAAAGGGTCTCCCCTTTACTCTGGCTAAATTCAGTATGCAACAAGAGGCTGGGCTGTGGCTTCCAGCAAATCCTGAAAGGTTCTGCATCACTGTGTCGAGGATCCTGAAACTGCTTTAAATGGGTGGGGTCCCAGGAGGAATGGGCAACTTCCTGGCCATGCATATGTGGAAGCACAGTGGGTGGATATGCCTGGGCAACATAGTGAGACCCTTTCTCAAAAAGAATATTAAAATTTTAAAAATACAAATTGAAAAAAACTTTCTATACTTTAAAATAATCTGATATAATTTTTCTTCTAAAATAATCTGATATAATATTTACTTCCTTTTCTGTTTCTCAGAATAATATTCGTAGGTTGAAATAATATGGTTGTGCTCACGTGATAACTGCAATTTTTTGTCTCTCTATTTTCCCTTGGTATTTTAAATAAGATTTCCCATTTCCCATTTCCCACAGGCTCTTGAAGAATATATTTAATATATTTATAGTATTATGTAGAAAATCCTGTTGGGCTTAATTTAGTTTAAATTTCCACAACTGTTAGACAATTATTTTTATAGTTATTTCCAATTTTCCTTGATAAATAACACAGCAGTGAAAATCTTTAAAGAATAGGTTTTAATTTAAGTTTTGCTAATACTGTCTGCTCAAAACAAAATCAATATTATCTGAGTCCCTGTTCTGAGATTTTCTCCAAGTCTTTACAAAGTCCTGTACAACAAACATTCTTCTTTACTTTTTCTTCCTGGGGAAATGTTCCTTATCCTTCATGACAAAGCTGAAATGCTATCATTTGTGACACTTTCCTGAGTCATCTAAGAGTTCCTAATAACTGCCTTCTGTGGGTTCACACAGAACTTTGGCTACAAATCACAGCATCGCATTGAGGTGACCTGGCTCAAAACTTACCTCCTTGGAGGGCCCCATGATGTCCCTGCCAAAGCTAGATCAGTGCCTTTGTTAAATGTTCTAGTGGTGGCTCTAGAATTATCCTTCACAGCATATATTACAATCACAGTTCAATGACGAATTGGGTAATTATTTCTTCATACCTGCCTCCTTCATTGGAATGTAAGCAGACTGTTCGATATTCTCATGCTCTGCCCTCAGAGCATTACAACTAGTTGGTGCTCAGGAAATGTCTATTCACTAAATGAATGAAAGGATGGATAAATGATGTTCCAAAAACATTTTAAACATAAAAAGCATCTAGAGAGGAATAAAATATAAAGAAAGACTTCTCTTTACTCAAAGAAATGTTTCCATTTGCTCATAATCTACACCAGCTTTATAGTCAACATACATTGTGGGATTATTATAAGCCAAGTGCTGTGCTAACCTTTGTTACTTGCTCTATTTCATTTAAAGATAATATTGGTCTTAGGAGACACATACCACTAAGCCATCCTCTTTATTTTGAGATGAAGAACTGGAGGCTCAGAGAGACTACATAATTGCCTACGGTCACACAAATAGTAAGGGGTGGAAGTAGAATTCGTATGATTTGAATTTAAGTTCTCAGCCATTGCCTTTCATCTATTTGGGCTGCTATAACAAATATCATAAACCACGTGGCTTATAAACAACAGAAATGTGTTTCTCACAGTTCTGGAGGTTGGATGTCTGAAATCATGATGCTAGCATGGTCAGATTCTAGTGAGGAATATCTTCCAGGTTGCAGATGACTGCTTTCTTGTATCTTCACATGCTGGAAAGAGAGCTAGGGAGCTCTCTGGTGTCCCTTTTATAAGTGAACTAATCCCATTAATGAGGGCTCCACCTTGACAACCTAATTACCTTCCAAAGGCTCCACTTTCTAGTATCATCACATTGGGAGTTAGGATTTCAATATATGAATTTTAGAAAGACACAAGCATTCAGTTCACTGCAGCCACTATGTGAAGTCTTCTGGAATGTTCTGCCCTAACACTGAACCAGAATGTCTTTCTGAATAACCTCTCACTCAATGCAATTGGGTCTCTACAGCCATGGAGAACAGGCTGGGTATTTTTCACCATAGCTGTCCTCAGTACACAAAGACTCATCCTCTGCCCAAATAATCCCCCTCCAGGCTTAATCATTCCCAATTCCTCCAGCCATTCCACTTGGGGCTAGAACGTTTTCTGAACTTTGTTTGGTGCTTTTATTTTCACTTGAGTAATTTACCTTTCCCTTTGAGAATTAGTCAATTCCTCCATCTGAAAGAGGAAAGGATGAACAGCAGGAAAAAGAATTAAAAAAAAAAAAACCCCAACAACAAATGTGTTGTGATCTCTTCTTCGCTGAAGAGAGGTGGCACAGCATAATGATTGAGCCCATTAACTCTGGAGACAGACTGCTTAGGTTCAAATCCTGGCTCTACCACCTACCGGCCACATGAGCTTGAACAATTACATAAGTTCTAAATCAGCTCGATTGAATTCCTGGACTACTGAGTGCACCATGGCTAACAGAGATTGAGTACCACTCTCCTGGCCATCTTCTTGCAGCCAAGAAAGGCTGCTACCTCCTGACACCCTAGAGATATTTGTTGAGCGCTTCCTAGGCTCCTGCTGTTATAAGCCTTTTGCCTACAGGAACTCACTTTGTTCGCAGAGCAACCCTATGAAATGGATCCTCTTATTACCCCCACTGCACAGATGTACAAAAGGGCCCTGGGAAATTGTCATGTCCAGGCTCCCACAGCTGGTAAGTGGAGGAGCAGGTAGTCTGGCTGCAGAGGCTGTGCTCCTAACCGCTCTGTCCTGCCGCCTCAACTTTATAAACCCATCTTAAGGGACCTTCACAATCTGCACGCTTGAACAACTCACCTCATATTCTTCCACTCTGAGCGATTTGACTCCTCTGACAAACTCTTATCTCCCGGACAGTCTTTGCCGTCCTTGCCTGCCCTCCCTTACGAGGGTTATTAAAATTGGAGCATGGCTCATGGTGATTGATGGCCCAGAGGCTGATCATTCACTACCTCTCCTGGCTCACGGTAAATATTTACTTTTTGTTACAGAGGAACAATGAGGTTTCATACAGGAGATGGATGTCGAGTGTATATATGATATTATGCTTGTCTGACTCCTTTGAATACCCAACTCTCATTTCCTTGGCTTATTCCAGGAGGGGAGGAGGTGCCACAAGGTGAGCTGTTTGACTTTTCAGAGGGGGCTCAGGAGATTTGCAAGCTGGATGGATTTCTTTTTTTCTTACTGAAGGGCTGGAAACATAGTCTCTCTCAATAATTTAAGATCTAGCCAGGAGCCATCAGTAACACAAGTATCAATGGTTGCATTATTTACCTAATATTGTTCCTTAAACTGACTCACATTTTAAACACAGATACATAATTTAGCCTTGCCCTAAGCAATAATGTCCCTCAAATCATGGATGTGATATGCTAATTTCACTAATGCATGTTGCAATATGTATGTAACTGTTGAAATACAAAATGCTTTTTCTTGTCCTTGTGAATGTGTCTCATTAGGACTAGGCGATGGGTGACTTGTGTGCCGCTCTCAGCCCTGGCCCCTCCTCACTATGTAATTCTTTACAGGTCGCAGCTCTTTTTTGTGCCTCCATCTCGCCCTCTACAAAATGAGGCAGGCTCTTAGCACTCCATCTTTCTACTCTTTGTTTTCTCTTTCCTGCTCTAGGTAATGTTTATAACAGGAAGAAAAAAAAAAAAAGAGTTCATATAGGCAGACAGGTTAATCTAAAAAATTTTCTCACTTACAGAAAGGCAGTTTCCAATCTTTACCTTGGAAGTAGGTTGGTAGTTCTTGTCATTCATCTATTATTGCTACTCAGAGAAATACATGAGGAGCGATGAAGGAACTGAAAGGTTCTGTAATGTAGTTAGAATAGAGCCTAAGTTGAGAGGTGGATGGAGGCGGAGACAGAGCAGGAGTGGGCAAGCTATTGAATTGCAAATCCTGCTTTCTAAGGACGTTCCCCAAACTTTTAGCTGATGTGTCTCCTAGTTTTCACCTCCTGTCTTGTTCTCTTCCTCTTTTTCAGCTCTTCTCCACCCTTTCTCTCTCTCTTTTCTGTCTTTGGACCTCCTTTCCCTTCCTCTCTCCTTTCCTTTCCTTTGTTTCACCACTAGTTTTCTATTACGTGTGGCAACATGAAAACATGTGTTTCTGTTTCTACAGACTCAGACAATAAGCCAGGTTTCTGAGAAAAAAATGCCTTCAACAAAGAAAATAAATATATATATAAAACATATATATATGGCTCAAGAGAACTTTGGCAAGAGGAAGGTTGTTTTTGACCCTGGGCACTCCTGTCTCCTTCCCCCTGCCCGTCCTCTACCTTCCCTCTGGTCCTCACAGCATGGGCTCTGGGGCACCAGGGACAAAGTTTACCTGTTCTCTCTCCTGCTGCTATGTCACAGCTGAAAGGACCTTTGGTATCATCTCAGCTAAGCCTCTTATTTTACATGTGGGGCAGCAGAGGTTAAGAGAGGAGAAGGACCTGCCTCTGCATACCATAGTTTAGTTTGGAGGCAGGGATGGGGCTAGAATCTCGATCTTGAGACTCCTGCACCAGGTTCTTGCTACTCTATGGTGTTTGCCAAGTGATTCCTGCCATCCTGGATCACTCTGTCCTGACAGATTCTTGTTAGAACCACGTTTTCATACACTCTATTAACAACTGGTGATTCTCCTTCCAAGCACTCTTGCTCTTGTATTTAATTAATTCCTTCTCTACAGATTGTGGATCATGCCTGCCTTCCCTTTTATTTTAAGTGCCGTGAGGGCGGGGACAAGGTTTTTAAATCCCAGTTCCCATAGTAATAATAACAGTAAACACTTAGTTATTGTATTAGTTAGGCACCTATCTTGGGCCAGCCTCTGAACACTCCATGTGTTTAAGTTATTAACAATCCCATAAGGCAGGTGCTGTGGTTGTCATCTTCATTTTACAAATAGAAAACTAAGATGCAAAGAGGTTAATTTGCCAGATTTCTCACATTGCTAAGTGGCAGAATGGGGGTTCGAACTCCCGCAGCCTCATTCCAGAGGACCTTCCTCTCCTCCACACTGTGCTGCCTGTCACACAGCAGATACTCAACAAATACATATTGATTCAATGCTTTATTTCGACTGTGCTTTTCAGGGAATACCCTACCTTCCAATGTGAGTAAAGACCTGATGTTTTGAAACTCTCAGGGAGCAGGAAGGAAGTAAATTTATTTTGGAATTAGGGTTCTTAAACTTGAGTGTGCTTGTGATTTTTTAGGATGCTTGTTAGTGTAGCTTCCTTGGCCCTGTCCGGGACCTTTCCTTACACAAATCTCTGCTAGTGGGGCCTGAGAATTTGAATTGTTAACTGCCATCCAGGTGATGCCAGTGCAGGTGGCCTGGAGAAGACAGTTTGGCAAACACTGCTTTAAAAGTTCTTCATTAAATATGTCAACTTGAGCAGTGGTACGCCACTCGGCGGAGATCTGAAGCTGGTGCAACAACATCTATCTTTTCTGCTTCCCTTGCTAAGGGATTGGGTTTTGGCTTATTAAGTAACAGTTCGTGGGACTTCTAGTGGGCTGGGGGCAAAACCAACAGGGGAAGCAGCGTCTGTTAAATGACTGCTACGGAACCAGGAGCTACTTTGAGTTAGAGGGCATCATTAGCCCTCCTTTTGATGCCAGACACTCAGCAGCCATGGGTGGCTTCTCCTCTCAGGAGCACTTCAGTATGGGGTCTGGTGGTGAGAGGGCTCGCTGGTGTTTTGAGATCCATAAAGTGATTTCATTTGACCTAGGAGAATAGATGTCAGTGGGATAAGACAGGATGATGGTGACCTGCTCTTTCACATTTGGACACTATGGTTTTCAATGCACTGCCTTAGAACACAGAACTCTTCTCCTGGCTAAGGAGAGGCTCATGCCCAAGAAGGGATAAAACCATTGGAATAGGTGGCCACTTGTTACGTGTTCACATGAGGGATCCTGTTGCTTTACTTCTACAGATATTCTCTGCTCTCTATGGATACTGTTCACAGAAAACTCATAACTGCTCTCCTGTTTCTCCTATTTCTTATAACAGTTTCCTCATCCCCTTACCCACCCATCCATGCATCCTTCCACTTGGCCATCAAACACTTGCTGAGCACCTGCTTTGTCGTAGGCACTGTGTGAGGCACTGGGGACTTAGTGTCCAGGACAAAGTGCTGCTCCCATGAAGTTTCCACTGCAGTGCAGACTTAGAGTTCTTCCTGTTTCCTGTTATCCTGATGCCCAATCTCTTCCCTGTAACTGCCAAATACTTCATTGTCTCATTGTTTTCTTCTTTTTACATTTTTTTTAATTTATTTATTATTATTATACTTTAAGTTGTAGGGTACATGTGCATAACGTGCAGGTTTGTTACATATGTATACTTGTGCCATGTTGGTGTGCTGCACCCATCAACTCGTCATTTACATCAGGTATAACTCCCAATGCAATCCCTCCCCCCTCCCCGCTCCCCATGATAGGCCCCTGTGTGTGATGTTCCCCTTCCTGAGTCCAAGTGATCTCATTGTTCAGTTCCCACCTATGAGTGAGAACATGTGGTGTTTGGTTTTCTGTTCTTGTGATAGTTTGCTAAGAATGATGGTTTCCAGCTGCATCCATGTCCCTACAAAGGACACAAACTCATCCTTTTTGATGGCTGCATAGTATTCCATGGTGTATATGTGCCACATTTTCTTAATCCAATCTGTCACTGATGGACATTTGGGTTGATTCCAAGTCTTTGCTATTGTGAATAGTGCCGCAATAAACATACGTGTGCATGTGTCTTTATAGCAGCATAATTTATAATCCTTTGGGTATATACCCAGTAATGGGATGGCTGGGTCATATGGCACATCTAGTTCTCCATTGTTTTCTTATCTAAGATAAACAAGCAGGTATCCTACTCTCTAGCTCAGATGTGTGTGTGTGTGTGTGTGTAATATATGGGTATGTATGCATACATGTATTTAAACACATATGTACATATAAATACATGTATGCATATACGCACCTACATATACATATATCTTTAGCAAGCAAAGGTTGACTCTCAAAGGTCAGGGTCATCATTTTATTATTATCTCAACCAATATTTTTGGATGCCTACTATGTGCTAGTCACTATGTGAGTGAAGCCAGAATCTGTTTTGAGGCTCAAGGAATCCCTTCAGAGGGGAACCACGTCCCTGCTTTTCAGGGCAGAAAGAAAGATAAGGAACTTTCAGGCAGCTGTTTGTTTCTCTTTATTCACGTCATTTATTAGAGTCATGTGACAAGAAAAGGTCCCATTGTGTTCACAACTAAAAAACACAGATTATTAACCCTGCTGGAAAATCATATTCTATGTATATGCATTTAACCTGTTCAGAGGGTCCTAAAACCCAACAAGAAAAACCCCAGATATCATCTTGATACAGACGTGGATGCTTTTACCCCAACCTCCAAAGTCCCCAGCTATAAAACACTGCATTTTGTGAAATTCATTGGCAACAAATTAGCTTAGATTTATTGCAGATTATTGATTTCAGCATTCAAAGGTTAATGAGGTTTGTGTCTTCATTCAGCACTTCTGCTCTGGGGAGAATAATGAGATAGCCGGAAGACACAAACTATTCAATTAAAACAAACGGATGACGATAACGTGCATCTTGGCTGTATTCTGATACTTTTTTCCTCCCCCTTCTCTTTCTTTTTCTTTCTCAACATAGTCTAATTTCTCAATTGATTTTTATCTTCACATGTGAGTAGATGACTCAGGTGATCCCAGGCAGCATTGTTACAAATTATAGGTAATTCCCTCGTGGACCTTATGTAGGGAAATGGAGTTCACCTACACAGTCTATCAGGGGTTCTTTCTTCTGATACACCTACAGACATCTCTGCGGCTCCATGATAGAAATGCAAACTGATTAATGCTCAATTAGAAACCCTAGACCAACAGAAAGATGCAGCTGCACTGTGATAAGTGGGAGGCTGGAGGAGATGGAAGAGGTATTGCATTTCCAGAGAGTGGCTAGCAACAGACTTTTCGCTGGGCTTAAGTAACTTCAAACAATTGTTTCTCTTTGACCACTACAGATTTTCCAGGTTCATCATCTATTTGTGAACAGTTTTGCTTCTATTTTCATTATTTGTGCTAACACAGACTTTTTACAGATCACAGACTTTACCAAGTTTATTCATTAATTCTAGATAAAATGATAAAGCATCCAGAGAGCTTGGGCTCTGTGTTCTTCAAGGTCTTTGTGAAGAATGCCACAGCCTGGATTCGCAGAGAATAGTTTCTGTCCTCTCTGTATCTGGCTCAAAGCCTTATTAAAACACAAGCCTGGCTCTCTAGTGAAGAGCTACCCTAGATACCACTAGAAATTGTTTTCTCAACAGTAACTTTGTGTCTATCCAAAGACAAATTACATTTTTGCTCAGGCATTCCTTCGATAGCTTCTCTTTGGTTTAATTTTAATGGGGCCACAGAGGGAAGACAAGTTACTGGACCAAGTTTATGTTTTAGTCATGGAGTGTTAAGGCTGAGAGGAAGCTTAAAGTTCATTTGGGGCCTCCCTCTCATTTTGCCACCAGGAAAATGAAGCGCAGAAGGGAAGTCTCAAATCCAACACTGTGCAAAGCCAGCTCCCTGATAGTTCGGTCCACGAGAAAATGCAGGTGCTCTAATGCTATGCTGATAAGAACCACCTTGAAAGCCCTGAGACTGTCTTTACCGCTGGACTGATTCCTTGGAGGCCATAGATTATCCTGTATCTTCTTCCACTGCCTGTCAGTCACAAGCTATTGCTGTAAAACCACTCAGAATGCATTTTGGTTGTGATGGGAGTACACTAAACTCAGTGAAGTTCAGCTGAAATATAATTCTTGAGAGTGTATGCAATTAGTAAAGCTAAAATCTGGAAAATGTTGAAGACCCTGTTGGGTCTCTTAGAATCTCAGACCTTGAGTTAGAAGACATCCTAGTAGTAATCTAGCCTGGCTCACAATTTAATGTACTTCAATCCTCTTTATAACATAAACCCTTGGACAACAGTGAAGGTACTAAACCCAAGGCCTAAAGCACATTTCTTAAGTTTTTAATATGGAGGACTTTCTGCAATGCTATTCCTTTCCTAAGATTTTTCATGCTATCTATCCCTGAAGTAGCATTCGGAAGCCAGTCTTGTTGCTAGTGGAGCTTATATAAATATAACATGGTCTCCAAAACTTTGCCCTCTTTGTGTGAACATTAAGTAATGTCTTAAAGAAACTTTTGGTGTGACCTCTTTGCTAGCCATATGGCCATTCTTGTCAACGAGAGATTTCTGCATTTGGAACAGAACACAAGAAAGAAAAGACCCAGAATGATATGACCCCCATGTCCTTTCAGAGAAACAGATGAGAAATACGACAATGATGGTACAGTTTTCTAAAGCTAGAAGCAGTGACGTTAGAAACTCTTAAAATAAGTATTTCGCATTGGTGATACACTGAAATGAGCAAACTGTGAGTTTTCAAACAAAGAGATAAATCCCACAAGACAGTATCATAGGTAACATTGTGCATTGAAAGGGCGTGCACCTCCAGCTAGTGGGAGTGCGGCTGGTGCAAAGCTCTCAGCTGTCAGCCCCTCCAGGAACTGAAGAGATCCATCGTGTCCAAGGTTATGTCCACTTCTTGGGGACAAGGGTCATCCAATAACTAGTTCATATGGGGTATAAAACCTTGGCCCTCTACCTTTAACCTGTACAAATCTGAAGAATCATGCCAGCATCAGAACTTCCTGTGGGGTCAACTGATAATTCTACTGGGACCGTATCACAGCTCAACTTTCTTGCTTTAAACAATCCTGCTTCCTTTCCTTCCCTTCCACAGGTGTTGACCCCAAGGACCCATCTTACTTAATCTCTTGCATACTGTCTTGTCAGCATCTGCTTTTCAGGAAACCCAACCTGCAACAGAGACAGCATCCTTTAGGATCACTATAGAACAGGCATCAGCAAATTCTGATAATCATCATCTACTTCACTGCCTGTCTTTGTAAATAAAGTTTTATTGCAACATAGCCACATTTATTCATGTGTATACTGTCTATGGCTGCCTTCCTACCACAGAGATCGTATGAGTATGGTCCACAAAGTAAAAAAATGTTTGTTATCTTGACCCTTCGCAGAAATAGTTTACTGATCTCTGCTATAGAATCCTGGATAATTCCAAGTCTTTGCTATTGTTTGTAGGGACACGGATGCAGCTGGAAACCATCATTCTCAGCAAACTATCACAAGAACAGAAAACCAAACACCGCATGTTCTCACTCATAGGTGGGAACTGAACAATGAGATCACTTGGACTCGGGAAGGGGAACATCACACACCGGGGCCTATCACGGGGAGGGGGGAGGGGGGAGGGGGAGGGATTGCATTGGGAGTTATACCTGATGTAAATGACGAGTTGATGGGTGCAGCACGACAGCATGGCACAAGTATACATATGTAACAAACCTGCACGTTATCCACATGTACCCTAGAACTTAAAGTATAATTAAAAAAAAAAAAAAAAAGAAAAAAAAAAAGAATCCTGGATGAAACAAATATCAGATGATAGAGAAATCTAAGACAATAACCTCTCAGAACATTATGTATTTGAAATGGAATTTTAAGCATCTGTTTTACCAAATAATATTTGATCTGTTTCTCTCTAGTCATATTCACATCCACTCTTTTCTCTGACTCTTTACTGGGCTGATACAGAGAAAATGAAGGACATTAATTTCTGATCCTAAGTTTGGGTTTTGACATAATAAAATGGCTTGCTTTCTACTGTGCTTCAGAGCTTAAAAAAGCATTTTTGCATACTCATTCTCATTTATCTTGAGGTAGGCAGGGCAGGGTTCACCAGTTTTCCATGACTGATACAGAAACTGAGGATCAAAAAAGTTAAGTTATTGCCTATGACCATGCAGTTATTTTTAAAGCCTGGATGTTTTGCTTCATATTTTAGTTATTTTTCTATTTGTTATCAAAGTAATAAGCACTGAGAAGGCTGAAGGTGATTTTTTTGAAGGAGAAAAATTTATCTTTTCTCAATTCTTGTTTACATATTAATTCATCAAACATTTATTGAACAGCACTGACTGAGTGAATATGTTCAAAGATTGGTATCTTGAAAAGGCTCTACAGATGATTCTAATGCACTTCCATGGTTGGGGATTGCAGGGCCATGCTTTGATTGTTAATGTCTAATGTTATTAGGTGGTGCAAAAGTAATTGTGGTTTTTGCAATTTAAAAAAATGCAGGAACTGCAATTACCTTTCCACCAATCTAACAGTACGTTTGAGTAGGGCTTGCATTTATGAGGAGATACTTTTAACACCAGAGAATAATACTTTCTTGCCTTTCTTCTTTTGATTATCAATCCAAAAAGCAATTATGAAGTGCCCTTCAGGTACCAGGCACTGTATGAGAAAATGGAGATAAGTGATAAATGAAGAATGGTTCCCGCCTTATGGAGCTCCCAACCTGTGTGGAAGAAAGACTATTAAGCAAGTAATAACCATAAGTGGGTCAGGTATTGGATAGGGGCAGTAAAGGGTGCTTCTGATGGGTCTGCCTGTCATATGTGGGATCTGGGAGAGAACATTTAAATGCAACCCAACGTATGAGTAATAGCTACCCATATGGAGAGGCAGAAGTGTGTGCTAGGTAGAGAGAATAGGATATCCAAAGGTTCAGGGATGATAGAGAACGTGATATAGTTGAACATGATATAGTGGAAGAACTGACTGAAGCTTATTGCAGCTGAAGTATAGAATGGAGGGGAAGATTGGTGAGAGACGAAGCTGAAGACACACCACAGATAGATGCAGTTCCTGAGCTATTGCCTGCAAGCCACAGCAAAGAATTTTATCCTTATTCAAAGGGCATCAGGGAGCCGTTTAAGGGGTTTAAACAGTAGAATAGTACTTATTTTTCCATAAGAAAAAAAACCTGTTAGCTAAGTCCAAGGTAGCTGTTTTCCACGGATGAGTCAGTGAGACATACAGACTGATTAAGGAAGCCAAGATTAGAGTCACCATCTGTGTTTGCAAGCAAAAGCGGAGCTCTATACTTTCCCAGTGCAATGCATTTTCTTTGATGACCTCTAAACCTTTTCAGTACCCGCAGTCAGAAACAATTCAAGCCCTACCCGCTCTGCCATTGTCAGTCTCACTTTTGTAAACACCACAGACTTGTTTTCAGTGGCTTTCCTCCTTTCCCTCAGAGACCCAAGTGAGAGGGCATTCTGCTATCTAGGCTTTCTCTCTGTTTATCAGCATTTTGATTAAAGTCACCTGGAGGCTCTTTTCTTTGAATGAAAAGGATCTTCCTTGAAGGGGCAAGTGTGAGTCATTTCTGTTGAATTCATTTATTACTTAGGTAGAATGTGATGTTCTACTGAAATTACACCTGATTACAGACCATCACACCACTGCCCAGGGAACCCATTGCTCCCTTGGTAATAGGCCTTAAGGTTGTCTGCCCTCAGAAAGCAATAGGCAGCTGAAGAAAAGGGCAGATTTATACTTGATGCCAAAAATCTCAGTTGAATAGGTTGAACATCCTAAATTACTTATAAGCCTGCAGGCATGGCTCAGGGAGAGGCTACAGTTTGGGGAGTTCATCAATGCCCTCCACTTTTCATCAAATGAAAGGGTAAAAAATTGTTTCTCATGTTGGAGAGGTAATGTTTGTTTTCTAAGCTTTTACTTATTTGCCTTATCCTTCTTAGATCTTGCAAGACAAATATACAAATAATGGACAGGAAAGTTTTACATTATAAACCATCTGGTGAGATAAATTGAGAGGAGAAAGCCTTAGGGAAGGTTTCAAAAGATCCTTAATTTCTACATGTTTGACGATCTTCCTGTTGCCTTTCTGTTATTTATTTCCAGTTTGATTTCACTATGGTAGAGAACATACTCTGTATGATTTCAACTCCTTTATATTTGTAATGTTCATTTTGTGGCCCAGGATGTGGTCTATGTTGGTGACTGTTCCATGGGCACGTGAAAAGAATGTGTATTCTATTGTTATTGAGTGGGATGATCTATATATGTCAAGTACATCTTGCCAGTTGATAGTGTTGTTGAATTCTTCTATATCATTGTTGATTTTCTAATACTTCTATTAATTATTGAGAGTGGGATGTATAAGACACCAGCTATAATTACGGATCTGTCTGTTTCTCCAGTGCTTGTCAGTTTTTGCTTCACATTTTTGGCAACTCTGTTGTTTGGTATATCCACAGTTAGTATTGCTGTCTTCTTTGGAATGACCTTTCAATTATTATGTAAGGCCCCTCTCTATCTCTTGTAATTTTCTATGCCTTTAAGTGTACTTTGTCTTATATTAAAAGCCATCCCTCCTTTTAAAAAAATTGTTTGCACAATATATGTCTTTTTCACCCTTTTACTTCCAACTACCTATGTCATTATGTTGAAGTAAGTTCCTTGTAGACAGTGTAATTAGATCATGATTCTTTTGGTAATCTCTGCCTTTCAGTTGGTATATTTAGATCACTTACAGTTAAAGTAATTATTGGTATATTAGGGTGTCAGTCTGCCATTTTATTTATTTTCTGTTTGTTTTCTGTGTCTTTTTTCTCTGTTTATCTTTTCTTACTTTCCTGTGGATTATTTTACACAGTACTGAAAGCTCTGCCCAGTGGAATAAGGCAAGAAAAAGAAATAAATGGCATACAAACTGATAAGGAAGAAACAAAACTGACTTTGCAGATGACATAATTGTGATAAAGGCTGGAAGGGATGCAGAGAAACTGAATTACTCAATAATTGCTGGTAAGAATATAAAATGACATAGTTCTATATTTTGATTTTAGTGTTAGTTACCAATGCTACACATCAGGAAAAATTACATGAAACTATGCACACACATACATACACACAATGTGCATGTATCTGAATAAGGTCTGTGAATTATACTGACATCAATTACCTGGTTTTGATATTATACTATAGTTATACAAGATGCTAACACTGAGGGGGGCTTTCTAAAAGGTACACTGGACCTTCCTGTACATTTCTTTGCAATTTCCTGTAAATTAAAATGTATAATTAAAAATGTAAAAGTTAAATGCCAAATATAATAAAAGGTTTAAAAGGTATTTAGCTATGAATACATAAATATTCACACGTGTGTGTGTGTGAAACCACTCAGTTTGTTTTATTCTTCTCAGTTCCTTATCATTATCAGACCAGTTGGGATGCAGATGGGTTCTGGGGTACATAAAATGAGGGAAGATGATACCTTTCAGACTGGTCTAGAATCCATTTTTAAGGATATGGGGAGCAGAGAGAGATTAACTCCACCAGCTGAGCCAGTGGACTTGGGACAACTTGTGGAAAGACTGTAGTTTAATACGCTGCTTTCCAAATTTTAAGATACATTAAAGGGGAGCTAAATGGACCCCACTCTGAGAGATTCTAATTCCAGTCTCTGTGGGGTATGTATCAATCTATTTCTTAAATAAACACCAGGTAATTCTGATGTCTGTGGTTCTCCAACCACACTTAAAACCACATCCATGTAGTGGGTTAAAATCCTACATCTGCTCTTATTTACTGAGTGACCTTGGGCAAGTTCTGAGCCTCATTTTTCTTATCTGTAAAATAAGAGTAATATCTTTTTAGGATCAGTACAAGCTAATGCTCAAGAAATAATTGTGATGTCATTGTTAGTATCATTATTTGCATAATCATTATCATCATTAATGATACTGGTATGCAGAGAGACTGTCCTTAATAAAAATTTCTTCCTCAGGGATGATATGCTTGTAATACTGCACTAAGACGTATCTAACAAGTTATTATTTAGCACTATCAGAGCTTTTGATAAAGTGAGTTTGATGACCTTGTAGATACATGAGGAGGCTTCTCCAGGATGGTCACTGGGCAGTGGTGCTGGGGCCTTGAGAGTCCAGTTTCGCTGCCAGGAAAGGTCAGGGGTAGGGGAAGGTGTTACTGCCTGAGGGCAAGTGAGACATGCATTCAGGTAGCTTTCCTGGTGACTGACAGGCAAGGAATCATGGCAGACAAACTTCCTCTTGAGGGAAGTCTACAAAGGCCTCCAAAATTTGGAAGAACAGATTGGGAAAATGTTAGAGATAATGTCATTATGTCCTCTGTCACAAAGGGAGTATTTTCATATGTTCACTTATTGAACATTACTGAGGACTCACTGTACGAAAAGCAATGGGTGATATACTGGGGGCTGTGTTGGTGAAAATGCTGGCTTAGTATTAACCCGTCCCATGGAAAGGAGATCCCAGATACACTGCAGTTAAACTGTATCCCTTTTTGCCCATAGTCACAAAACACAAAGTAAATTCACTTAGCTTTGGTCTCCTAGAGCAATGGGAGCACAAAATAAGGTAAATTTACTTACAGAAAAGCAAAGAACATTACACCTCTTGTACATATGGGTTGGTAGACTGAGATATGTACCTACTTCAGATACATTTCCTTCTGAGTTTCACAGCCATTCCCCAACCAAATTTGACTAGCCCAAGGTTAACATACTTAGGCAGAGCCAACCTACCTCTCTAAGCCTCCCTGACCACCCAATCTAAAGGAGGTTTCCCCTCCTCAATATTCTCTCACCAGACCTTGCTCTTTTCTATACAGCCCCCACAAATTTTGGAATGATACTGTTAATTACTGTTTAAATGTTTACTTCCTGTCTCCTCCACTATGCTATAAACTAGCAGAGTGCCTGGAACATAGTAGGTGTCAATAAATATATGTTTACTCAATAAATAAGGATTTGGCTTCAAAAATCTGTGCTTTTAGACACTATGTTATATCACATTACAGATGGTAAGTTTGATCTTCACAATTCTTTGAGGTTAGGATCATTAATAAACCTCAGGTTTATTCACAGGTGATAAAATTGAGACCTGGATGGATCAGGTTGCTTACCCATTTGCATCCTGCTGTTAACAGTTGTGTTGAGACTTTAACTCAGACCTCTGCACTTCAGGTGATGTGTTTTGCCCATTGCACTAGAGATGAGCATCTACTGTTTCTGATAGCACCAGAGACCCAGGAAATGCATTTTCAGCTGAGTCAGCCCAGCCCAGGCTGCAGTGGGTGGGATTCTGTTCAGATCCCAGCTGGTTATACTGCTATGAATTTTGAAACAAGCCATAGTGCTCTCTCCAGCATTTCCAGAATGCTAACACAGCTTGTGATTTCAGGATACGCGTTCTACAACCAGAAACTCAGGTGATCAAAAGTCCAGGAAGCCCACTGACATTGTGTCCTGTATGCATTCCATCCTGCACCTCACGCTGGGGTAAACTGTTAGTCCCAGGCTGGGTAACTACCCTTAGGAGTATGTAAAGATAATCACAACAAACTGTTAAAAGGCAAAGTTGCAGAGAAAGAAAATAATGTGAATTCCTCCTACTCTTGAATTAATGGGAAATGTTTTTTCTGTCTCAAAAAAAGAAAAGTAAAACAGGATGTCTTGTTCTCTGCAGTTGATAAAAAGTTTTCCTATTCATTTAAAAGGTTAAGTAAAGCCACTTACATGCTCTTATGTCTTTTGAAAGAGCACACTGTTCCTTCAAAACTTGAAGAGATACCATTTTATATGTTTCCAGACAGAGCCAAGGCCGTGTGTCTTCTTTGTATTATTATTTTTAATAATTCTTTATTTTATTGTCATAGTTTATAAAGCCACATTCCAAGATTGGCCTTTGGGGTTCCTCAGGATTTGAGTTGGTTCTTGCAAAGTGACTGGATGTGTAGCACTTCTCTCTCACAGTCTTATTTTAGGAGGCAACTCTATCACCACTGCGAGATCCACAAACTGTCTTCAATATCTAGCCTACAACCAGTTCTGATAGCATCAGAGATAAAAACTTTAATTTTTTAAAGAAAAAAATTGCGAATCCTTCCAAAATTAAAAACTACAACCATAGCAACCAATGTTTTTAAAAATCTTAAACTTCTACAATTTTAAGAAATATCCCATGGTCTGAAATTTATATTCTTAAGGCCAGCAATTGACTGATTATGTGTTGTCATGATCAAAAAGAACAGTGATTAATCAGTTTTACCGTCTCAAAAAAAAAAAAAATTACTTCCTCCTCCTCACTGTGGAGAATCATGTTTTTAAAAGAATAAAGAAAATCTATGAGAGTTATATAAATGCAGAGAGTACTGTGGTGTCATGAAGAACATACTGCAAAGCTGAGCCATATGTCCATGCATCAGAAAGGGAGAGGTCTGCAGAATACTCAGAAAAATAACAATTACAGTCACAAAGGGTTAGATTCACAGTTAAGCTAGAGAGGCAGTCATGAACCTAGAAAAGATTTTTAAAAGGTTATGATAACAGTAACTAGGAGCAAAACAAAAGGTGAGTAAGGTTAGAGAGGTAAAGATGAAAGCCTTTACAGGGCAGGCATGGGATGGCAGCATAGAATATCAGAGATGGTGGTTCAAAGATGAGCAAGTCAAAGAGCATTGCCATGGAATGTGGGAGCAAAGTACAAAGCCAAGTAGAATTGCTTTACCAGACCAGAGGAAAAAATGAAGAACTGGATCCTCTAAACACGTTTTGAAGAATGCAGGACCCACATTAGAGATCAAAGAATTTATGCCTTCTCCTGGAGAGAGAAATGACTTCAATGCCAAGTCAGTCTGGGCCAAAAATCAGAAGGTCAAATATCAGAACTATACTAATTTCCTCTGTCTAGAAGATCCATCCCATATTTTTAACCTGTAAAAGTCCTATTCACCCACCAAAGTCTATCTCAACTTCCATCCACTGAAAAGTCTTCCCAGACCCCACTGGTCAAACTCCTCTCACTGTTTTTCACACTGTGTGTTTCCTATGACTGTAGTCTACCCTGCATTACAGTTAATTCTGTATTGTTCATTTGCTTACAATTCTCCTTTCAGAGTTTTCCTTTATGTAGCAATGGCAACTCCTGGGGAAGGTTCAAGGTAAGGGTTAGAAGAAGGTGTCACTGCCTGAGGTCAAGTGGGACATGCACTCAGGTAGCTCCCCAGTGACTGACAGGCAAGGAGACTTCCTCTTAGGGAAAGTCTGCAAAAGGCCCCCAGAATTTGGAAGAACAGACCAGGGAAATGTCAGAGATAATTGTATTATGTCCCATGTCACCAGAGGAGTATTTTCATATATTCATTTATTGAACGTTACTGAGGATTTATTGTATACTAGTTTATTTATGTGGGTTGAAGCCCTATCAAGGGAAGAAATGATGGGTAGTGTCCATATCCAAAACTCTAATGAAAATGAGAGCCGGCGCAATGGCTCATGCCTGTAATCCCTGCACTTTGGGAGGCTGAGGCCGGCGGATCACCTGAGATCAGGAGTTCGAGACCAGCCTGATCAACATGGAGAAACCCCATCTCTAATGAAAATACAAAATTACCCAGGCATGGTGGTGCATGCTTGTAATCCCAGCTGCTCAGGAGGCTGAGGCAGGAAAATTGCTTGAACCTGGGAGGCGGAGGTTGTGGTGAGCGGAGATCTCACCATTGCACTCTAGCCTGGACAACAGGAGTGAAACTCCGTCTAAAAAAAAAAAAAAAAAACAGAAAATGAGGCTTTTCCTTTTATCCATAACCGAATCTATGACCCAAATTACCTTCTTCTCAGTCTCCACGCTTTCAGACTCAATAAGAAAACTGTGTATTGACAATAATAATAAAAACATATTTTTCTCTGTCAAAACAGCACTAAAGGGCATTCAACTATTGATCCCAGAGAGCAGTTATCAGCACATGCCCTAAAATTGCAGATGCAGTTCTAAGTGCTTCAGTACTCCTCCCAATCCATGGCCTCAGGAACACCCTGAGCTGACATTTCTCTGGGTGACATGAAAAATAAACAAGTCAGCCTTACGACTTCCACTAACTTAAAAAATTGCATGGAATTACCATAACATGTTATGATTTTGTTTTAAAATGATTACTTCTGACAGGCTCCCCAGTCTCAACTGAATATCTGTGGTATGAAGAAGTCTTCAGCTTCAAGAATAGCTCTGTTCACACCATACCTTTTAAAACATAAAACAACAGGTACTCTTTCACCTCAAACAAGATCATGAGAAAAATCAGTTTTCATTTCTAAGGGACACAAGGAATCATAGATGTCTCTCCTGGGCAATTTAAGATGGATATTATGCATTTCCTTGATATAATTAGGCCCTACATTATGGTCCTCTTGTTTTGTTCTCTGGCAAATGGGTTCTTTAATGCCATCAACATAACTTTGAAAACTCATAGCTTTTTTCTTATCATATTAAATATGTCATACTCTTCTCAACATTTTAGAAAAAAATCTCTAATAAAATAAAACTCCCCTATACTTTTACCTCACTGAGATCTTCATCTTAATGTTTAGACACTTTCAACATTTATTTCTCCAAGAGTTTTATAAGCAAGGATATTTTGGTAATTCCTTGCAAATTACTTTTTTAAACAAATGGAACAAATTTGGTTGACTTGACTTGCTTACTTTTCTCTGTGAAGGTTCAACGCTTTGATTACTCTCACACATTTTAAAACAAAGGCTGTTTGTATGTTTCAGTTCATTATTATTATATTGTGTTTATGAGGTAGTTACCAATCAAATCAATAATGTGCTCACAATACATTTATTCTGATTAAGTGGTTGACTGCACTAGAAGATGTTTAGGAGACCCAAGTTCCCGTCCAGCTCTTTGACTACTTAGCTGCATATTGGCTGCTTCACCACTCACGCCACCACCATCACCATCAGGCTAAGCCTCAGTTTCTTCATCTGTAAATTAAAGAGGTTGAACTAAATTGTCTCTAACTAACTTACAAGTCTCTTGGTTTAAAATTCTACAGCCTACAGTGTCAACCAAAAGCTAGCTGAGAGATGGGGTTGTTACGAATGGCTCTGAGCAAACCCATGACAACAACAGGGAAAATGGAGGAGTTACACTTGTCACTAAGGGTTATTCCTTTAAAAGCATAGAAGAAGAAAAAAAAGTCCTCTGCTGAACACTGCTTTGGCCAAAAGCACAAGTAAACAAACAAGTAAATAAATAACTAGCAAGGATACATTATAAGGTGCATTATAAATCATGATCAAACACAAAAACATCTAAAGCAATTGCAACAAAAGCAAAAATTGGGAAATGGGATCTGATTAAACAAAAGAGCTCCTGCACAATGAAAGAAACTATCATCAGAGCAAACAAACAACCTACAGAAGGGGAGAAAATTTTTGTATTCTATCTATCTGGCAAAGGCCTAATATCCAGAATCTCTGCAAGGAACTTAAACAAATTTACAAGAAAAAAATGAAAGCTCCATTAAAAAGTGGGCAAAGGACATGAACAGACACTTCTCAAAAGAAGACATTTATGTAGCCAACAGACATATGAAAAAAATTCAACATCACTGTTCATTAGAGAAATGCAAATCAAAAACCACAATGGGATACCATCTCAGGCCAGTCAGAAAGGCTAGCATTAAAAAGCAAGAAACAATAGATGCTGGCAAGGTTGTGGAGAAATAGGAATGCTTTTACACTGTTGGTGGAAGTGTAAATCAGTTCAACCATTGTGGAAGACAATGTAGGGATTCCTCAAAGACCTAGAACCAGAAATACCATTTAACCCAGCAATCCCATTACTGGGTATATACCCCAAAAAATATAAATCATTCTATTATAAAGATACATGCACGCATACATTCATTGCAGCACTATTCACGATAGCAAAGACACGGAATCAACCCAAAAGCCCATCAGTGATAGACTGGATAAAGAAAACGTGGTGGCGGAGCAAGATGGCCGAATAGGAACAGCTCCAGTCTCCAACTCCCAGCGCGAGTGACACAGAAGACCGGTGATTTCTGCATTTTCAACTGAGGTACTGGGTTCATCTCACTGGGGAGTGCCAGACAATCGGTGCTGGTCAGCTGCTGCAGCCCGACCAGCAAGAGCTGAAGCAGGGCGAGGCATTGCCTCACCTGGGAAGCGCAAGGGGGAAGGGAATCCCTTTTCCTAGCCAGGGGAACTGAGACACACAACACCTGGAAAATCGGGTAACTCCCACTCCAATACTGCACTTTAAGCAAACAGGCACACCAGGAGATCACATCCCACACCTGGCCGGGAGGGTCCCACACCCACGGAGCCTCCCTCATTGCTAGCACAGCAGTCTGTGATCTCGCGACAAGGCAGCAGCAAGGCTGGGGGAGGGGCGCCCGCCATTGCTGAGGCTTAAGTAGGTAAACAAAGCTGCTGGGAAGCTCGAACTGGGTGGAGCTCACAGCAGCTCAAGGAAACCTGCCTGTCTCTGTAGACTCCACCTCTGGAGACAGGGCACAGTAAACAATAACAAACGCAGCAGAAACCTCTGCAGACGCAAACGACTCTGTCTGACAGCTTTGAAGAGAGCAGTGGATCTCCCAACACGGAGGTTGAGATCTGAGAAGGGACAGACTCCCTGCTCAAGTGGGTCCCTGACCCCTGAGTAGCCGAACTGGGAGACATCCCCCACTAGGGGCAGTCTGACACCCCACACCTCACAGGGTGGAGTACACCCCTGAGAGGAAGCTTCCAAAGCAAGAATCAGACAGGTACACTCGCTGTTCAGAAATATTCTATCTTCTGCAGCCTCGGCTGCTGATACCCAGGCAAACAGGGTCTGGAGTGGACCTCAAGCAATCTCCAACAGACCTACAGCTGAGGGTCCTGACTGGTAGAAGGAAAACTATCAAACAGGAAGGACACCTACACCAAAACCCCATCAGTACATCACCATCATCAAAGACCAGAGGCAAATAAAACCACAAAGATGGGGAAAAAGCAGGGCAGAAAAGCTGGAAATTCAAAAAATAAGAGCGCATCTCCCCCGGCAAAGGAGCGCAGCTCATCGCCAGCAACGGATCAAAGCTGCACGGAGAATGACTTTGACAAGATGAGAGAAGAAGGCTTCAGTCCATCAAATTTCTCAGAGCTAAAGGAGGAATTACGTACCCAGCGCAAAGAAACTAAAAATCTTGAAAAAAAAGTGGAAGAATTGATGGCTAGAGTAATTAATGCAGAGAAGGTCATAAACGAAATGAAAGAGATGAAAACCATGACACGAGAAATACGTGACAAATGCACAAGCTTCAGTAACCGACTCCATCAACTGGAAGAAAGAGTATCAGCGATTGAGGATCAAATGAATGAAATGAAGCGAGAAGAGAAACCAAAAGAAAAAAGAAGAAAAAGAAATGAACAAAGCCTGCAAGAAGTATGGGATTATGTAAAAAGACCAAATCTACGTCTGATTGGGGTGCCTGAAAGTGAGGGGGAAAATGGAACAAAGTTGGAAAACACTCTTCAGGATATCATCCAGGAGAACTTCCCCAACCTAGTAGGGCAGGCCAACATTCAAATCCAGGAAATACAGAGAATGCCACAAAGATACTCCTCGAGAAGAGCAACCCCAAGACACATAATTGCCAGATTCACCAAAGTCGAAATGAAGGAAAAAATCTAAAGGGCATTGAGAGAGAAAGGTCGGGTTACCCACAAAGGGAAGCCCATCAGACTAACAGCAGATCTCTCGGCAGAAACTCTACAAGCCAGAAGAGAGTGGGGGCCAATATTCAACATTCTTAAAGAAAAGAATTTTTAACCCAGAATTTCATATCCAGCCAAAATAAGTTTCATAAGTGAAGGAGAAATAAAATCCTTTACAGATAAGCAAATGCTTAGAGATTTTGTCACCACTAGGCCTGCCTTACAAGAGACCCTGAAGGAAGCACTAAACATGGAAAGGAACAACCGGTACCAGCCATTGCAAAAACATGCCAAAATGTAAAGACCATCGAGGCTAGGAAGAAACTGCATCAACTAACGAGCAAAATAACCAGTTAATATCATAATGGCAGGATCAAGTTCACACATAACAATCTTAACCTTAAATGTAAATGGACTAAATGTTCCAATTAAAAGACACAGACTGGCAAACTGGATAAAGAGTCAAGACCCATCAGTCTGCTGTATTCAGGAGACCCATCTCACACACAGAGACATACATAGGCTCAAAATAAAGGGATGGAGGAAGATTTACCAAGCAAATGGAGAACAAAAAAAAAGCGGGGGTTGCAATACTAGTCTCTGATAAACCAGACTTTAAACCATCAAAGATCAAAAGAGACAAAGAAGGCCATTACATAATGGTAAAGGGATCAATTCAACAGGAAGAGCTAACTATCCTAAATATATATGCACCCAATACAGGAGCACCCAGATTCATAAAGCAAGTCCTTAGAGACTTACAAAGAGACTTAGACTCCCATACAATAATAATGGGAGACTTCAACACTCCACTGTCAACATTAGACAGATCAACAAGACAGAAAGTTAACAAGAATATCCAGGAATTGAACTCATCTCTGCAGCAAGCAGACCTAATAGACATCTATAGAACTCTTCACCCCAAATCAACAGAATATACATTCTTCTCAGCACCACATCGTACTTACTCCAAAATTGACCACGTAATTGGAAGTAAAGCACTCCTCAGCAAATGTACAAGAACAGAAATTATAACAAACTGTCTTTCAGACCACAGTGCAATCAAACTAGAACTCAGGATTAAGAAACTCAATCAAAACCGCTCAACTACATGGAAACTGAACAACCTGCTCCTGAATGACTACTGGGTACATAACAAAATGAAGGCAGAAATAAAGATGTTCTTTGAAACCAATGAGAACAAAGATACAACATACCAGAATCTCTGGGACACATTTAAAGCAGTGTGTAGAGGGAAATTTATAGCACTAAATGCCCACAAGAGAAAGCAGGAAAGATCTAAAATTGACACTCTAACATCGCAATTAAAATAACTAGAGAAGCAAGAGCAAACACATTCGAAAGCTAGCAGAAGGCAAGAAATAACTAATATCAGAGCAGAACTGAAGGAGATAGAGACACAAAAAACCCTCCAAAAAAATCAATGAATCCAGGAGTTGGTTTTTTGAAAAGATCAACAAAATTGACAGACCACTAGCAAGACTAATAAAGAAGAAAAGAGAGAAGAATCAAATCGACGCAATTAAAAATGATAAAGGGGATATCACCACCAACCCCATAGAAATACAAACTACCATCAGAGAATACTATAAACACCTCTACGCAAATAAACTGGAAAATCTAGAAGAAATGGATAATTTCCTGGACACTTACACTCTTCCAAGACTAAACCAGGAAGAAGTTGAATCCCTGAATAGACCAATAGCAGGCTCTGAAATTGAGGCAATAATTAATAGCCTACCAACCAAAAAAAGTCCAGGACCAGATGGATTCACAGCTGAATTCTTCCAGAGGTACAAGGAGGAGTTGGTACCATTCCTTCTGAAACTATTCCAATCAATAGAAAAAGAGGGAATCCTCCCTAACTCATTTTATGAGGCCAACATCATCCTGATACCAAAGCCTGGCAGAGACACAACAAAAAAAGAGAATTTTAGACCAATATCCCTGATGAACATCGATGCAAAAATCCTCAATAAAATACTGGCAAACCGGATTCAGCAACACATCAAAAAGCTTATCCATATGATCAAGTGGGCTTCATCTCTGGGATGCAAGGCTGGTTCAACATTCGCAAATCAATAAACATAATCCAGCATATAAACAGAACCAAAGACAAGAACCACATGATTATCTCAATAGATGCAGAAAAGGCTTTTGACAAAATTCAACAGCCCTTCATGCTAAAAACGCTCAATAAATTCGGTATTGATGGAACGTACCTCAAAATCATAAGAGCTATTTATGACAAACCCACAGCCAATATCATACTGAATGGGCAAAAACTGGAAAAATTCCCTTTGAAAACTGGCACAAGACAGGGATGCCCTCTCTCACCACTCCTATTCAACATAGTGTTGGAAGTTCTGGCTAGGGCAATTAGGCAAGAGAAAGAAATCAAGGGTATTCAGTTAGGAAAAGAAGAACTCAAATTGTCCCTGTTTGCAGATGACATGATTGTATATTTAGAAAACCCCATTGTCTCAGCCCAAAATCTCCTTAAGCTGATAAGCAACTTCAGCAAAGTCTCAGGATACAAAATTAATGTGCAAAAATCACAAGCATTCTTATACACCAGTAACAGACAAACAGAGAGCCAAATCAGGAATGAACTTCCATTCACAATTGCTTCAAAGAGAATCAAATACCTAGGAATCCAACTTACAAGGGATGTAAAGGACCTCTTCAAGGAGAACTACAAACTACTGCTCAGTGAAATAAAAGAGGACACAAACAAATGGAAGAACATACCATGCTCATGGATAGGAAGAATCAATATCGTGAAAATGGCCATACTGCCCAAGGTAATTTATAGATTCAATGCCATCCCCATCAAGCTACCAATGACTTTCTTCACAGAATTGGAAAAAACTGCTTTAAAGTTCATATGGAACCAAAAAAGAG
This sequence comes from Macaca mulatta, assembly GCF_049350105.2. Classification (NCBI taxonomy): domain Eukaryota; kingdom Metazoa; phylum Chordata; class Mammalia; order Primates; family Cercopithecidae; genus Macaca; species Macaca mulatta. Next base: position 164,228,318 of record NC_133411.1, on the reverse strand, counting down.
CCCACATCTCCAAGACAATCCTAAGTCAAAAGAACAAAGCTGGAGGCATCACGCTACCTGACTTCAAACTATACTACAAGGCTACAGTAACCAAAACAGCATGGTACTGGTACCAAAACAGAGATATAGACCAATGCAACAGAACAGAGTCCTCAGAAATAATACCACACATCTACAGCCATCTGATCTTTGACAAACCTGAGAGAAACAAGAAATGGGGAAAGGATTCCCTATTTAATAAATGGTGCTGGGAAAATTGGCTAGCCATAAGTAGAAAGCTGAAACTGGATCCTTTCCTTACTCCTTATACGAAAATTAATTCAAGATGGATTAGAGACTTAAATGTTAGACCTAATACCATAAAAATCCTAGAGGAAAACCTAGGTAGTACCATTCAGGACATAGGCATGGGCAAAGACTTCATGTCTAAAACACCAAAAGCAACGGCAGCAAAAGCCAAAATTGACAAATGGGATCTCATTAAATTAAAGAGCTTCTGCACAGCAAAAGAAACTACCATCAGAGTGAACAGGCAACCTACAGAATGGGAGAAGATTTTTGCAATCTACTCATCTGACAAAGGGCTAATATCCAGAACCTACAAATAACTCAAACAAATTTACAAGAAAAAAACAACCCCATCAAAAAGTGGGCAAAGGATATGAACAGACATTTCTCAAAAGAAGACATTCATACAGCCAACAGACACATGAAAAAATGCTCATCATCACTGGCCATCAGAGAAATGCAAATCAAAAGCACAATGAGATACCATCTCACACCAGTTAGAATGGCGATCATTAAAAAGTCAGGAAACAACAGGTGCTGGAGAGGATGTGGAGAAAATAGGAACACTTTTACACTGTTGGTGGGATTGTAAACTAGTTCAACCATTATGGAAAACAGTATGGTGATTCCTCAAGGATATAGAACTAGATGTACCATATGACCCAGCCATCCCATGACTGGGTATATACCCAAAGGATTATAAATTATGCTGCTATAAAGACACATGCACACGTATGTTTATTGCAGCACTATTCACAATAGCAAAGACTTGGAATCAACCCAAATGTCCGTCAGTGACAGACTGTATTAAGAAAATGTGGCACATCTACACCATGGAATACTATGCAGCCATCAAAAAGGATGAGTTTGTGTCCTTTGTAGGGACATGGATGCAGCTGGAAACCATCATTCTTAGCAAACTATCACAAGAACAGAAAACCAAACACCGCATGTTCTCACTCATAGGTGGGAACTGAACAATGAGATCACTTGGACTCGGGAAGGGGAACATCACACACTGGGGCCTATCATGGGGAGTGGGGACGGGGGAGGGATTACATTGGGAGTTATACCTGATGTAAATGACGAGTTGATGGGTGCAGCACACCAACATGGCACAAGTATACATATGTAACAAACCTGCATGTTATGCACATGTACCCTACAACTTAAAGTATAATAATAATAAATAAATTTAAAAAAAAAAAGAAAATGTGGTACATATACACCATGGAATACCATGCAGCCATAAAAAAGAACAAGATCATGTTCTTTGCCTGGACATGGATGGAGCTGGAAGCCATTATCCTCAGCAAACTAATGCAGGAACAGAAAACCAAACACTGCATGATCTCACCATATTGACTTCTGTTTACTCTGTAGACCACTGTGACTAGTGAGTTCTTTCTCTTAAGGACTGCTTCCTGCTGATTCTTTTAGTTTGATGACTTCTGGGTTTTACTACTTCCGTGAAGTGGTAATATGAGCATTTTTTTCCTTAACAAAATGCATTCGTTCTAACTATTCAAGATTCTACGCTAAGAACTCAGTGGGACTTTCTTCATTTGATTAGTCTTCCAGTTTGATATATAACAACTGAAGTCTACTCGGAGAACAACTTATTAGTTGGTTACATTTAGATGCTATTTTAGCTAATTTCTATGAAATTGAATGAAATTATGGCAAAACTTCTCTAATAAAAATGAAGTAATTAATCTCAAAAAAAAGATCATTCTTCTTTACTAATAAAGTTATTTAGTGCTATAAATTTTTCTCTGAGTGCTGCTTTAACAGGATCCCACACAATTCAATACATTGTGTTTTCATTTTTCTTCAATTCAATGTACTTTCTTATTTCCCTTTTGATTTCTTTTTTATCCATGGGTTATTTAGCAGTATGTTATATTATTTCTAAAGATTTGAGAATTTTCCAGAGATCCTTCTTGTTTGGGTTTCTAATTTAATTCTAATGTGGTTAAAGAACATACTTTGTATGATTTAAATTATTTTGCATTTACCAGTATCCTAGAATAAGGTCTGACTTGGTAAATGTTCTGTGTGCCCTGGAGGGGGACATAATGTGTATTTTGCTTGGGTGGAGCATTCTGTAAACACCAATCAAGTGAAGACAGTTGAGTGATGTTCAAAACCTCTGTATTCTTACTGATTCTACCAAATATTATGAGAAAAGTATTTAAATTTCTTAATATAATTGTGTAGTTGTCTGCCGCTCTTTGCAGTTCTAACAATTTTTGTTTTATGTATTCTGAAGCTCTGTTATTTGGTGTATAAACATTTAGAATTGCTATGTCCTTTTGATGAATTGACCCCTTTATAATTATAAAATTACCATCTTTCTCCCAGATATTATTCTTTGCTCTAAAGGCTATGTGTCTGATATTAACATAGCCATTCCAGTTTTCTTTTGTTTAGTGTTAGAATATTATATCTTTGACACTTTTAACCTATCTGTGACTTTATATTTAAAGTAGGTTTCTTGTAAGTAGCATATAATTAAGTTTTACTTTTTCATGATCTAAATTTTCCAGTTGAAAGGCAATCTCAATTTAGACCATTTACATTTGATATGATTTTTAGTTAATAGATTGATTTCTATTTGCACCATCTGTTCTTTGCTCCCTTTTTCCATCTTTCAGGGATCAATGTCTCATGTCCAATATCTTGAAAAACCATTGTTTTATATATTTTTCTAATTTTGTTGTTGTTGTTGTTTCAGACGGGAGAATAAATGCAGTCCCTGTTTCTCTAAGTTGCCCAGAAGTGGAAGTCCCTGGCATTGCTGCTTTATTCTTAATAGCCAAAAAGCTGGAAACAACTCAATGCCTAACAACGGGTGAATGGATAAACAAATTGTATTATTGCCATGTAATGGAATACTACTCAGCAATAAAAAGGAACAAACTACTGTTACACACAAAAATACATATTTGTGATTAAAATAAAGTTTGCTTGCTGAAAGAAGTCAAACACACAAAAAACTATTTAATATAAAATTTCATCTGTATGAAATTCTAGAAAAGACTAAATTAAAGTGACAGAAAGTAGAGCAGTGGTTGTCAGGCACCAGGTGTAAAGAGAATAGACTTAGTACAAAATGGCATAAGGAAACTTTTGGGATAATGAAAATGTCCTATATCTTGAGTGCAGTGGTAGTTGCATGACTCAATAAATTTGTCAAAACTCATTAAATTGCATGCTTAAAATTGATGAACATTATTTTAGGTGAATTTAACTTAAATAAAGCTAGTCTTTTTTTAAAAAAAAAAGTTTTAAAGGCCAACAAAAATTGATGGCAAGGCAGAAGAAAATGTTTTCATGAATATGACAAAAATAAAAAATATTTGGTGTATAACAGATTGTACAAATCCATAAGAAAAAAAAAAGAAAAAAAAGAAAAAACATTAACACTCAACATAAAGGGGACAAAAGAAATAAACAAAGTTCACAAGAGAGGAAAAAGACAAAATATTCAATGCTAATGAGGGAGGGATAAACCAACATTGTCAACTCAATCTAGTGGAAATATAATTTGGCACAACTTTCTTGAAAGCAATTTGAGTATCTGGACAAGAATCTTAAATTATTCTTGCTTTTTGACCCAGTAAGTCCATATGTGCCACAGTACAATTAGTTATTGGAGCCAAAAGTAGCATGGAAAAACTTAGTATTTATTAGGAAAGTTGTTGAACACCTTATAATTTATCTTTCAATTGTTTATTTTGTGATCATCAAAAATTATATTTTCAAAGAATTGCAATGACATAAAAATGATCTTGATACAATTGTAAAAGAATAAAAAGGACAAAAGTATTCAACTTCAACTTCATTTTCATTATTTGTAATTAATTAAACAGTATATGTGTATATGTGTGTGTGAGTATGTGTGTTTGTGTTTGAATGTCTCTAAGAAAATACACCAGAAGGTTGGCAGTCTTCTTTCTAGACTGTGGAATTAGGGGTGGTTTTTATTTCTCCTTACATCATTTTCTGAATTTTGGCATTATCCACATTGAGAATGCATTTCATATAAAAGCAAAATAAGATAAATGTATATATAAACATATAAGTATCACTAATCATAGGACAAACAGCATTATTGTTAAGTACATCAATTTCTTGACAAACCAATATCATCACACATAAAACACAAATTATAAATTCATGCCTTTTTTGGAATTTTATTTCACATCTTTTGTTAACATTGACTTATTCACGGCCATATAGGAAGTACAGTGTAAGACAATGTAGGACAGTGAGAATACAAAGATCTACAAGCCAAAATCTCTGTCCTCAAGTAATCCACACCCTTAGGAGTCAGGTCAGTCTACAAAGATCCAACTGAAAGGTTGGAGAGGATATCAGTAGACACAGCTGCTCCAAGATTACATACTAGGAAAGAAAAAGAATCTAATCATTAATTTATTTGCTTATTCCTTCAAAAAATATTTATTGAGCACCTACTCGTTTCAAGTACTGTGTTATTTCCTGGTTTTTCAGTGGTTAACAAAATATATGTAATGCTTGCCTTCATGGCACTTAGATGATTAACAAATAGAAAAGTAAATATATAATTACAACTTGCGTTGTAGAGGAAACAAGCTAAATTCAATGAAAGAGAGTAATGGAAAGGGGAGGAATGTGGGAGGAAGAGCAAAGGAGATGCAAGGATCGGGGGTGGCCTGTATAAGGAGGTGGCATTTGAGTTGAGACTGAAGGATGTAAAGGAAACAGTCATGCGAAGACAGAGGAAGACCATCAGGCAAGATTGAGCTTGCATTTTCAAGCTTTCAAGACTGAAAGACCAGAATAGCTGGAGACAGTAGGCAAATAGGAGAGTGGAACACAAGGAGATTAGAGATGAGGCAGGAACCTGATTGTGCAGGGCCTTGCATTTTTCAACATTCAGAACAGACTGAAATCTGAGCTACATATTTATATTGTTGGCATCTTTAAAAGTAATTTTTTAAAGGCAAACATGAATTTTAGGAGGCATTCTGGAAGGTATCTGGGCAGCTAGATTCCCAAGATGCTACGTGAGCTTGAGCCAGCTTAGACCTTTCATTTTTCCTATATGTAAAATGTAGGAATATAGAATAATAGAACTGTTGTGAAGGAAGCTGAAGGTTAAACATGTCATGTGCATTGAAAGTATTACTGTTCTGCAAAAAGCAATAATCAGTTGAGAGAGAGGAAAGGGTTCTTTTCAATAGAAATATAAATTTATTAGCTCTAGTTGGATGTTATTGAATGCTATCAAAAATAGCACTTCAGCATTGATTCAGAACTGTAGGGTACACTATCAGCATAATTAAAATGAAAAAATCTAAGCCATTTCCCCATCTTGCTTCCTTATTATTGTCTAATTGTTCAGAATGTCTGTCTGTTATAGAGACAAAGCAATTAAGCCCAGCAAGTCGCAACAATGGGGCTCATAAAGCAGGGGCCTCTTTCATTAGCAACTTGGATATCAGCATAGAAAACATTAAAGAAAGAAATGCAATTGTAATTGGAAATAATTGGATGGCACAGTTCACTTGGCTGGGGAAGATACACTATCTGCATTTGGAGTCTCTTCCTCATTTCGTGGGTCTTTTTTCACCTGGGTTCTTCAAACTGAGTCCCATAAACATCATGGTATTATAGTTGAGGTACCATGGGGCTCAGTGAGTGCCAGGTTCTGCTTCAGATAATGGCATCTGTCCCCTGAGAATCCAAAAGAATTTGTTTCATGTTAACTGTCAACTATCCCAGGAAGAAGAAGAGCAAGGAGTCAATGCTTCTGTTAAACATAAATCACCAGAAATAAAAACTCCTATGTCTCTCTCATCCTATTTCTCACAAACACAGAGCTGCCTTCCAAAAACCCAAGATCTGCTCCTGGAACATAAACAGTGATTATCTTTACAATGCAAGGGGTTCTATTACAAGCAGAAAGAATCATAAACATTTTTAGATCGGAGGATGACCAGAGTTTCAAACACCCCTCGTTTAAAAGCTGACTCAGAGAAAAGACTGACTGACCCCAGACAAAAGGAGACAGAGAATTAGAAATGGAAAACACAGGTCCCCTAATATCAGTGGGACAACATACTAATAATAGCTACTGAATTGTAAACACTATGTTGAATACTTCACATACATTATATCATTTAATCCAATGAGGTATGGAAGTATATATTTTATAGATAAGGAAACTGGTGCTCGGAGACCTTATGCAATTTGTCCCTATGGTAAAGTGGCAGGAAAAAAAAATACAAGGATTAAAACTAGAAGTAAAACTAGGATTTGAACCTAATTGTATCTCTTTACAAAGCCCATGCTTATAACTGCTAAGTAATCCTACCTTCCTATACCATGTTCAAAACATGAAGCAAGTAATGAATCCTACTATTTCCTGTCACCAAACCAAAAGCAAGAGAAAACAGTGATATAGGTGGGGAATTAGCTAATTCCTTAGATAAGGGATCAGCAAACCATAGCCTGCTGCCTGTTTTTTTATATAGCTCATGAGTTAAGAATGGTTTTATAGTTTTAAATGATTAAAATATATCAAAAGATGGATATTTTGTACCACATAAAAATTGTGTGAAAGTCAAATGTTAGGGCTTACAAATGGAATTTATTGAAACAGAGCCTCACTTATTTATTTATGTATTGTCTATGGTTGCTTTTGAATTTCAGAGGCAGAGCTGAGGAGCTGACAAAGACTGCATGACCCACAAAGCCAAAAATAGTTATTACCTGTCCCTTTACAGAAAAAAAAAGTTTGTCAACCTCTGTCTTAGACCACACTCACTTCAACTGATGGAAATAAGAAGATGAAGAAATATCTATACGGTCAATGCTCTGGGCTTCCAGGGAGAGGAAAGAGGAAATGAGGATGATGTAGTAAGAGGAAAATGACTTGCTTTGTCTCAACAGCTGAGGCTCATTTCATCTACAGGGGTGGTGTGTCTCCCTCAAAGGGAGGGCAGGAAGGAGACCTATGTTGGTGGGCCTACTGAACTGCTTGATCCTCCAATCTGTCAAAGGACACCTTTAAAAGAAAATACCATCCAAAAATCTTAGTGTGTCTATCAGATAGTGGCTCTCAGCCTGTAATTTCCCCCTGTTCACAGACTTGGCTAACAAAGTGAGCTGAGTAGGTTGGCAAAGGCCCTCCTCTCTTTATAAGAAGGAAACACAAAAGAAAAACATTAATAATACTGGGCTTTGAACTCTATTATGTTCTCCCTGGAAACTCACATAAATTCAGTTCCTTGTGAATGTATGGGAGAAAGGTGAATTCAGCTGGACATAAAAGTGATTTGTCCATCATTGGTCCAACCAATTCCCCAACTGCTGAAAACTCATACACTCTTTGTACAATACAAGCCAAGAGAATGACTGGCTTGCTTGAGAAATGAGTTAACCCTTTCATCCCGCAGAATCTTTTAGATCATGGTCTTGATCTAGTTTCATTTATCATTGAATATTTTAGAATTGCCTTTGGAAATATAACTTGGCTTCCCACATTGGCTGCTTATAGGAAAATTATAGTGATCTGCTGACACTAGCATTCTAGTCTGTGCAATAGCTATATTTCTCAACATAAATTTACATTCTGGTTCATACACGTATTGATCTCTGTTATCTAGGGAAACTATCACTGTTGCTAAAATTCTGAAGTTATTAAGAGTTTAAGAATGAGACTGTTGACCACATTAAAGTCACCAAAGGCCATTTGGTGAGTCCTTTGAATCCAGGTATCTAGTTTTTCCAGAGAGGGCAAAAACGCTCTCTGAAATTGTGTGTACAACACAGAGGTATTGCGGCATAAGCAAATTTAATGTATGTCAATAAATAATATATGCTGAGAGAGGAAAAAAAGACAGAACTACTTAAGTAGTATGGATAATTCCATGAACCATTCCACTAAGTTCATTCAGTCTCCATGGCTCAGGAGAGGAGGCATGAGTGTGCTGTTCCTCAGTCAGTCTTAGCTTCTACCCACCTCTAAAAGTGTAAGCATCTCATCATGCCGTGTGTAACTCTAGTGTTTAAAGATACATACTCTTCAAACTAGATGGTGTCCAAATACTTGATCTGTTATTTACCTAAAGAAACAGTGGCAAGTGCCAACACTGAAGATAACACAAGCTGTATTGAACTTCTGGAGTGAGTCTGTAATTCAGTACTATCTAAAAGTTTTTTCAAAGAAATTTTTGATGAAAATGCAATTTTTGCTTTATGAGCTAACTTTAGTTCCTAACCATCATGTAAGATATAATTTCACTACTGCTGTCTTAACCCTTGGAAAATCTACAAATTTGAAGCTCAGCTCAATCTCATATTGGGAGGAGGAAGGAGTGTGTCAATCTATCTGTTCCAACAAGAACCACGGTGCCCCTGAGATTGGCACTTCCCATACTGTGTTCCATGACACATTCATTGTTAATAGATGTTCTTGCCAAACAGGGTTCTGTAATTTGAAAGTCTGGGCAATGTCGCATATTATATTCTCTTCTTAAAAGTCACAATGCACATTACCATGCTGAGAGAGTCCTGCCGTAAAGAAAGCAATTTAATTTCATTAGAACTGGCATTTTCCATACGCAGTAGGCAGAAGCTCTCAGCTATCTTTGTCCTGCCCCCTTTCTCATTTCTTCCCAACAGTAGAGAGTACTAATTTGAATTCTCCAATTTGGGATAGATATGAGTCCCTGATTAGTGGAGGGTAGAGCCACTGTGTATTAAAGTGGCAGTGAAGACACGCCAGTGAGCTAGTGAGTTGACCTAAGGCCCATCTCCTAGGACAGTGCTTCTCAAACACAAACATGCATACAAGTCACATGGGGATCTTGTGGAAAATGAAGATTCTGATTCAGTAGGTCTGGGGTGGGGCCCCAGATTCTGCATTGCTGAGAAACTTTCAGAGGATGTTGATATTGCTGGTATTATGGATCACACTTTGAAGAATAAGGTGCTAGGAATAATCTCAACCACCTTTCTCCCCATCTTCTCTTCTCATTCTCACCCAGGTACGCAGGGCATTTCTGTCTCCAGAAGCTGATGGTAAGGTTGAAAATTAGGGGAGACAGAGGCCTGCTTAGGGGAGGCCTGGAGCCTGAGCTGACTGCTCCAATCCATCTGTAAGGACAGCGCTCATGAGGGGACCATGCGCCAGCATAAGTGGTGGCAGTTTTGATTACCGTTTTCTTTGCCTCTGGTATGTGAGGTCCCTTCAGTAACCCTGCAGTGACACGGGTGATTCACAAAACAGAATTCATGCATTCTTGGATTCCTTAGCCATAATGCCATCTTAACATGATCAAAATTTCCCCTGTGCCCCTGACACCACACCTGCTGGATGCTGGACCATGATTTGCAATGGGAGATCTCTTAGCAGAGAGCAATGGTGCAGGAAATAGAGCTTCTGATGCTTGCAAGTCTGCTTCTTTACTAGAGCAGGGCATATGTAAGTTGATCGTCTTCCAGCTGACTGAGGATAAGACTACAGAAACTTCCTCTCATAATTCCCCAGGCTCTGTCTCTTTACATATGGCAACTCAGATCCCACGGCATCACGAAGTATAGTTTGAAGTCTGTAGCTTCATCTTTTTATCACTAGGAAACAGGAGAGCATATGCCAGATCTGCACATAAGCAACAGGTAACCAAGATCTTCAATATGCCAGGTTCGCCTTTGAAAACAGGCAATCCAGGGGGGACCCTCTCTGTCACTGCTCAGAGTAAGAAACTGACCTGCAGGGGCATGTTAACTCCGCTGGAAAATGGGCCTTTATTCAATGTCCACATACTGAAGGAGAACTGTGCGTATTTGGGAAATTAAATTACCAAAACAAACAGAAGGATCTTCCCAACTCACAGCCAGTGAGAAAATAGTTCCTCTTTGTATTTTTTTCTTCCAAGAGTAAATTATCTTTGCTATTAGATTATGATAAAGAGGATTTCGATGGGGAAGGAGGATAAAGATGGGCCAGGTGATCTCTCAAAATGCCATGTAATACTTGAAGCACAGGTGTCTAAAATACTGGGTCTTGAGTATTTACAATTTATTATCCAAGAAGGCAGACAAACTGTCTATCTTAGCTTGTTAGCTGTAAAGGGCCAGCATTCTGAAGAAGGATTTGATAAATCCTGCATTCTGATTTCCATAACAAGAAAAATGTTAAGTTTAATGTGTTTGGGCTGCATGAATTATTGGATTCAATAACAGAAACAATTTCAGATGGATGGATGAGTGGGATGGCAGAAATTCGGGATTGTATCATTTCCCAAGGGTTTTCTTTTACGTAAAGCTTTATCCTTGGCCACTCAGTTATCCTCCATATGTGGACTATCATCACCCTCAGCTTCAATAAAAGAAATGGAGTATGTCAAGGTGAAGATGTTACTCAGCATGAATTATAGAGCTGAACATAGAACCCAAGAGGTGTACTTTCCACTTGGAACTCTAACAGAGTGGTTAAAGACAGATTTACTGCAATAACAGGCTTCTGGCTCAAAAAGGTGAGGCGTTTGTTTACAGAGCTCAAAGATGGTAGAAAGAACCACTTCATTGTCAAATTGATAATTTTGAAAAGTAGATAAACTACCATCCATTTCATATTTAGACGTGGCTTGTAGGAAAAGCATGGAAGCATAAACAGAAAAGGAAGCTCTTAATAAAAATCCCATATCTACGGTTTTTTTCACTCCATGTGAAAAGAACTTTAATATCTATGACACATTTACCTATATATCAATCTATAAGTTAGGCAGGATAGGTAATAAAATGACCAGTTTTCAAAACCATGAAAAACAATATTTTAAACAACTGGGAAATTATTTTTATATTATGTTTCTTCCAATTATAAAAATAATAATTAGTTTAAAGAGTTCAGAAGTTAACTCACTACCCAAAAATAAGGAGTTAACAAATTTTGGTGCATTTCCCTTCTCTATGGCCTTATATATGTATACACCTGTGCTCACATGTAGGAATCTACAGGAACCAGCATACCTCATTTCATTGCGCTTTGCAGATGTTGCATTTTTTTTCATTGGAGGTTTGTGGCAACCCTGTACTGAGCAAGCCTATTGGTATCATTAATCCAACAACATGTATTCACTTAGTATCTCTGTGTCACATTTTGGCGATTCTTACAATATTTCAAACCTTCCAAGTTTATTATATCTGTTATGATTATCTGTGATCAGTGATTTTTGATGTTACCATTGTAATTATTCTGGAGCACCACAAACCGTGTCCATAGAAGATAGAGAATGCAATAGATAAATGTTCTGTGTGTTCTGACTACTCCACTGACTGGTTGTTCCCCATCTCTTTCCCTCTCCTTGAGCCTTTTTATTCCCTGAGACACAATTTCACAATATTGAAATTAGGTCAATTAATAACCCTACAATAGCCTTTAAGTGTTCAAATGAAAGGAGGAGCCATACATCTCTCACTTTTAATCAAAAGCTAGAAATAATTAAGCTTAATGAGGAAGGCATGTTGAAAGCTGAGATAGGCTGAAAGCTAGGCCTCTTGTGCCAGACACCAAGTGGTGGATGCAAAGGAGAAGTTCTTGAATGAAATTAAAAGTGCTACTCCAGAGAATACATAAATAATAAGAAAATAAAACAGCCTAATTGCTGATATGGAGAAAGTTTGAGCAGTCTGGATAGAGCAAACCAGTCACAACATTACCTTAAGCTAGAGCCTAATCCACAGCAAGGCCATAATTCTCTTCAATTCTATGAAGGCTGAGAGAGTTGAGGAAGCTGCAGAAGAAAAGCTGGAAGCTAGCAGAGGGTGGTTTATGAGGTTTAAGAAAAGAAGCCATCTCTACAGCATAAAAATGCAAGGTGAAGCAGCAAATGCTAAGGAAGAAGCTGCAGCAAGTTATCCATATGATCTAGCTAACATAATTGGGGAAGGTGGCTACACTAAACAGCAGCTTTTCAATGTAGATTAAACAGCCTTCTATTGGAAGAAGATGTCATCTAGGACTTTCATAGCTAGAGAGGAAAGGTCAATGACTGGTTTCAAAGACAGGCTGACTCTCTTGTGAGAGGCTATTGCAGCTGGTGACTTTAAGTTGAAGTCAATGCTTATTTACCACTCTGAAAAGGCCCTTAAGAATTATGACACTGTAGTCCCAGCTACTCAGGAGGCAGAGGCAGGAGGATGACTTGAGCCAGGAGTTTGAGGCTGCAGTGAGCTAAGATCATGCCACTGCACTCCAGCCTGGGTGACAAAGCAAAACTCCATCTTTAAAAATATATATATATATCCTAAACAGAACAACAGAGGTTAGATCATAGCACCTCTCTTTACAGAATCGTTTACTGACTCTTTTAAGCTCACTATTGAGAACTATTGCTCAGAAAATAAAAAGATTTCTTGCAAAATATTACTGCTCGTTGATAATGCACCTGATCACCCAAGAGCTCTGAGGGAAGCAGATAAATGTTTTCATGCCTGCTAACAAAACATCCATTCTGCAGCCCATGGACCAAAGAGTCATTTTTACTTTCACATCTTAAGAAATATATTTCATAAGGCTATAGCTGCCATAGATAGTGATTCCTCTGATAGATCTAGGCAAAGTAAATCTAAAACCATCTGGAAAGGATTCACAATTCTAGATGCTATGAAGAATATTTATGATTCACAGGAGGAGGTCAAATTGACAACATAAATAGGAGTTTAAAAGTAGTTGATTCCAACCCTCCATGGATGACTTTTAGTAGTTCAAAACTTCAGTGCAAAAAGTAATTGCAGATGTGGTAGAAACTGTAAGAGAACTAGAAGTACATCTTGAAGATGTGACTGAATTGCTGCAATCTCATGATCAAACTTGAAGAGATGAGGAGTTTCTTCTTTTTCCTTTCACAAAAAAATTCTACTGTAGCATGTAATGCTATTTGATAGCATTTTACCTACAGTAGAACTTCTTTCAAAATTGGAGTCAATCCTCTCAAACTCTGCCACTGCTTTATCAACTAAGTTTATGGACGATTCCAAGTCCTTTGTTGTCATTTCAACAATGTTCACAGCATCTTCACCTGGAGTAGCTTCCATCTCAAGAAACCAGTTTTTTGGCCCACTGTAAGAAGAAACTCCTCATCTATTCAAGTTTGATCATGAGATCAAACTTGTGTTCTTGATTTGGCTCTCAGCTTAGACATTATTATAATATAGAAATGTTACTGACTTTTGTTCATTGATGTTGTATCCTGAAACTTCGTTGAAGTTGTTCATTTGTTCTAGGAGCCTTTGGGCAGAGATGCTAGAGTTTTCTAGGTATAAAATCATATTGTCTGAAAAGAGAGATAGTTTGATTTCCTTTCTTTCTATTTGGAAGTCTTTTATTTCTTTCTCTTGCCTGATTGCTCTGGCTAGGACTTCCAGTACTATGTTGAATAGGAATGGTGAGAGTGGGTGTCGTCATCTTGCTCCAGTTCTCAAAGGGAATGCTTTCAGCTTTTGTCCACTCAGCATGATGTTGGCTGTGGGTTTGTCATAGATTGCTCTCATTATTTTGTGGTATGTTCCTTTGATGCCTAGTTTGTTGAGGGTTTTTATCATAAAGGGATGTTAAATTTTTTCAAAAGCCTTTGCTGTGTCTGCTGAAATATTCATGTGGTTTTTGTTTTTAGTTCTATTTATATGATAAATTGCATTTCTTGATTTGCTTATATTGAACCAACCTTGCATCCCAGGAATAAAGCCTGCTTGATCATGATGGATTAGCTTTATGGTGTGCTGCAGGATTCAGTTAGCTAGTATTTTGTTGAGGATTTTTGCATTTTTGTTCATCAGGGATATTGACCTAAAATTTTCTTTCTTCATTGTTTCTCAGCCAGGTTTTGGTGTCAAAATGATGCTAGCCTCTTGGAATAAGTTAGGGAGGGGTCCCTCCTCCCCAATTTTTTTGGAATAGTTTCAGTAAGATTCATACCGGTTCTTTTTCTTTTAACTTTTAGTTTCAGGGGTACATGTGCAGGTTTGTAAATTCATGTCACAGGGGTTTGATGTACAGGTTATTTCATCATCCAAGTACTAGGCCTAGTATCCAATAGTTATTTCTTCTGATCTTCTCTCTCCTCTCACCCTTCACCCTCAGGTATGCTCCAGTGTCTGTTTTTCTCTTCTTTGTGTCCACATGCTCTCATCATTTAACTCCCACTTATAAGTTAGAACCTGCACATACCAGCTCTTTATATGCCTGTTGGAATTTGGCTGTGAATCCATCTGGTCCTGGCCTTTTTCTGGTTGGTAGGCTTTTTATTACTGATTCAATTTCAAAACTTGTTATTGGTATGTACAAGATTTCAATTTCTTCCTGTTTCAATCTTGGGAGGTTGCATGTTTCCAGGAACATCCATTTCTTGTAGGTTTTCTATTTTGTGTGCATAGAGATATAATAGTTTCTGAGGGTTTTTTGTATTTCTCTGGGGTAAGTGGTAACATTCCCTTTGTCACTTTTGATTGTGTTTATTTGGATATTCTCTTTTTTTCTTCATTAATCTAACTATCAGTCTGTTAATCTTAATTATTCTGTCAAAGAACCAACTTTTAGTTCTGTTTCTCTTGTATGGTGTTTTGCATCTATTTTGTTCAGTTTAGCTCTGACTTTCGTTCTTTCTTTTCTTCTTATAGCTTCAGGGTTGGTTTGCTCTTGTTTTTCTAATTCCTCCAGGTGTGATGTTGGGTTGTTAATTTGTGAGTTTTCTAACTTTTTGATGTGGGTGTTTAGTACTATAGTTTCCTCTTAACACAGCATTAGCTGTGTCCCAGAGATTTTGGTATATTGTATCTTTGTTTTCATTAATTTCAAAGAATTACTTGATTTCTGCCTTAATTTCACTGTTTAACCAAAAGTCATTCAGAAGTAGATTGCTTAATTTCCATGTAAATTGTATGATTTTGAGAAACCTTCTTAGTATTGATTTCTGTTTTTATTACTCAGTGGTGCAAGAGTGTGGTTGGCATAATTTTGTGTTTTTTAAAAATTTATTCAGAATTGCTTTATGACTGACCATGTTGTCTATTTTAGAGTATGTGCTATGTGCAGATGAGAAGAATATATATTCTGTTGTTGTTAGGTGGAGTGTACTGTAAATGGCCGTTAGGTCCATTTGGTCAAGGGTCAAGTTTAGGTCCCAGATATTTTTGTTAGTTTTCTGCCTTGATGACTGCCACACTGTCAGTGGAGTGTTGAAGTTTCCCATTATTATTATGTGGTTGTCAAAGCTTCTTCATAGGACTCTAAGAACTTGTTTTATGAATCTGGGTGTTCCAGTGTTAGGTCCGTATATATTTAGGATAGTCAAGTTTTTTTGTTGAGTTGAACCCTTTATCATTATGTAGCACTCTTCTTTGTGCTTTTTGATCATTCTTGGTATGAAGTCTGGTTTATCTGAAATTAGAATACGTTTTTCTTCATCCCTTTTCTTTGAGCCTATGGGTGTCATTGCATATGAAATAGGTTTCCTCAAGACAGCATTCAATTGGGTTTTGCTTCTTTATTGAGCTTGCCACTCTGTGCCTTTTAAGTGGGGCACTTAGCCCGTTTACATTCAAGGTCAGTACTGATATGTGTGGATTTGATCCTGTCATCACATTGTTAGGTGGTTGCTATCTAGACTTTACTGTGTAGTTGCTTTATAGTTTCAATGGTCTATGTACTTGTGTTTTTGTGATGGCTGATGATGGTGTTTTCTTTCCATTTTTAGCCCTCCCTTAAGGGACTCTTGTAAGGCAGGTCTTATAAACTCCCTTAGCATTTGCTTGTCTGGAAAGGATTTTATTTCTCATTTGCTTATGAAGTTTAGTTTGACCAGATACAAAATTCTTGGTTGTAATTTCTTTTCTTTAAGGATGCTGAATATAGGCCCCCAAACTCTTCTGACTTGCAGGGTTTCTGCTGACAGGTCTGCTATTAGCCTGATGGGGTCCCTTTGCAAATAACGTTCCCCTTTTCACTACTTGCCTTTAATATATTTTCTTTTGCATTGAGCTTGAAGAATCTGATAACTATACGTCTGTGGACAATTATCTTGTATTGTATCTCAATGAAGTTCTCTGAATTTTCTGAATTTGAATGTTGACCTCCCTAGTGAGGTTGGAGAAATTTTCATGGGCAGTATCTTCAAAAATGTCTTCCAAGTTGCTTGCTCCCTCTCCCTCTATTTATGTATGTATGTATGTATGTATGTATGTATGTATGTATGTATTTATTTGAGATGCAGTCTTGTTCTATTGCCAGACTGGAGTGCAGTGGAACAATCTCAGCTCACTGCAACCTCTACTTCCTGGGTTCAAGCGATGCTTCTGCCTCAGCCTCCCGAGTAGCTGGGACTACAGGCACGTGCCACCACGTCCAGCTAATTTTTGTATTTTTAGTAGAGATGAAGTTTCACTATGTTGGCCAGAATGGTCTCAATCTCTTGACCTCATGATCTGCCTGCCTCAGCCTCCCAAAGTGCTGGGATTACAGGTGTGAGTCACCGCACCAAGCCCTCTCTCCCTCTCTTTCGTGGATGCCAATAAATCATGGATTTGGTCTCTTCAGATAATCCTGTATTTCTCACAGGTTTTGTTCACTCTTTATTCTTTTTTCTTTATTTTTGTCTGATTGAGTTGATTCAAAGAACCAGTCTTCAAGTTCTGAGATTCTTTCCTCAGCTTGCTCTATTCTGTTGTTAACATTTCCAATCATATTATAAATTCTTGTAGTGAGTTTTTCAGCTCTATCACATCAGTTTTCTTCTTTCTCAAAATGGCCATTTCATCTTTCATCTCTTGTATCATTTCACTGGATTCCTTAGATTCCTTGGATTGGATTTCAACTTTCTCCTGAATCTTGATGATCTTCATTGTCATCCAGATTCTGAATTCTAAGTCTGTCATTCAACTACTTCAGCCTAGTCAAGAACCATTGCTGGGGAACTACTATAGTCATCTGGAGGTTAGAAAACATTCTGGCTTTTTGAGTTGTCAGAGTTCTTGCACTGGTTCTTTCTCATCTGTGTGGGCTGTGTTCTTTTACTCTTTGAAGTTGCTGTCTTTTGGGTGGGGCTTTTTGCCTTCACATTTGATGCTCTTGAGGGTTTGACTGTGGTATAAGTTGGGTTCAGTCAACTGGCTTTGTTTCTGAATGATTTCAGGGGGCCCTGGCTCACCTCAGCACTGCATGCTGTAACTCTAGGGGGCTGGACCCAAGCCCACTGCTTTATTTTCTGGCCCCTTTAGATGAAGCACTTGCTGTGCTGGAAGGATCAACATGTTCCCAGTCTCTGGCAACAACACTCTGAAAGGGTTGCTAGCAAAAGTGCTTTGTTGGGGTGGTGGCATTGAGGTCTGCATTCACGCACACACAACAATGGCTAGGAGGCAGTATGGTAAGGTCCAAATACACACACACACATGCATGTGCTGCTAGCAGTAGGGTGGTGAGATCTGCATGCATCCATATACCAGCAAAGCAGTGAGGATATCCTGCAAGTGGGGCTCATCAGTAAAATGGTGGAGGGAGGCTGCTGGTGGGTACACATCAGCAGGAACCCATCTGTTGTATCTCTCCAATGGTTAGGTAGGGTCTACCAGTGAAGGAGCTATGTCAGCAACCACCAGGAAGTACCCCAGTTGGGGATCCAAATCTGCACTACAAATGAGCATGGCCAGTGAGGGACCCTGGAAGAGGCTGGGGACAAGGGGGCACTCAGATTAACCTGGTCACATCTGACGGGCAAGACAGCCCTTCTCTGTCCAGATCCAACAGTTAACAAATGCCAGAGTTACCTAAAGGAGTGTGGTGAGCCTTGGAGAATGGGCACCCCTAGTCTTGCTCCACTGAAGCTATTATGACATCAAGCCCTCTGGATGCTACACAGGCTGGAGTCATGTCCTGGCCACTTCTCCAAGCAGCTCACTCTGCCAGCTCAAATGTCCATGGGGGTCATGCGTTCTCCTGCAGCTGGGATTCTGGAGGCCTGTAGTGACAGTGGGCCTTTCCTCTCCTATTTAACTCACCCCTTCTTCAGGAGTTGCTGGGGGATGGGAAGGAGTCCTGGCACTCAGGAGTCCTTCAGTGTTCCCAGCTTCCTCCCCCTCCAGCCTGGGATCTGCATTCTCTCTCTATCCACTCTCAATGCCTTCCTTCAGAAGATGTGCTTGAAGGGGGATGGTCTTCTTGATGGTCAGGTCTGTCAGTGGGAGATACTCTTCCCAACTGCATCTAATCAGCCATCTTGGCTCCCTCAAAACTCATTGTTATTTTAATTTGCATCCCCCTTATAACACATTATGTGGAGCATTTATTAATTTGTTTATTTGTCATGTGAATAACTTCTTTGGTGAGGTGTCTTTTAAGGTCTTTATCCTTAAAAGGTCTTTATCCTTAAAAGGTCTTTATCCTTTAGCCTTTTAAGATCTTTGTCCTTAAAAGACACCTTACCAAAAAAGTTATCCATATGACAAATATGGTTTCTTATTGTTTGTTTTCTTATTGAGTTTTAAGAGTTCTTTGTATATTTTGGATAACAGTGCTTTAACAGATGTATCATCTGCAAATATTTTCTTCCCATCTGTGACTTGTCTTCTCATTCGCTTGACATTGTCTTTCATAAAGCAGAAGTTAATTTTAATGAAGTCCAGCTTATTGTTTTTTTCTTTCATGAATTATGCCTCGGTTTTGTATCTAAAAAGTCACCACCATACCCAAGATCATCTAGGTTTTCTCCTATATTATCTTCTACAAGTTTTGAGTTTACATATAAGTCTATGATCCATTTTGAGGTAACTTGTATAAAGGGTATAAGGTCTGAACCTGGATTTATTTATTTTTGCATGTAGATATCCAATTGTTCCAGCACCATTTATCGAAAAATCTATCTTTCCTCAAGTATTGCCTTTGTGCCCTTGTCAGAGGAGAGTTGACTATATTTGTGTGGGTCTATTTCTGGTCCATCTATTCTGTTCCATTGATCTGTATATCTATTCTTGGCTAATGCCACACTGTTATGATTACTGCAACTTTATAGAAAGTCTTGAAGTCAGATACTATCAGTCCTCCAACTTTGTTCTTAATATTGTGGGTCTTTCACCTCTCTATATAAACTTTAGATTCAGTTTGTCAATATCTACAAGGTAACATGCTTGATTTTTATTGGGATTGTGTTGAATCTATAGATCAAGTTGGCGAGAACTGACATCTTGACAATATTGTGTCTTCCTACCCATGACCATGAAATAGCTCTCCTTTTTCTTCTTTCCATAGAGTTTTGTAGTTTTTCTCAGGTAGATATTGTACATAATTTGTTAGGTTTATACCCAAGTATTTATTTTTAAAGTGCTAATATAAATAGTATTGATTTTAATTTCAAATTCCACTTGTTCATTGCTGACATATAGAAAAGCAATTGTTTATTGTGTATTAATCTTGTATCCTACAATCTTGCTATAATGATGTATTAGTTCCAGGAGTGTTTTTGTGAATTTTTTCCAGATTTACTACATAGACAATCATGTCATCTATGAACAAAGACAGCTTTATTTTTCCTTTTCAATCTTATATCTTTTATTTCCTTTTCTTGTCTTACTGCATTAGATAAGACTTCCAGTACAATGTTGAAAAGAAGTGGTGAGTGGGGGGATCCTTGCCTTGTCCCTGATGGCAGTGGGAAAGTTTCTAATTTTTCACCATTAAGTGTGATATTAGCTGTAGGATTTTTGTAGATATTCTTTATCAAGTTGAGGAAGTTCCCCACTATTTCTAATTTACTGAGAATCTTCTTTGTCATGAATGCATGTTGTCAAATGCTTTTTCTGTATTTATTAATTGTGATATTTTCCTTTTTTAGCCTGCTGATGTAATAGATTATATAAATTCATTTTTGAATGCTGAACAAGCCTTGCATATCTGGGGGAAAATCCTACTTGGTAGTGGTGTATAATTCTTTTTATGCATTGTTATACCCAATTTGCTGATATTTCATTGAGGATTTTTGCACCTATGTTCATGAACTATTGGGTTTTTGTCTTCTTTCCTTATAATGATCTCATCTGGTTTTGGTGTTAGGATAATGCTGGCATCACAGAATGAGTTAGGAAGCATCCCCTCTGCTTCTATCTTCTAAAAGAGATTACAGAGATTTAGTATAATTTCTTCCTTAAATGCTTGGTAGAATTCACCAGTGAACTCATCTGGGCCTGGTGTTTTCTGTTTTGGAAAGTTATTCATTACAATTTTGTCTATACTTGCCCAAACAT
Organism: Macaca mulatta; assembly: GCF_049350105.2. NCBI lineage: Eukaryota > Metazoa > Chordata > Mammalia > Primates > Cercopithecidae > Macaca > Macaca mulatta. The sequence goes on along the minus strand of NC_133411.1, from coordinate 164,207,744 downwards.
CATAGTGTCATATTTATACGTCTTCATATTCAGTAACATCTAGAACTTTTTTCATCTTCAAGATCATTTTCACCATTCCCATTCTATTGCATTTCCATATATATTTTATTATCTATTTGATAATCCCCATACCTGAAAAAACAAACACACAGAAAACTCTTCAGTGCTTGCTTCTTCTACTTCTCCTTCCCTTCCCAAACAATTTCATCTTAAATCATTAGGTAAAGAACAAGAGAGGTATCCACAATGGGTGAAGCAGGCTAGCTTTGGTGGCTTAGAGAAGCATGTGAGAGCCCAAGCAAGTGGATTGGAAGTCCATAAAGAAGATGGAGGGTGAGGGCAGTATGACATGGGGCCTCAGAGCCAACACAGGGTAATGAGGGCATCCATATGGGGAAAAGGAGGAAATGAATGTCATGAATTGGTGATATAAAGAGCTATGGATTAAATAAGTAAATATACTAAAGATAATAGAAGCCAGGGTTTTCACTGTCAGAGTAGGGAATTAGATATACAGAAAAGGACAAAACTAGAATGCGTTCTGTTGTGTTGGACTGCAATTTAAGGTACTAGTATAAGGTCAGATTTTTAAATACACAGTTAGATTTTGTGTATATAAATATATGTATTCCTTTTGTACATTGAGAAAGCCTAAAAGTAATTAATATTCTAATATCAATGTGCACACGTTGCGTCTAGGTCTTGACTCCATTTTTCACTAAAAGGAACCAAAACTCCTTGGAGAGATGACAAATTCCTGGGAAAAGACAGAATGTACAAGATGGACCTGGAACATCTTTTGTGCCACAAAGGAAGAAAGTGCTCAAAGAGTAATGAGAGCATGTCAAGTCAGCTTGAACGAGCTTCCACTGGCCAAATTGGGGACAATCTGAACATCAAAATAAACAATGAGAAAAGTAGAAAACAGCCTATTGGATGAAATAGAAAACCATTTGATATTTACATATTTCCAAAGTACCTTCCCACAAAATACTTATTAATTACAAAGGGGAAAACAGTAAATTTATAGTGAAGGAGCTTGGCAAGATACTACCTTAATCAAGCAATCAAAGAGATCATTACTGATAATAGGACAAACTGAAAGTGTGCAGCATCTGATAGGATTCATTAAGAATCCAGCATAACTTCTGTCTTATTCCTCCAAAAGATGTACACTCTGAATCTAATTGTGAGGAAACACCACGCAAATCTGGCTTGAGAGACATTATACAAAATAATTGACCTGTAACCCTCAAAAGTGTCAAGGTCATGAAAGACAAGGAAACTAGGAAATGCTTCGTACTGAAGAATACTAAAGACAAATGACAACTAAGTCTGATTCTAAAGAGATCATTGTCTATGAAAGACATAATTGAGACAACTTAAATGAGGTGAAACTTAAATGAGGTCTGAGAATTATATAGGCAATATAGGGTTTCTGTTTCGGTAGTAATTAAGGAAAATGTCTTTGTAGGAAGTAGACAAACTATTTGGTACTAGTAAGGCATTAGGTCAGCAACTTGCTCTCAAAGTTAAGGAAAAAATTTCTTTGAATATGTTTCTAATTTTCTGTAATTTTGATTGTTTTAAAATACATACACATTCATAGACATAGATATAATAGATATAGATATTAAGCCTGCTAAGATTTTTACTGGGCATGCTTAGTTTTGATATATCAATTTGAGGAATATTAATATCTTACCAATATTTAGTCTTTCAATCTATGAACATGGTATATTTCCCTGTGTAGCTGTTCTTTCAATAATATTTAGTATCTCTCTGGACAGAGGATTTGCTCTTCAGTTAGATTTATGCCTGAATATATGACCTTTTCATATAATTTTAAATAGTATATTTCTTTATTTTACTTCCTATTTTTTTGTTGCTGACTGATAGATATGCAATTGATTTTTGGCTGTCAACCCTGTATCCGATAACCTTGCCAAATTATACAACACACCTAATAAATCACTTGCAGATTCTTTTATATTTTCTTCATACCCAATCATAGCCCCTATAAATAAGAATATCTAAACTTTATGCTTTTGTTATTTTTCATGCTATATTTAGCTGGCTAGTTTCTTCAATATATTTTTAATAGAATTTAAAGGACATCCCTACTTACTCCCAATCTCAGAAGGAAAGAGTTAGTTCAACATGGTACCATTAAGTATGATGTTTATTGTATTCCCTTTATCGGTAGAGGCTATTCCCTTAATCCATTTCTAGTTTGCTAAAATTTGCTCATGAATAGATATTGAAATTTGACTGCTTCTTCTGCATTAAGATTAAGATTTTCTTCCTCACAACATGCTTATTTTGTAGTCTTCATTTGATAATCCTATTGTTTAAAGTGCTTTAAGATCTGAATTCACTCATTTGTGTTTCTGCTCTTTCTTGTGTTGGATTTTCTTTGTCTTCATGTATTTTGTAGTTTGTAGTAAATTTAAATAAATATGTATAATTTTATATAAAACTTTATATTTTGGGTTTTGTCAGTGAGAATAATGTTTAATCTAGATTTTAGGTGCCTCGTTTCAAAGAAGTTTTACAATTGCTTCTGTTGGGTATTCCCAAAGTATTACCAGCTCAGGATGACTTTAAGGCATAATTCCTAGATCATTTGGGTCATTTACATTCAAATCTCCACTTCAATGGAGTAGGCCAGTGATTATGATATCCCATTCAGAACTTTTTACTTGATTTTATTTTTCAGTCAGTGCTTAGAGAGGGAAGAACTGCCTTGCTGACCCACTTTGACAATGTGTGAACATTTTTCCTAGTCCACCTACGCACTGAAATCCAACTTTATTCAGAGTGTGAGATCCCACACCTCACCTAGGGTATACCTCATCTTCAACGTCACATAGATATTAACATCTAAGCCCCATGGTTACAGAGACCAGAAATCCCCATCTCCAGCTCTACCCTCAGAGCAGTCAACACTTCTGCTCGACGTTCACTGTTTCAACATCCTCTTCATTTCTGGCTCCTAGGGATTTTCCTTACGTTCTTGCCAGGGCAACTATTTATTTAAATAGGTCATTTAAGTATTGTTATATTTTCTCCAGCAATTCTACATGTTTTATAATAGGAGGCTTTCAGATTAACTAATCTACACATATCACTAGGATTGGAAATTCTACCTTTCTCAGCCTCAGTTTCCTCATCTGATATAGAAAATTAATAAGGTAAAATATGTAAAGTATCTGGTATATAGATAATAAAAGGAAGCTGCTATTTTTATTAGTATTACGTCATAGTTATTTAGCTTGCTAACTGTATCTGTTTCTTACTTCTGTCTATTATACGTAACACTTCAATGTATACACACGAGTATAAATACTTGTTCTTTCATGATTATTTCTTGAGATTAAATGCCAAGAAAAATCATTCCTGGATCAAAGGATATGTTCACATTTTAAGACCCTTAATATACATTTTCAAGTTGTCCTCCAAAAAGATTTAGCAAACTGCCTTTACACTAGTAGTGTATTAGAGTGCCCATTTTATTCTCTATTATCACTAACACCAGCTAACAAAATTTTCAAAGTGTTTTCCAAATTAATAGGCAAAAATTGTACTCTGATTTAAGATTAGTAATCCTTTGATTGCTATCATAAGGGCTAAGCATACAAAATATTAACAAGAGGTAGAGATTATAGAATTACTAGCAGAGAAAGACACACTTTGTGAGTTGAGAGTATATCTAATTGCATAAGATACCAACATGTGGAACTTGGGAGGCTAGGCTTAAAGGATGTAAAGAGTGCCTGTGATTGCAAAAGAGAGAGAGAAGTTTAGAACATAAGATCAAGATGATGCAAACTTCTGGCACATGTGCCAGTACTTCCCTTTCCCAGACTCATCAGATAGGCCTTGTTGATCACAGAATTCTTACTCACTGAGCTTGAAAGCAGCCTCGGTACCCTTCTCAACACAGCACTCCCAAAAGCAATTGATTACATTTGGTCCACAAGATAAAGCCTCCTTATTTTTCTTTACTTAGATTACAATTTTTAGGTCATGACAAGAGGAAAAAAGTACGTAATATTTAATGTTGCTTTGCATTTGAACCAATACAATTTACAAATGCTATTCTTTGTCAGGGTTTATTTATCTTGCACAGAGCCAGCCTCATAATCATTGTTGGGAAATTCTCCTCTCTTAGGGTAGGACAAAAGGAAAGAGACACTACCTAAAATGCAGGAGATAATCGAAACAATGGTACCTGAGTCACTCAGCTAGAGAATGGGATCCCAGTGGGAAGAGGAGTGTAATCTGCAAACTTTTAGTAAAGGTTATTCCCTTTGTGAAATCAGGTGGAGGGAGGGAGGGAGTAAACATCGGCTTCAGTCATCTTTCCCTTTGGCCTGTGAAGCCTCAGGTCACAGTCATCAGAACTCATCAACCTCAAATGCTCTCTGAAAAAAAGCAAAGGCATTCCCAAATGACTGCCAGGCAGTGAAGCCTTTAACTGCATTGAGACCTTATTTTTCACCTCAGCATCAGTTCTGCATGGAGAGGAGCTCCCCAGAGGGCTGTTCTGAAACAGAGGTTTCAATCCAGGAGCCCTGGAAGGGAGTTTCTTTCTGTGCTGGGGCTCAGTTTTCTTGACCGAAATGCTGATTTGTAGGATAATCAACTACTATATAAGGGGTCAACCTGGACTGGATCACAGTTGTTAAAAACCCAATCTGAGAGCATTCAAATCCCCTCTCCCCCATTTATTTTTTGTTTTTGGCATCTTACTCTTGGGTGCTGCTATAAGGGTTGTCGGTTGAAGTATATATAGTAGTAAGACAGTAAATGAAAGGACATATATCATAAAATTTAACCACCACCAAGGGAATTTTTCCAATATAAAGAAAAATGTTTATTATTCTTCTCTTTTTAACCTAAGCATTTAGATGATTAGCCAAGCACACACTTTCTGGCATTTTAAACCAATCAAATGAGTTCTCATAACCTGGAGATCATCTAAACAATGGTAGCTGAGTTACCCAGCTAGAGAATGGGATACCAATGGGAAGAGAATGCAATTGGATGATCTGCAAACATCACCTGACCTTTAGCTAAGGTTATTTCCTTTGTGAAACCAGGAAGACGGGATTCCCTGATTATTGCTATCCCCCCCAAAATTCCCCCATAATCCTTTCCATTATGGGGCAAATTCACTTATTCCAGCATATAATTCTCTAACCCCATAAACCACACTCTCTCGTGACACTTGACCATGTAAAAGTACACACACACACACACATACACATACACACACATATACACACACGCCTCTACCTCATCCAGTTTCATATATCCCACCTTCAGCCAAGATAGGACCATCATTTTCTCAGGTAGGGTGGGGAGAGGTTTTAGATGGTTAGGGCAGACAAAGAGAGGGCACAGAGCCCCCCAAGAGAGGGAGGAGTCTGGCCTCAGTATGTATTACTTTAAGGACAACCAAAACTTTGCACTGTACCTGGACATGATGATGGTGCATGCCTGTAGTCCCAGCTACTTGTAAGACTGAGGCAGGAGGATCACTTGAGGCCAGGAATTCGGAGCAGTCATGGGCTATGATGGCACCTGTGAAGAGCCACTGCACTCCAGCCTGGGCAACATAGCAAGACCCCATTTCTAAAAAAAAAAAATGAAATAAAACAAACCAAAAAAACCTACAACTTTGCACTGCAGAGATGAACCCCCGGTAGTATAACTCCTCTACTTACTACACTAAAAAAAAAAGTCACTGTCTCCCCCTTCACCCTCGAGTTTAATTTTAAAAGGCCCCATTCTATTCTTAGCATCCATTGCCTTCCATATGGGACTCTCTGGAAAGGGGAAGAAAACACATCTAGTTACACACATGCTCTACTCTAAGCTGGAAAGCCCCCACCCTTTCTTCTTCAGCTGACAAACCCCTCCTCATCCTTCTCTCTCTGCTCAAATCCTCTGTGAAAATGTGGAATGCCCCTGGGAGACTCGGGGATTCCTCCCTAATGTTTCTTCTGGAATCTATTAAGCTCTAATTACATTCCCCCATGCCTGCCCACATGTCTGCCTTCCGGCTGCACTGTGAGCTCATGAAGGTCAGAGACCCTTGTTTCTGATCTTCCTTTCTCCAGCATCGAGCCCACTGTTAGGTACTAGGATGGCAAATGATCAATGTTCTTGGATGGTTGGATGGATGAATCCCCCTGATGATAGCCTGTCCTAATATCAAGTACAAATCTTACTGTGGAAAGGCTGGAAAGACCCACAAGACTCATAGTGTTCAATGCCCTCTTTTCAAAGATGAGGCTGAGAGAAGTGACTTAATTAAGGCCACACAGTGAGTAGCTGGCATGGGCTATCTGTAGATTCACAGCCTAGTCCTCCTTCCACTAGAAAAACTACTTTTCATTCATTCATGGTAAAGAAAAAAAAAAAAAAAAAGACATACTGAGCACATCCAATGTGACAGGCCCTGCCGATACCATGGTGAAAAAGGTAGAGGTGGTTTCTTCCTCCTGCAGCTTACAGTGGGGTGGTGGAGGTGGGGGAGGTCGGGGAGCGGGTGGCGTGGGATACAGGAAGTATTTAGACAAGCAGACAGGACCAGGAATTGGGTTAAGATGGGTCATTTTCTGACTTTACTTAAAATGTTGATATTTTGTTCACCAAGGATTTTTAGTAGTAATTTTGATGTTTTAAAAATATTGCATTAAAATACTTTATCTTGATTCTTGAGTTTTTGGCACCCTTTTTCATTTTGTTCCTGAGGCAAGTACCTCATTCATGTCACCCTAGTCCTTGTCCTATAAGTAACAATATAGTAACTATAGAAGTAACTATAAGTTACTTAGAGTAACTTATAATCATATTATAAGTAACTGTAAGAATTTAAATTAAGGAGAAAGCAAATGACCAAACCTGTCTGACATACATCTTTGGAGAACTTTTATAATTTTCTACAGTTATGGGCCTATTCCTGAGTGGGAAGGGATTTTATATGACAAGCATGGATTTGTTAATTCATTGCATAATTGCTGAGACGACATACATTTCCCAGCTTATAAAGTCATCTCTTAAAATGTGCCAGTTTATGAGGTAACTTTTGTGGCCCTCAACTAATTATGCAAAATCATTTAAAGTAAAGTCTCAGACCTGCTGGCAGCTTCCATGATCAACATCCACACCGTGATTCGTGTCACAAGGAAGATTTCACAAGGTTGACTTAAGGCACATTCATCGAGTAAAACAGGAGTTTTGTTCACATACCAATGCTATTCTTTTGAAGTTCCCCAATATTATATTATTACCAATGATGACATCAACATTAAAATGGATTAAAGAATACAAAGTAAAAAAATAAAACTAAGCAAAAATGCCAAGTGCTTACCATAAACAGGCAATTACTGAGGCCTCTGAAAACACAGCAAAACTGCTGATCATAAGAATAGTGGCTGAAATACCAACGGTATACAATGCATGTGCCACACTGAAGCTGCTTACAGGTGCCCCCTGATTTTAAGGTGACTGTTTGATCCAATGGTCACAGCTAAGGGCACAGAGCCAGATCTACAGATCATGTGCTGGCATCGCCACTAGCCTGCAGAATGATCTTGGGCAAGCTATTTGACCTTTCCGTGTGTCAATCACACAGCTAATGTAGTAGCTGCTACATTCCCAGTAACTTGTTGGAAGCAGGCTTCTTTAAGAAAACATACAAAATACTTTCTCATAAAGAACTAGAAAGTGTCATGTTGAAAGCTCAAAGAGGATCTGTCTCACAAGTTCTTGTAAAGAATGGCCAGTGAAGAATACTATTGGATCATGACCCTTTGTAACAATGGAGATCCAAAGGCAATTTAAGGACAACTTACCCATATCAACATTAAAATACCTAAGAAGAATACAAACAAGAAAATAGAACTTGCTTATGTTAATGGGGTTAATGACTGGCCTTTCATGTGTGAACCCTCATGGAATATTGGCATTGATTCTTTTCTCAAAACAAAGAATCTGCCTGGGTTCAAATTCCAGCAAGGCACTTATTGACTGTGAGGCTCGGACAAGTTATGTGAGCATCTGTGTCAAGTTCATCTCATAGCATCACCAATCTTCTTCATTGGATTTTCTGAGGATTAAACAAGATAGTGCACCTAGAAAGCAGTGAGTACAGTGCTAGGCATGTAGAAAGCACACGGTAAGTGCAAGTGAGATGGAGAAAGAGGATGAAAAAACTGAAGATACTCTCTGATTCATTTGAATTCCTCCAACCACCTAGAACAATGCCTGGCACAGAACAGGCATGAATGGATGTTTGGATGAATGAGCACTTATACATTCCAAGTACTATATTAAAATGAAGGAGAAAGAGTAAGAAAGACATGAGAAAGGGATAAAGATAGAAAGCAAGAAATATATGTGTCCCCCACCAAGGGCCAGGCCATTTATTACTGCCCATAATTCCATATATATTTTAACCAGTGGATCACTTCTCCTTACACACAAAACGGTCAGTCGGGTGCACTACCCTAAGTTCTGCCCAGTGAGGGAATTTTGCCTTGTCACTGTCTTTCAAGGCCAATCTCCAGACTGCAAAGCAGTTGTCATCATTTTCAGCCTGCCCCCACATACCATGTTAACCCATCCATAAACCAGGTTTGAGTTTTTTCCTCCTCTCTCAGCTGGTCCTAAAGGATAGCTCATACAGCCAGAGGTATATGCAGAGGCAAGGGCTTTCATGCAACAGAAGATGACACTGATTTCTGCACTACCTACTTGGGCACCTTGCTTGTACCCTAGTCCTATTCATGCTCAACCCCAGATACACCACATCCACCTTACAATGTATTCTTGGGCACATCTAATCTTACTACTTGGTGAGTATAGGGACAGCTAATTATAGGCAATTCCAGACACATGGTATCCCAGTAACTCATGATGCTCGATCTCTACCAAGGTCCAGTAGCATGGCAGGAGTTGTTCTTCAAAGGGTACATAAAGGCATATTATTCTTGATCTAGAACAACGAATAGCCTATGTTGTGCTTTTCCCATTGAGGCTTGACATAGATCCACGTGGCATCTTTTTCTATTGCTGTTACCTTTAATACCATGGGCTCTTCAAGGTTGTGTAGCCCAAACAGCAGGTTGTTTTCACCATAGCCTGGTCCTGCTACAAAGCCTTTTTCCACTCTGGGTCCCAGTCAGACCTGGCAGCCTTTTGAATGATTTGGTAAACGGACTGGAGCAATATTCTCAGATGCAGAGATAGGTTGCTTTCAGAACACAAAGAAGCCTACCAGACATTGAAGGAAAGTGCAAGACACATAATTTCTGTTTTACTTTGGAGAGGGTGACCTGAGCTGCCTTTCCCCCTGCTGAACCTCTAGATATTTTACTGATGTGTCTGTCCCTGGATCTTTACAGGATTTATCATCTATTCACTGGAGAGCATGTGTCTTGCCAAAGTCTCTAGCATGCTAGCCACTTCTTGTTCATTGGGCCTGATTAGCATAATAAAATCAATGCAGTAGATCAATGTGATGTTCTGCCTAATGACCAGATGGTCCAGCTCTCTTCGGAGGGCAAGAGAGTTAACAAAGCTCTCAGGCAAAATTGTAAATGTATATTACTAACCACTATATATGAATGTAAACTATTTCTGATTTTCTTTTCTCATTGGAATAGAAAAGAATGTGTTTGCCAAATCAGTGGCCACATGTCATGTTTCTGAGGTCATGTTAATCTATCCTTGCAAGGATACTGCATCTGGAACAGCAGCCATGATTGGGGCTTCAGCATGGTTGGTTTTCTGAAGATTTTTTTTTTTATTTTCCAGGGCACATGAGGTTTCTCCAGGGGTCAGAGTGGTAAACTAATTGAAGATATAGAGGCTGCCACTCCTGCATCATTTTGATGCTTAAAAGTGGCACAAATTATAGCTATTCCTCCCCTATCTGTCCTGGAATGCAGTATTGCTTTTGATTTGCTCTACTTTGTTGAGGGGTGTGAGGGGAGTTACACTTTCAGAGCTTTCACTTAGTTTTCCCCACTATGACACCCCTTACCCCATGGGTTGTCCAATGTGTGGCTCGTGGCAGCTACTAAGTATGATAATCCCAATTTTACATTAAGAGTGAGAGGAAATGACTATCAGGTGGGTCTATTACTTAAATGGACCTCTGTAAACAGGACTTTGGCCAGGACTGTTTATTACCTGGATCCCATATTCACTTCACTCTGAGTCTCCAAGTGTCAATATAAGCACCAGGTCTCCAACCATCAGTGTTAAGTTGGGCCCTGTGTCCAAGAGTCCTCAAAAGTTTGGTATTCCTCTTTTCTCCAGCACATAAATACAAGCGTACATGGCCATAGGTCCCACTGTGGAAGCACTGGGAAAACCATTACTGTGTATCTTTGCCACAGCATTACAGGGTCGTTCCTTCTGACGACCCAGCCCCCTCATCAGTCAATGCATTCTGAGTTTGAAAACCAAATCAGGTCTGAAAACTGGACAAATAATCAAGACTTTATATTAGAGCAACTGTCCTCAGCCTCCTGGGGTTTCTTTTCATGATACCCTTGTTGACTGCATAGTACACCTATTGGCAGCTGTCTCCTTTACTCCTAGGCCTTCTGTGTTTCATTAAGCATATTTCAGCCCTGTGGATCAGGCCTGCTCTGCTGCCACTCTGACCCTGCCACTCATTATGATAATTGCATCCACCTGTCTACTCTTGTTTCTGAGCCCTATCACTCCCACTGCGATCCACGAGACTGGTTCTTGAATAGCAACTTTGACCATCAGACCTGGCTTCAGAGGAGAGTCATCTTCACCCATCTCTCAACCCTAAGCTATTTACACTGTGGCTAAAAATTCAGCTGGAAAAGTATTTTTATGAAAAGGTCATTATTATTCTATAGTATTTTTTAATTTTCTCTATTCGCCTGTATCACCTAGCTGCCCCAAGAGATTGGTATGAGTATCCTGGAAAGCTGGAGAAATCATGGACCAATGTCTGACTGATGCCTAGAAATCTGAAGGTCAGAAGCTTTGGCTATGAACCTCAGGGCAGTGGGGCAGAAAGAGACCCATCTGTACTGGGATTCAGCCACCTATCCACAAAGGGCAGGGGGTAAGTATGCTTAAAGATCTCTTGGCTGCTAGACACATTCTTTCAATCCTGGCTTAGAGCACTGTCTGGAGGGATAAGAAGACAGCAGAGAGTCAGAATGAACCATGTATTCCTTCGGAGTGACAGAGAAAATAAAAAAGGCCCACAGATTAAATAGAATCATCTGCTTTGCAGAGAATACAAGAAAAATTATCCCTATATGGTAGGACTTAAAGAATCCACCACTGATTCCCAAGAAAGTAGACAGCTGTGACTGTTCACTAAGCCCAAGTGAAAGTCAGCTTTAAATGCTGGTCAAACACAGAAGAAAAAAGAAACCACTGCCAGTCTCCTAAATCCTTTCTTCCCTTTTCTACATTAGGGAAGAAAAATCTTTTCTTCTACCCTCCTACGTTCAGAACCTGGCCTATGAATTAAAATAACAAAAGACAGATAAACGCACACAATTTTTATCAATATTTATGTTCATGGGCGTTCACAGAAAAGAACTGAAACTCAAAGAAGCAGTTGAACTTGCGGGTTTATACACCCTTTTAACAAAGGAGAGGGGGTTTGGGCTTCAAGGGATGATAAATTGTGGGGATATGACTAAGAAATACATGAGGGAGACTAATGGAAGATAAGGGCTATTTTGGTAAGGCCTCGTTTATGCAAACTCATCTTGGTGTTGATTTTCTGCCTTCAATGATAAGCCTCTCTCTTTTTGTTCTGGCACAATGGGGGTACCTTTCTCAAGGGAAAATGTATGCCCTGCTTTTAGGCAGATAAGGGGAGGGCAGCGAACTCTTCCTCTATGTGTCGATTCTCAATCACTTTCAGCTCAAAATAATCCTTATGCCAAAGTGGCACGTTTTGGGGTGGCATATCCTGATCATCTTTACTCCATCCTGTCCCCTACTCCATCTCTCCCAGATTACCTAGCTAGAAACCAAACAGAGAGCAGGAGGATAAGTGAAAAGGTGGAGAAATAGAGAAGCCAGCCCAGGCCAAGGCTAGTGAGAGGAGAAGGGTTAACTGAAGTTTCAAGCCCTTCCTGTTATGTGGAACAAGACAATTACTAAACTGAGACTCCTTGAGCAACTAAAAAGTCTAGTGGATTTTTTATCATTTGAGAACTTGAAGATAAGCTACAGGACCTGCCTATTTACACCAATAGGCCCAGGACGAATTACTGACCCTGAAAAAGAGAGAGAGACAGAGAGACAGAGACAGAGAGAGAGAGAGAATACACACGTGTACTTGTGTACACTTGAGCAAAAACTTAGGTGGGAAACAGTGAAAAAGTAAAGTTTTTTCAGTGTGTCCTACCCCACTTAACACATCAATTACAGATGTTTTAACTTTTTTCTTAAAGTTAATTGTAGAGCAAATACATTTTGGAGCTGCCATCTTGAGATCACTAAAACGATCCCTTTCTATCCTCTGGGAGGAGAGAATTTCAATTCTTGGAAAGTGTTTATTGATTTCCTCTTCCACAACACGGGATGGATTTTTAGCTGTGTGTAAGATCACTGTTGTCTAGTGTGTTTTTCTGGGTTTTCTTCTTGCAGCTGCTTTTGAAAAAGCAAATTCTATTGAATTGTATAGTTTATACATCTCAGGGCTCTGAGTTTATTATCCATTAAACGATGTGCAACTTTTTGAAACACTTCTCATAGCTTTTCCATGGTCTTTCTGGTCCTGGGAGGGAAAACAGCATGAATTTCTGGAGTTTTCAATTCCCTCTTCTAATGTGTAGCTAACAGGCAGGATGACTTAGATAAAACATGATTATTCTTTCATATCATAATAAAATTGTTAAGTCTTTACAAAAATCCTCACACTAGGGCCTTTTCTGCTGCCTAATAATGTAAGAGCAGATAAATAAAGACATTAAACAAGTTTCCTCTTTGTGAACCAACAGTTGAAAAAGCTATGAGGAAGGGGAGGAATGATTCAGACTTTTCCAAGACTGCTGGAATTTTTTTTTTTTTTTTTTTTTTTTTTTTTTTTTTTGAGACAGGGTCTTGCTTTGTCACCCAGGCTGCAGTGCAGTAGTGTGATCTCAGCTCACTAAATTCTCTGCCTCCTGGACTCAAGCGATCCTCCCAACTCAGTCTCCCAAGTAGCTGGGACTACAGGCCCAGCTAATTTTTGTAGCAACGTGATTTTGCTATATTGCCTATTCTGGTATCAAACTCCCAGACTCAAGCAATCCTCCTGCCTCGGCCTCCCAAAGTGTTGGGATTATAGTGATGAGCCACCGCGCCCAACTGGATTTTATCACCTCCATTTTACCCATGAGTCAATTAGAGAGGTGAACAGTAGAGCAGTGAATCAACTTAATCCTTTTTTAACAAAAAAATTCCAGTGCATAATACAATGCCTGGCACACAGTAAATGCTCAAGACCTATGTGTTAAATAAATGGCAGCTTGAATTCTAGAATCAGGGTACCAGGATACGAGCAAGAGGACCAGACTGCTGACCTTTAGTTATACAGACAATGTTGAGAGAGCTGTGCAGACCACACTGAACAGAACTAAAAAGTCAAAATAATTATCCTACATCATCACATTATATCACATCCCCCTCAAACCTAACATTATAGTTTTTTAATAACAATTGCTATTATAAGAAGTAATCTTATTTACTTTTAAGTATATATCTATGTTATAAATATATATACTATGTATTTACACATATACACCCAGCTCAAAGGTTAGCATCTCCAGCAAATAACCTCCCTTCTCCTCCTCCCATCCCTTAGACACAACTGGGTCTTTGATACAGATGCAAGCTGTATCTCATATAGATGTAGCTTACCTATATCAAAGAATAGTCTACTTTGTTGACTAATCTTATCTCCCAGTCTTGGGTCAGGTTTCCTAAAAACAGAGAGGTTTGGGTTCACCTGATTTATCCAAGGCATGCTGAGTGGCACGGTGGGATGGATGTGAGAGAAGGAAGCAGGATAGGGCAAAGAAGTTGCTCAACTGGAATGTAGTATCCAGCAAAGTTTAGTGTTAGGCTGAGGGTGGAGTGCAGTGCTCTGAAGCATCTATTGCACCTGAGGACCACATCAGTCAGTCACTGGCTGCTGCTGGGAGGAAGTGAGAGGACGGGGAACAAAAGTGATAAGCCACAATACTCACAGCTCCTGGGGATAGGTGCACTAGAGGACAACAATGACAGTCCTTTCTATAGTATAGAGTCCGTGGGATCATAAGTTCCTATGATTCAGTCCTTATGATTTTTTTTCCAACTTCCCACATCCCTTAGCACAGGGCCTGCAGAGCTGAAATCCACTGTTCCTCCTGCTTTCAGGATACTGGGGAGCCATCTTGGAAATGGATGTGAAGATCTTCTACAGAAGCACAGCCTCTCGTAATTTGAGCTGCCTACTAGAAATTCAGGAAACTCAGTCCCTCGATGGGTTGCATTAAGGCCTGTCTGCGGTCCCCAGGCTGACTTCTATCCTTACCCACCACTATAGCAGCTGAGAGTGAGTCAGACTTCAGCAGTTTCGAATAGGAACTCTCAGTCCCTCTTGGTGAGCAGCCAAGACAGTAGCAACCACCTTCACTGGCCAGCTGGGAGATATTTGTTCGCAGTAAAAACCCAGACTTCCTGGAAAGCTTCTGTGCTCAGAAGCTGCCTGCTTGGCTGTCTCCAACAGTGCTTGTAGTAGAGGAAGTGGGTAGAGCCACTGTGGAGGCAGTTCAGTATTCCCTAACGCCACAGCCAACAGTGACTGAATACTTACTCCGTGCTAGAAATGATCCTAAGTGCCTTACACATTGGCTCATTTCATCCTTACAACAACCCTATGAACTAGGTATTATTATTACTGTTCTTATTTTCATATAAAGAGTTAAAAATGTTCATACCTGGGCCGGGCGCGATGGCTCATACCTGTAATCCCAACACTTTGGGAGGCCAAGATGGGTGGATCACGAGGTCAGGAGATGGAGAACATCCTGGCCAACACAGTGAAGCCCCATCTCTACTAAAAATACAAAAATTAGCTGGCCGTGGTGGCGCACACCTGTAGTCCCAGCTACTTGGGAGGCTGAGGCAGGAGAATCACTTGAACCCAGGAGGTGGAGGTTTCAGTGAGCCAAGATTGCACCACTGCACTCCAGCCTGGCGACAGAGCAAGACTCCGTCTCTTTAAAAAAAAAAAAAAAAAAAAAAAGGTTCATACCCTTTGATCCAAATACTAAGAATTTCCCCCTTAGAAAGCAATGCTCACCACAAAAGACCTTGAAACGGCCATTGCAAAACTGTACCTAAGACAATGAAAGAGTTCTGACCTAACCAATTCCATCTTGCTTCTAACCTCCAAGCCCTTGTTCATTCCTGGGCACAGGCTGAACTAACTTTGGGAGGAACTTAATTTGTAGTTTATAGTTTAAAACAAAGGTGATAACAGCCTGTTTCCAAAATAAACCCCCTTGTTGCCTGGCAACTATATTGCCTTTGCAGGACTAACAAATTTTAGCCAAAATATTAGGAATTATGGTTTAGGAGCCACGCAGCTGGAGGTTACAAGATTCTGACCCTCCCCAAATTGCTCCTGGGGATAGCTCCTGGCGATAGCATCACTATTGTAAATCCAAAAATCAGTGCTTGAGATATTTCACAGACCCTGCACTTGATGGATCAGCTGGCACCACCCAGATTGATAAAATGGCTCATCTGATCTTGTGACCCCACCCAGGAACTGACTCAGCCAAGACAACTTTGCCTGGATATGATTTCATCTCCAACCCAACCAAACAGCACTCTTGACTCACAGCTGCCTCGCACCCACCAAATTATCCTTAAAAACTCCGATCCTGGCCGGGCGCGGTAGCTCACACCTGTAATCCCAGCATTTTGGGAGGCCAGCGCGGGCGGATCACAAGGTCAGGAGATCAAGACCTTTCTGGCTAACACAGTGAAAACTCCGTCTCTACTAAAAATACAAAAACAAAATTAGCCGGGCGTGATGGCGCGCATCTGTAGTCCCAGCTACTCGGGAAGCTGACATGGGAGAATGGCGTGAACCCCGGAGGCGGAGGTTGCAGTGAGCCAAGATCGCGCCACTGCACTCCAGCCTGGTGAAGGAGCGAGACTCTGTCTCTAAGCAAAAAAAAAAAAAAAAAAAAAAAAAACCAAAAAACAGTTCATGCCCTTTGATGCAGTAATTCAAATACTAAGAATTCCTCTTAGAAAGCAATACTTACCACAGCTAAGATCGAGCCACTGCACTCCAGCCTGGATGACAGAGTGAGACTCCATCTCAAAAATAAATAAATAAATAAACAAACAAACAAACAAACTCTGATCTCTAGGCCAGGCGCAGTGGCTCACGCCTGTAATGCCAACACTTTGGGAGGCCGAGGCAGGTGGATCACCTGAGGTCAGGAGTTCGAGACCAGCCTGGGCAACATGGCAAAACCCGATCTCTACTAAAAATACAAAAATTAGCTGGACGTGGGGGTGCATACCTGTAATCCCAGCTATTTGGGGGGTTGAGTCAGGAGAATTGTTTGAACCTCGGAGGTAGAGGTTGCAATGAGCCAAGATTGTGCTACTGCACTCCAGCCTGACTGACAGAGCGAAACTCTGTCTCCAAAAAAAAAAAAGATCCCTGAATGCTTGAATGCTTAGGGAGACGGATTTGAGTAATAATAAAACTCCAGTCTCTCTGAGTGATTACTCCTTCTCTATTGCAATTCCCCTGTCTTGATAAATCAGCCCTGTCTAGGCAGTGGGCAAGGTGAACCCATTGGGCGGTTACAGCCTTACCCACAAAAAAGTCTGTCAGTGTGATATTTATCATAGCAAAAAATAAAAAAATGAAGAAATAACAGCTAATTGTCCAATGAAAGGAAAATGTTTGAGGTACATCTAAACAACGAAATTGTATATAGCCATTAAAATTATGTTTATGAGTAGTCATAAAATCAAAAAATCTTGTAAGTTTCAGTGACATAAAAAGATGCAAAATTTTCTGTTCAGAATGACCACAAAAGTGCAAGTTTGAAACCATGCACAGAGGGTTTTCTGTCTCAAGATAGCAGACTAAATATGCAACACTATTTTTACCATAAGAGAAATTCTTGATGATCTTTGAAATTTCAGATAATAAAAAAATGAAAATAGAGAAACATATGTCAAATTGTAAAAGTTCAATGAGGACCTAGAAGCTTATAAACAATCTTTTCAAGCTTCATCACCAATGTGGCCCAAAACAGGTATAGTGTTTTTGTTGCAACTATTACTCATGAGAAATCACAAAGCCCAGATCTCCAATGCTACTATTCATTTAGAGAAGCTAGGAACCCCACCTCCTTTACTCCTTAAAAGGTTGTTTCTTATATCTGGGAATAGAAAAAAAAAAAAAGTCATTGATCTGGATCACCATGTTATTGCCAGAAAGCAGACATGGCAAAAAGCAAAGGAGCTGGCTTAAATGGAGTGCCACTGCCCAATATGAGCATCAAAAATGAAATAATCATAGTTCATTGAAAAACTCCATAAGGCCATGACTGCATAATGGTACACAAAAGAGACTACAAAATACACAAAAAGATAATTGTAACACAAAACAAGAATAAATAGAACGTAATTAATTTTATTGATTTTAATAAGTAGCAGTGTGTTATTATATATTTTCATATTTTAAGAGCATTTTGGTTTAAATGAATATATATTGTTTAGTCTACAAATCCCCCCAGAATGCGAGAAAAATGGCCCCCAAAGAGGTAGAGACTATTTCAGGAAAGGTGACCAGTATGACAATTTATTTACAATAACCAAGTGGAAGGAGATCCCTGCTGCTCATTAGTACCAATGATTATATACAATAACCAATTTAAACAAAAGTGTAGCAGTGTGCTCCAAGATGATAAATCAGTTGTCTGCCAAAGACTAAAGGGAACTAAGTGGACTTGACTGCTTATATCTTAGAAGAATAAAGCTCAAACTAACCCTATTAATAATGAAGTCCTGATTAAGCATACATAAATTTCCAATAATTTTCACCTATCAGGACAATATATTGTGATGGCAGGACAACGGAATAGATAATGCCAGCCCAGCAAAACTTAAAACATACATCATTTCTGGAAAATATGCCAGATTTAAAATGAAATTTTTAATCCATATGAAATACAGAGAACCATGACAAATAAATCTTGATCATAAGAGGGGATTTGGCCTAATGACGAGTGGCTTGGGTTTGAATCCCATTGGACCTCATAACCAAGGCCCATAACTTAACCAATTGTGTACCAACGCAAATTCTAAAACTTCTACTGACTTAAAAGGGTTTTTTTTTTTTTTAGTCTGACAAATATGAATACACCCCAGGAAGATGTAAAATAATGTCTGGTAAAACTATAGCAAACTTAAGAAAGCAATCATTGGAAGACATTTTTTATTACTTTTTGTGGGGGCGGGGGCCATTAAACTTAGCCAACTAGTTATAGTTTATAAAAAACAAAACACAATTTAAACTGGTGTAATAGTAAGAGAATTTTTTTAAAAAGAAGGAGAAATCTATGACATTCACACTCTAGGTTGGATTTTTAAACAGTCTAATAATCAGTTTAGCAATCATGAAATAATTTTGCATATGTTGTTTTCTACATTTTAGGTACTTACAGCATTAAAGAGATTCTAATATAGCAAACTTGTAATAAACTTCCAAAGAGTTTATTAAAGAGTTTATTAAATAAGTTTGCAACCAATGTTTAAGTATTTGGGGAGATACAATTTGTTAAATTAATAAATATTTATTTACTACTTGTTTGAGTACTGTACAAATATTTAGAGGAGTATTTAAAGGAATAGTTATTAGTAAGTTGATAAGATTTTTTGAATTGGGTTTTACACTAAAATACAAATCAGAGTGAATCTTCATGCAAAGGAGTTGCCTGCATTTTAAAAAATCTATCAATACTTACCGACTTCCCATTCAGAGACACCATCACCATGGTAATTTAAAATTTTTTTTAAGTTACAATCCACGATAGCAAGAGAAAAAGGAAGGACAATCAAAGAATATTTTGACAACTTGCATAAACGCAAAAAGAGATGAACAAGTACTAGATGAGGAGCAGGAAGGAGGAAGCCGCAGCTTAGAGCTTGGCTGAGTGTTTAAAGATGGCTGCAGGTAAGGGGAGGTAAGAAGAGCAGAAGACCGGGAGACAGGAGAGGGGGCAAAAATGGGGGGCTGACAACCAGCCCCTCCTCCACCCCCCACCCCAAAACCTCAAGAAAGCACTCTAAACACGTGGAAGAAAACATCTGAGGAGAATGAGGCTGGTTGGTGAGAACATCCACGTTTTCAAAAAGGAAACAAGAAAAGGGACATGACATAATTCAAAGAAACGAAGTACTAGGAGTGGAATTTTTAAGTGCAAAAATTCCCCCTTATTTTTGGTTTTGCTTTCTGCAGTTTTTTTTACCCATAATCTAGCATATTGCTATAATTATTCAATTATATTACTGTTGTTAATCTCTTACTGTGCCTAAATTATAAATTAAATTAAACTTTATCATAGGTATGTACGTATAGAGAAAAACCTAGAATATAGAGAGTTTGGTGCTATCCACAGTTTCAGACATCCACTGGGGGTCTTGGAACAAATCTCCCATGGATAATGGGGGACTAATGCATAAGAGGAAGCACCGTCTCAGGCAAGGAACATTCCCACTGCCTCTGAGATTTCCCCAAAGCAGGCGACCAATTACTCCCAACCTTGGGGCCTATTCATCAAGTTACTCTTTTTCTCTCTCTCTTTTTTTTTAACCATTATCTTCTAGAAGTATTGGTGAACATTAATAAGTTTAGAGTCAGAAGAGTTCTTAGGCTTAACCTGGTTCACCCTTTCCAGAATGAGGAGTTGAAATGATGTGGAGAAATGGCCCCTTTGGACAGCAGCAGAGTGAGGATTTCTGACTTCTAGCTCAGTACCCTCCTGCAAGCAGGGCAGTTAGGTGAGGCTTTCACATGGAAACCAGAAGCATGACTAAAATCTGGCAAAAAACAAACAAAACCTACTCACGTGTATGAAATTCCAAAGACACATAAGTGAAATTTTCAGAAAAAGACCCCATCTTAAATTCAGAGTCCTTGGCTGGGTGTGTTGGCTCACCCTCTATAATCCCAGCACTTTGGGAGCCTAAAGTGGGTGGATTACTTGAGATCAGGAGTTCGAGACCAGCCTGGCCAACATGGCAAAACCCCGTCTTTACCAAAAATATACAAAAAGTAGCCTAGTGTGGTGGCACGCGCCTGTAATCCCAGCTACTGAGGAAGCTGAAGCATCAGAATCACGTGACCCCAGGGGCAGCGGTTGCAGTGAGCCTAGATCAAGCCACTGTACTCCAACCTAGGTAACAAAGCAACACTCCACCTTAAAAAAAAAAAAAAAAAAAAAAATCAGAGCCCTTCCCACAAACTTCTACCAAATCCACAGAACTAAAAGAAAAAATTTGCCTCATTTAAAAATAGATAAAAGCTTTTAGTATGTTGTTCCTTGCCAGGAAGACATTGTTGGTTGAATAGAGGAGATTCACTGTCTTTCATCTACTTGAGTAGAGATGAACATAATTTTTCCTTTAAAAAAAAAAAGGTATACAGAAAAGAGAAAAGCTGGGAGTACTCTTTTATTTTTAATCCTTTCCTCTTCTTTTTTTCTAGTCTGCAATGAATCTAGGATAAGAATAATAATGATTCTCAATTATTATGAATGCAATGCATAAAGCATCAGCCTGGTATATCAGAAGGAATCTTGATTATTAAGACCCACCTAATGTGAATTGCAACCCTTTCATAGACTTCAGAAAACTCCATTTTCTTCTCTAAGCCTTCATTTATTATATCTGAACACCAAGGGGACTGGATGATCCTGATGATCCTAAGAGTTTCTTTACTAGTTCTTCCCACTTCCAATATTCCGATCCTATATCATTAGTCCTTATTTTTAAAAATGTATCTTCTTATTCCTGTAAGCATGACCACTAGGTTTTGCAAAAATGCACTTACATCCAAAGTTCAGAACTGCTGGACCTGAGATCTCTTGGCCAATAAAGCTCAAACCATGAACACTTGGCCTTCCCCATGGAATAAGAAACAGGATTGGGCTAGTGAGAAGCAGTGACAATCTCATAATCCAAAATAATAGGAAGATTGGCATATAGAAGAGGCACT